>NW_005371173.1:2324646-2337605 GCF_000412655.1 Myotis brandtii
GGCTCTGGTCCCGATTCGAGCCCGACCCCACCTACCGTGAGCGGCTGCAACAGCTCCCACCCTCCCCGCGGCAGGCCTGCCGCCCACGCAAACCGAAAGGCCTAGACTAGAGCCATTCCCCACCCCCCACGGGAGGCGGGGCCTTAGGGACACGGGGCGGAGCCCGGGCCGACATGGGCGGGGCATCTGGGTCCACGGAGCTGATTGGAGGAGCGCTCAGACCTGGTGGTCCACCTTGGCCAGGGGGAGAGGGAGGGCGGCCCGCTGGTGGAGAGGTGGACGGGGAGCGGGGCTGGCCCCGTGGAAAGAAAGAATGTCGGGTGGGCCCGCTCAGGGGTTGAGCATCCACCTATGAGCCAAGAGGTCACCGTTGGATTCTGGTCAGGGCACATGCCCACATGCCGTGGTTGCAGACTCAATCCCCATTAAGGGGTGTGCAGGTGGCAGCCGATCAATGAGTCTCTCTCATTGTTTTTTTTGTTTGTTTGTTTTGTTTTTTTAATGCCCTGTGAGGTGCAGGAGAGGAGTCCTGTATTTGGACTTGTCAATAAATGTCACTTCCCCTGCCTCCCCCACATTGCCATAAGTAGGCTTCATCACCACTGAGAAGCTTGAAATCCCTCAAATCATCGTGTACTTCATACAACTTATGGTTTTTCTTGAGCTGGATACCTGAGCTGGAAAATTGTTCTGGTGCATTTTCCACAACCCCAAATCTTCCTCTTGCTAAGGCCAGCCTCAGAACTGCTGCTTTCAATAAAGCCTTTCCCACTACCCAAGTCAGAATTAATTGCTTTTTCCTCTTTGCTCCCATAGCATTGTTTTAATCTTCGATACAGACTGCCTTCTGCTTTGGATTTTAGTTAGTAATTACATAAGTCTTTTAAAACCATAAGTGGTTTTTTAAAATATATTTGTATTGATTTCAGAGAGGAAGGGAGAGGGAGAAAGAAACATCAATGATGGGAGAGAATCACCAATTGGCTGCCTCCTATGAGCCTGCAACCCGAGCATGTGCCCTTGACCAGTATCAAACCCGGAACCCTTCAGTCCGCAGGCCAACGCTCTATCCACTGAGCCAAACCAGCTAGGGCAGGAACCCTGTCCTATCCATACCTGTAGTTCCAGGGCCTTGCACACGGGAAGCGCTCAGTAAATACTTAAGTGAATGCCAGAGTTTAAGTATAGATAGTTTACAGGCAAAATCTCGTTTATTCATTCATGGCCTCTGCTCTGAAACAGTTGGACTTAATTAAGAGAAGGAAAGGCAACATACCTATTGGGAAACAAGACCCTTGAGTAGACCCATTTTACACACACACAGACACACACACTCCCTAAGAGAAAGTAGAACCTGGGAGCTGACTCTCCAGCAAGCTGGGAGATAGAGCAATCTAACCAGAGCGGAAGTCTGAATCCTGGAATTAATGGGGCCTAAGTTCTTCTCTGCTAGACCGGGGGTACTGCTCCCCAAAACCAGGCAGCAAGTCGGCTGTCTCTCCTGGCTCAGCGGGCCCTCCTTCCTCATTCCCAGGGTCTTCAGGCAATGGGCAGAGGCAACGGGCCGGCTGGGGGATGCAGGGACACAAGTTTTGGAGGGGAAGAGGAAGTTCATACTCTTGAGCAGCCTTCTCCCTGGAGTTCTGAGGCATCCGAGCCTCTTGAGCAGTGAAAGGGGACGGTAGCCCTTGACCTAGGCCTCGTTCAAGCCGTGTGCCTGCAAAACAGAAGTCGGTCAGGTCATTGCCCAACCCAGGGAGTGATGGCTTCCTGGCCATTCCCAGTCTAGGGCCTGACCTCAACTTACCAGGAATGGTGTTCTCTAGGAGGAAACCCAAAAGGCCCGCCAGGAAGATGTGCTCTGCAAGCAGCGAGTGAAGTAACACATCCAAGGGGCTCCAGCCTATAGGATTGGGACCAGGCAGGAGGAGAACCCTGATACTATGCAAGGCCAATGAGTTTCATACTTCCAGACTTAAATCTAAGTCTTGGACTAAGGACAGATCATTCTGAATCGTAGTTCCATCCCCTTCGTCCTTTGTCCCTCTCCACCCTGGCCCTTCTCACAGGATCCCTGCTCAACACCCTATCTCCTGAGCATCCACATGCCCTCCAGATATGCTTTGATTGTGCCAGGCTCTGGAAAGTTTTGTATTAAAATCCCCAACCTTATTTCCCACTTACCTTCTATGCTCTAGCCTGGGTTTTTCAACCTCAGTACTACTAATCATTTAGACCAGATAATTCTTTGAGGGGGGCTGTCTTGTGCACTGTAGGATACTAAGCAGCATCCCTCTACCCACTACATGCCTGTAACAATTCCCCATCCCCTTTTTGTAACAGCCAAAAATGTCTTCAGACATTGTCAAAATCATTCTCAATTGAGAACCACTGCTGCTTGCTTAGCTGAACTAAAACACTAAGCTATTTGCTACTCTCAGGACATCCCCTATGACTTCCTCCTTCTACGTCTTTATGATGGTTCCTCCACCAGGAATGACCTTCTCACCAAATGTGCTTAAATCTTAGCATCCTGCAAGACCAGCTCAACATTACTTTCTCCATAAAACTTATCTGGATCATCTCAATCCATAAGTCATCCATCTCTTCACCACTGAGCAGCACAGCTCTTTATCTGAACCTTTCCTGTTATGTGCCTACACATCTAATTTCTCTTGCTAGACTGTAACATCTGGAGGCACCTTTGTATTCCAAGGAACTTGCATGGTGCTCAATAAATATTTGCTAAACAAATGGATGAACTGTTTATACGAAAGGCCAGAAAAGGGTGTAGGGCCTGCAATTCAGAGAGCCTCAAGCCTCAAGCCCTGGCTTCCCGATACTGAGCAACTCTTCCCCCCGCCCTCCCACCTGTGCTTAGCAGGACCGGAGCTTCCCGAAGCCATCTTGGCAGCAGCAGGGCCATGAAGATGGAGAAGCCAACAATGAAAACATTCCGCCCAGAGTCAATGTCAGCCAGGTGGAAGTTGGAGAATCCAGTAGACACAACCACAGCCTGGGTCACGCCCAGCACTCCACCTGTCTCATAGGAAAGACATCAAAGGAGCTGAGAGAGGGCTGGCATAGCAGGGAGTATTGCAGGGTGGGGCAGATTGTGACGGAGAGAGATGACCAAAAGGCGGTTTCTGATTCTGCCAGAAGCCAAATCAAGGGCTTCTGCTGGGCTGAGAAAATGAAGGCAGCTGACATACATATCCATGTATCAGGGAGACTATTCAGAAAAAAAGGGTGCCAGCCACAGCAACCAGTTGGGCCACTAGGTCAATACTAGGGGGATACTAGGGGGGATACTAGGTCAATACCAGTTCTGCTGATACATTCACTCACCAAGAACAGGCAGTGGGATGGTGGTGAGGAGGTGGGCCAGCCTCGGGGAGAGCCCAAGCCCCACACAGAGCAGCCCCACCAAGTGGGCCACTCGCTGAGATCCAGCCTACATGAAGAAGAGACGTTAGAAAACACAGCCACCTCTTTGACTATTCAAGGTGTTTGCCTGGTGGCCTCTTCTCACCATTTGGATCCCAACTCAAATGTTACCCTTCCACGGAGCATCCCCAAGCACTCTACCTAAAGGGGCCTCCCTTACTCAACCACTACCCCACTACCTGCTTTGTTTTCGGGAAATTACCTTATTTATGTTTTGGGGTGTGTGTGTGTGTGTGTGTGTGTGTGTGTGTGTGTGTGTGTTTCTCAAATTGTCTGCCTCTCCCTCTCTGAAGTCCCCAAGAGAGCAGGGACTTTGACTCATTCTTCACTGGAACCCCAGCCCTGATACAGTGCCCGAGGCATAGAAGAAGTTCAATGTTGATTTGGTGTCTTCCTTACACTCCTAGCCCCTTACCACTTCTAGGCATCTCCCTAAATGAGAACACTGATGTGAAGTGCCTAACAGAGTATAGCACACAGCTGTCAGTCAGTCATGTGAGTTCCCTTCCCTCTCCTACACCTCCAGCACAGCCCCCCGCCCCCGCCCCCATCCCATCCACATACCTGGATAAGACTCACTGTGCCCACATTGGGGAAACTGGATGCAGTGCCTAACGGGCTCCCTAGCAGGCCAGCCAGCACACTTCCCAGGCCCTCCAGGCTCAGCCCTCGACTGCAGGCATGTGGAGGTGGACAAGGCAAATGCAGCAGCCAGCTACACAATGCGTAGCAGCCCAGGGAGCTGATGGAGGTTGCCAAGGCCATGGAGATGCCTGCAGCCAGAGCCCGGGGTGTCAGCAAGGGCCAGACCCACTCAGCTGAAGAGAGAGAAAGAGTGACTTTGGGGCCAGACTCAAGTCTGGAGCATCCCCCCACCTCCAAAGGACTGTGCTACAAGAATCCTAGAGGCCCCATTGCCTTTGAAGATGTCTTAGAAGAAAACCATCAAACTCTTAGAATAAAAACCATCCTTTTACCATGGTCTACAGGTCTTCTTGGGTCTGACCTTACCTCTGTCCCTTTAGCCTCATCTCCCACTACACTCTGCCTGACTTCCCTCACTCCAGATACACTGTCCTTGTTTAAGATCCTTTGCTGTGCTGCTGGCTACCACAGGGCTTTTGCATATGCTGTTCTCTCCACCTAGAATGCTCTTCTGTCTTCCTTCACCCAGTTAGCTCCTACTCATATCTCAGCTCAATGATCACTTCCTCAAGAATACCTTTCCTGACTCTCTGATAAAGTCAGACTCCCCATTATAAGTTTTCATCACACAATGTACTCCCCATCGTTACACTTGCCACATGCAATTTTGCATTACTTGGATGCCTACTTAATTAGGATCTGTATTGTCCAATAGATTATACGTTTCATGAGAACCGGTAATATGTATGTCATGTTTATCACTATGTCCCCTATCAAGTACCTAGCACTTAATCGACACTCAACAGGCCTTTATTAAATGGATGAATGAGCAGATTTCAGATGCAATGCCTCAAAAGCAATCTTTATACACAGGTCACTAACTCAAATGCCTGTGGGGTAGGTAACATTAATGTGTAAATTGGGTAAGGAGTATCAGTAGGGAGTGCTGGGGTTTGCAGACATCTGTGGTGAGGGGCTGGCATTGCCCCTGAGAATGGCAATTTCTCTCTCCTGTGTGTTTTGAGAAAACGCAGGATTTAACTCAGAAATTAAGTTCATTAAATCTTGAGTTGAAAGGAAGAGACACCTTCATTTCAGCAAGAGGATGGAGGACTAGGAGAAAACATACCTGGGTGAGGCAGCCAAAACCACGGTGCCTCAGTGGGGGCAGACAGCTCCAGGGGGATGACGCTGAGACCCAGAAGGGCAGAGATGATCCACACACAGGCCACTGGGACCAGCACCTGAGGGGCGAGACTGAGATGGAAAAGAACCTCCCTCCACCCCCCAGATCCTTCCAGGCCAGCCTTAGAGGAGTAACAGAGGCCAGAGAGTAGGGGGTGGGTCGAGCAAGTGTACTGTGCTGGCCCTTCTAATCTTGACTGCCCCTGCCCAGACCCCCACATACCGAGAGGAACCGGAAGGCAGGGATTCGAGTGCAAGTTGAAGAGGTTGAAGCTGGCCTCCAGGGGCATGGAGGTAACTGGCAGGAGCCCAGGTGCTGAGAACAGACCACCATGAGCAGGATAAGCCTAGGAGAGAGAAGGAACTTGAGGAGCAGGAGGAAGCAGGTATCCTGAGGCAGGCAATGGAGGCAGGAGTGGCAGAATTCCACAAAAGGGGGTCCCCAGAGAAGAAAGCCCCCATGGACGGGGAAGGACGGCACTTTGGGGGTCAGTGGAAGACTGTGTGAAAGTTAGGGAAACCAAATGAATCCACAAAGTTGTCCCTGCTCAGATAGCTGCTCAATCTGGTAGGGCCAGCAACTCTGCCCTCCCCCTGTCCTGTCCTGCACACCCCGCTGGTCACCACCCCACGCCTCTCAGGACTTACGTACAGCAAGGCCAGCCCCCAGTGACCAGAGCAGAACAGGGCCACCTCCCTGTGGGCAGAGAGCCCTGCCACAACCAGGCTGGGGGCCAGTACCAGGGGTCCGCAGTGAAGGAACAAGTGACCAGGAGCCCCCAATAGTCCCAGTATGCCCTGCAGCAGCCCAGACACCACCACTGCCCCAGACACCTAGTGGAGAGGAGGAGAGGACAGAGAAAACATTCTGATTGACCGATTTGACCTTGCCTTGACTTCCTAATTCCAGGGTGGGCCCTTCCCCAGAGCACCCCCACCCCCTCCTCTCAGAGCAGCTCACTCCCTGCATAATGGAAACCAGAGCCTCCCCAGCCCCAGCCCCAGGCACTACCTCTTGGAGAGAAGTGTTCCGGAGCTCCAGGCTATGGCAGCCAGGCCCCTCACACGGGTGCAGCAGGTGGGAGGCTGGAAAGTTGGGGGCATGGAGAGGAGGTAAATGGGATGGAGACCCACGGCAGTGCAGTCCTAGCTGATGCCTGCACAGCTCCAAGACCCCCAAGGTGCCTTTTCTCAATTCTGTACCTACCTACACCTGTACACTCAGATTAGCACCCAACCCCACCCTCAGCCTTGCTCCGGTGCTCACAGTTTCCAGGTTGCTGGATGGCCAGAGGCAGCTTCCGGTTGGTCAACACCAGAGCAGGGACAAGGAACTCAAAGGATGGAGCCTGGACAAGAGGCAGCCTGTAGGAACAGCAGCCCCAGCAGGTCTGGAAACAGGTTGCAGCCAAAAGGACTTCCCAAGGTTCTCCTAGCCACCCCTGGGACCTGCCCTCTCCCTCTAGGGAGCCCCCCTTACCTGCTGCCCATCCAAGTTTGCAGGGTGGTAGACACACCACATGCAAAGAGGCTGGAGGCCAGGAGGTGGGCAGGGGAGTAAGAGAGTCCTCCTGGGGGGAGACTTCGAAGCAGAAGCAGGTGCGAGGCACAGAGGAGAGAAGCCAGGACCAAAATATGCTGCAGGTAGAGGTACGGGAAGGGGTGGTCTTCAGAACTAGGCAGAAATACCTATTTCCAGAGAATTTCTAATGCCACATCTACTCCCCAAACACCCCCTTCAGCCAGCACCAACTCCTGCACATCTGCCTCCTACCTGCAAAGCCAGAAGACAGCCGAGGCCCCAGGGAGGAGGCCTACTTAGAGACGCCCAAGAGTGGGAGGAGGGATTCTGGACAGCAAGCTGTGGAGACAGGGGAGCCTGGGTTTGTTGGGAGCCCACAGATCTGAGTTGGATGGTTTGGGGGTGTGATCGGCTCATGCTGTCCTGCCTTTCGTCTTGTGTTGACTGCCCTGAGCCAGAATTAAGTAGAGTAAGAGGTCAGAGTTTGGCTGAAGTCAGAGTTTGGCTGCCTGGAGTGGGGAGGTGGTTGGAGTGCCAATGAAGCAGAGCGAAGGAATGAGAGATTTGGGAGAGGACACAGCCCTTTCACCTTTGCCCAGTTCTTGTGCAAATTCCATCATCCATTAACTGGGAGCCATGTTCTGGATTCCTCCCCCAAGAATCTCCATCTAGATCCCTTGTTCCAGTCTCTGTAAAGCAGGATAAGAGGGGTGAGGAGATCTAGAAAATAACCTGGGAAGATTTTAGACTCTATTCCCTCCTCTCCACCGCAATTTAGAACCATCATTACACTACAGTCCTCTACCCTTTCAGGGTCAAAGCCCTTGGACTACCTTAAAAGGTAATGAATGGGTAATGAATGACATACATGACAACCTATATAACGTCCTCACGGTAATATAAAGGAGAAATAAAAATAATTTATGACAAAAGGTATTTCATTATGTGAAAGTTTGGGCCCAACTAAAAGAGAAGGCAGTGAAGTGATCCAGTCCCCACCCTGTGGATGCAGTAGCCACAATGCCGATACTGGTCCTTTCCCGTGGACTCATGGACCAGACCATAGGCAGTGCTGTCCTTGGTGACCTGATGCTCCAAAGTAGTGAACAAGTTCATGGTAAAGTGCTAAAGCAAAGTATGTTTAATTTGCAAGGAGGTGCATTCCTGGAAAACGGAGTCTTTTTTAAAATGTGCAAAAAGGACTTTGTGTTTACATGTGAAGTTAGATAGTTCTAGGGTCCAATATGAACAGGGTTTTCCTATGCAGGATGTGCAGCCGGTCACTCCAAAGTCATCTTGGGAATTCTTCCTAATAAGCGGTGTCCTGAGCATCTCAGGATATCTAGCATTCTGCCCAGGCCAACGAAATGCCAGGAGCATACCTTCAAATTTTTGCAGCGAGAAGTGCCTCATACATTTATAAAATGCCCCCCAGAAGGCAGGCAGTACACCCCTGCTATGAGTCATCATAAGCAGTCCCAAATACCCTCAGTCCAGCTGCCCAGAAAGGTTTTCCTTCTTCCAATGATAACCCAGCTTGGGACTGCTCTTAACACCAACTACCACCACGTGACAGACTGGATTAGAAGCCAGGATTCATAGGTGTCCTTGGGGCTTGCCCTCAAGAAGCTGATGGGGCTTTGCTGGATACGTGGCTTGGCCTCTCTCTCAAGATGTGATTCAGAAACTACAAGGGTGGTGCTCACCCAGAACTTTCAACAGTCATGGCCAACCCCAAACATGGTACAGTAACCATCCATACCCCATGACACCCAAGTTGGGCAGCGCTAGTGACCCCAGGGTGCTGGGAGCAGGGATGAAGGGAAGTTTGGAATGGAAGCCTATGACTATCAAACAGGAAGTTCTGAAATGGGGCTCAGAGAGAATGAGTCGTAGGTAATGGGATTGGGAAGTAGGGAGGCTTAAAAGGCAGATATGGGGAAGTCTGCCCTTCCAAGGGCTGCCAGAGAAGGAAGAGTCCAGGCCATGCAACTGAAACTGTTTATTGAAACCTCAGTTCTACAAAAGCGTGAAAAACCCAGATACAAAGCGGCGGCCAGAGAGGCCTGTGAAGAGAACACCCAGGAGAGGAACCAGAAGAGAGGGAAGCCCAGGAGTAGGGTACTAAATGATAAGGTTGGAAGACAAAAGGGCAAGGTCGAAGGTCCCAGGAGTCCCAGACTCCTTTAGACTACATTCCAGGGGCAGGTGCGGATTGGGCTCCCCACCTCACCCTGCCTTCCCTCAGAGCTCCCACCTTGGCCCTATCAATCCCTGGCTCTCTTGCCTCAGAGACATCACACAGACCTGGTCAACATTTCCTCCCTCCCTCGCCCACATTTCCCATCTCCCACCTTTTCCCTTCCGTCCCAAGGAACTAAACAGCTAAAGTCTAACAGAGCCTAGAGGAAGTGAAGAGACAAGGGCTTCTCCTCTATCCACCTGTGCCTTGCCCCTGGTTGAAGCTTTCCCTGGCGCCATCACTGCCCTGGCCAAGCAGCCAGCTACTGAGGTCTAGGAGAGCGAGAGACCTTCAGTCCTTTAGCCCCATAACCCCTTAAGCTCCCTCACCCAGAATAACAAGGGACCAGCCAAGGACCCAGAGAGGTAGAGAGGATCTAAATCAAGCATTGCTCCTCAGGTTCTCAGGGACTCCCAAGTCCTCTTCATGCATTCCTCAGAACCCTACCTAGCCTGGGAAAATGAAAGACTTGAGGCGGGCCAGCTCCATGATGCTGAAAATGGAACACTGCTGGGGCTGTGGGAGCAGAGAAGGCATTGGGCTCCAGGGCCAGGGTGGAGCCAGGCCATGGGAGTGGTACCAGGGGCTTGGGGGCCCCGTATGGTTGGGACGGTGGCAGGCATGACAGGTTGGTGAGTCTTTCTGGAGCTTCTGGCAAAAGGGACAGTTATGGAGAAGAGTAGGAGGGGCAGGAGGGTCTGGGGGAGGCAATGGTGGGGGGGTCAGTGAGGCCAGAAGACTGCCCCAGAGTGAACGCAGCCCTACGTCGCCTTCCAGGAAGCTGGAGACATTAGCAGGAGATGGCAGGCACTGTGGCACAGGAGAAGGTATGCAGGGTTCCAAGAGGCACCTGGAAGCCAGTCCAAGGTCCGGGGGGCCAGGTGGCAGGCTGCAGGACAGCCCCAAAGACTGGTGTATTACAGCCACCGACGCCACAGCCAGGGCCACACCGCTCACGTATGCCACAGCTAACAGGCAGGACAGCTGCAGGAGAGAAGATAAGAAAGGTCAGTGTCAATTACCCTCCCCCTAAAACCTGCTTCTGATAGTCGTAACACACCCACCCCAGTCTCTAGAAGTTCAAGTTAGAGCTCTCTGTCACCATCTCCTAAACCCTTTTAGCATTTGCTTTACATCATCCCATCCACACACCAACCTGCTCAAGCCTCCTATCCTTCCTAACTCCTTCTCACCTTTGCCAGCCGATGGCAGAGGGAGCCCAGGGCCAGCTGCCAGGCTGGCTGCTCCAGCAGCACACACAGGTCTGTGTAGGTGTACCAGCCCCGTCGCCGTCCCTGATGCTCAGCCACACTGTTGGGAGGGGAGAAAAGACAGAGCGTCTGCAGCTGGCCCAATGGTACCTACATTCTCCCAGGGACCCACCAGGGAACACTGGGGAACTTGTTAAAAGTACAGATTCCTAGGTTGCCTGTTGATCCCAGAAACTGGGGGTGAGATCTTGATCTGTATTTTTTATAATCTTCTCCCACCCTCCCAAAGGTGACTGACTGATTACAAAAAGGGCAGGCAGGTTTGGGAACCACTGTCTTGGACAATTCTCTTCCTGGTCTCCTCCCTTCGCTCCCCTTACCCCCACAGACCCTTATCTCTGTCTAGCTCCTATGGCTTAGGCCTCAGCCCTTAAGCCCCTCAACTCCTAGAACTTACCAGCTCTCTAACCAGCTCAGCACCTCAAATATCTCCCGAGGTTCAGTGTAGAGACGCCAATCCTGTGGGTATGAAGAGAAGGGCACCAAACCAGGCTCAGACATGAGCCACAATCATTAAATAACCAGAGCGGCAACAGCACTACAACTGCCACTATGCGTAATACTTACTTGACACTTACTATGTGCCAAATACTATTCCAAGAGCTTTTATGTATTAACTAATTTAATCATCACATATCTGCATTCACATTACACCCTCCATTAATGGCACAGGGAGAAAATAATCCTGCTAATGACCCATGAGGCTAGGAGTAGAGAAAGTCTGGAAGCAAATAATCAGCACCCAGTAGGATAAACTCTTGTCTCAAAGTGTACCCAGGTGGGCCTGGAGGAATGGGGGAGCAGAGATGCTCCATTTCTGGCCTCACTACACAGGCACCTTCAAAGGCTATAGTTAGTCCAGAGGGCTAAAAAGGGAAGATACTAACAAGGAGGACAGGCAGAAAGAGAAATTAAGAAACAGAAGGCTGAGAGAGAAAAGACAAAGGGTGAAAGGAACATAAAGATGGGCTAGGGAAACAGAGAGAGAGAGAGAGAGAGAGAGAGAGAAAGCATAGCTACTCACCATGGCACTCAGGAAGCCCCTCTCCAGGGCATTGAGAGTGGGCACAGCCACACCCCCTGCAGCTCCCCATTCATCATTGAAGACCTCCTCCTCCTCCCCTTCATCATAGAGGTACTTACTGGCCACCATCTGCAGAGGTACCAGAGGTGGTGTCAACAGAACTCACATTGGGCTCCTGGCTCACCAGGGAAATGAGGGGAGGGGCTGTCCTACCATGGAGATCAGGAACAAGTCAGAGGAGGACACATGCTGTAGGTAGTCCGGGTTTCGGTGCCGGAGCCGTTCAATGTACACCAGAGCTAGCATCATAGCACACGGGGAGATGCATGCCTCCCTAGGTGGTGGAAAGGATCAGTAATTAAACCCAAGGGCTTTTCAGCTCTTGTAACTCCTGAGGCCCATCCCTGTGTCTTTACAGCTTCTCTTTAGAGATAATCATTCCCTTCTTTCTAGGTTCCAAACACTTTCATCCTGTCCCCCTCAATTCCAGGCTCACCGGGACACATGGGCTACATATTTCTTCTGGAGTCGGCGAATAGGACTGGGGGCTGCCTTCTGGAGCAATTCCACAGCAATGTCTGCAGGGGCAGAAGGAAAACAGAGTAAGCAAACAACTCCACCCGCCCCCCCCCCCCCCCCCACACACACACTAGTCCCCACTGCTTTCAGCAGAAGACCCAGAGTGCTCTCTATTATCTGAAGCCCTGGAGACAGGACCATAGTAACAGAGATCAATTCTCCCACACTGAGACAGAAAGTCCGTCCCAAGTTTGAACTGCAGTTCCTTCCAGTAGGAAGGCTTATTTACCAGCCACCTGAAGTTACTTAAATTTGTCTCCCACTCTTGTTCATTTGAGAAATAAACATGTTCTTGGAAAATTCTGTTATACAAAACAAGAGTGATAAAGATTTGTAAGATAGCAGTGTTTTTTACTCGTTTGGGCTAAAAAAAAAAAAAGTGAAATATAAACCCAGTCCTGGTCATGGCCAGTGTGACTCAGTTGGTTGAGCACTGTCCCATGCACCGAGGGGTCCATAGTTCAATTCCTGGTCAAGGTACATGCTGGGGGCTGCAGGCCTGATCCCCAGGAGGGGGAGTGCAGGAGGCAGCCAATCAATGTTTCTCTCTCTCCCTTCCTCTCTACAATCAATAGAAAACATATTTTTAAAAATAAAAGTAAGTAGCCCAGCTGGCGATAAGTAAACAAATAAATAAACAAATACAAATAAATAAACCCAGCGCTTATACCAACTACTAGTGAGCTAGCTATGAAGTGTCTGCACCTAGTCATTTTGGTGCCCGCTGACAACCCCATTTTCTGGCTTCCCATTTGCCCAGTCACACAACATTGTCTCACCTGCCATGGGGCTGGAGAGCTCCTCCAAGCTACAGTCCGCTTCCCAGCCCCAGCCATAGTAGAGTCTTCTCCGGATCCTGGCACTCAGCTTCTGGTGTCCTGGAAGGAACTGAAACAGGGCAGGAGGGTGGTGGAGGGTAACGGCGAGGAAGGGTATGACTGAGAGGATCTCCTGGCCTCGGGCTACAAGGGGGTGCGGGGCCGCAGGCCTGTCTCACTGCTGGTACCAGCAGGTCGGGTGCCCCCACCCCCCCACCCCCAGCCC
>NW_005371173.1:2338375-2339956 GCF_000412655.1 Myotis brandtii
GAGGCCGGGACGCTGGGCTCCAAAGCCCGCTCTCCCCGCGTGGGGCAGGTCACGGAGCCGAGCCCCAGCGTGCCCTCCCCCCATTTGAGAAGTGGGGACATTTCCTAGGGAACCGTGCCGCATTGGAGACGAATGAGCAGCGCTGACTTCGTACTAATGTAGATTTTAATGGGAATAAAACGAAGATGCAGGACCGCGAGTTCCTCCCCAATTGTTTTCAAAAAGGGGAGATACACACAGCAATGTGCCTAAAAAGAGCTGGCAAGGACACACAAGCAACTTAACAGTGGGTGCGTTGTAGAATAGTAAGAAGCTAGGAAAATTCCAGGACAGCCACCCAGTAAATCCTATCTTCCCTAAACCAAGGATACTTAAGAGCAAACAGTTTGCACTTCTCCCCAACCAGAGGGTAGTTTAAACCACCCTACTCCGGGAGACAGATAACAGAAATCCAATTAGTGCTACTTGCAACCACACCCAAGGGCAAATCAAGAAAATCTCGTTTTGGTACATCAACAAAAAGTTGATGAATATTCTATTGATCCAGCTGTAAGACCTCCCCTAAATGCCCAAACTTTTAAACTGAAAATGAAGGTCCCCGCCTGCTTTTCCTCCAGGGAGCACACCTTCCGTCCCCTCCCCCGCCACCACCACATACCCCCCAGCGCCCCCTAAGGGACCCCAGGAGACTCGCAACCAGGGGAGCCATGGGCAGCGGCGGCCCAGCCAGGGCCTGAGCCTGTCTCCACGGCCCCTGTTCTCTGACTTCCCAGTGAGCTGGGGCAGCCCAGCCCGGCTCTCCTGTGGCTTCGTCTATGTGCCCTTCCTTGTTTCACTCCCTTAAGTATATTTTTGCTGCGGCCAATAAATTCTTGCTTTTCTACACTTTGTCTCTTGATTGAACTCTTTCCCTCAACAAGACAAGAACCGAGGTCTCGCGGGTAACAGGGGAACTGTGGACAAGCAAGCAGGGAAACTTATTTTTTGCTGTATACCTTTTGGTATAGTTCGGCATTTTAAACCTAATTAAACATGTATTTTGTAGGGTTGTTGCAGACATTAAGTGGTTCAAGGGACTGTAAACTGCCTGGTACTTGGAAGCCTCAATCAAGGGTGTTAACATGCTCCCAAAGAGTTAAGCAGCATTAAACAGGGTTTTATTTTTAAATTCATCCCCTGACCACAATCTCCTGCTTTGAGCAAGGGGACTGGAAGGAGCTCGGATACACGGGGGCGGGGAAGTTTACAGAAAGACACGGGAAGGAAACAACTTCTCTGAGTGGGTGACGCTGCTTTTGGGTCGGTCCTGTCACACGCTGGGGTTTGTTTACCCTTCGAGGAGGGACCTGGGTAGACCAGTCCGTCGAGGGCCGCCCAGCCAGAGCCGCAGCAGCAGAGCCTACCGGGGGTGGGGGGGCCCTGGGAGCCCCTTCGGGCTGCATCATACCGGGAGTCCCGGGCCAACCCAGGGGGAAGGAACGGGGCTGGGGTGAGAAACACGGAGACACAGTCCTGTCGGGAAGAGGCGGACACCACCTGACGCCCGGCCCGGAGTCCCGACTCCAGCAGAGAGCGCACACC
>NW_005371173.1:2340618-2375488 GCF_000412655.1 Myotis brandtii
GGCGCTTTTCCGCCTTTGGCGATGGCTGCGGGGGCCGCGCTCGCCCCTCCGCCGCTGAGGCGCCTGTCTCTCCCGAAGGTTGCTGTCTTCGTCGTCCCTCCGGCCCATCTTCCTCCTCTGCGTCTCGCTTTTGGCCTACTTTCTGCTGGATCTCTGGCAGCCTCGCTTCCTCCCTGACATGGCAGGTGAGTGTCACTTCCTGCAGTTACCTTTGCGGGGTGGGTTGCGTGGGGAGGGGGGTGGGCAGCAGGCCCCCTGCCTCCCCGTCCCCCCGCCCTCCCCGTTAGGAACGGCTCCTGTCTCAAAACGGGTGTTACTGTGACTGTGGCCCCGATTGTGGTCTCCGTGGCCAGGTTGCCTGGGTCCCATTGTCTGCTCAGCCCCTTACCGTGTGTGCGTCCTTGTCAAAGCCACCCTGCCTCTGTTTGCCTCCGTTTCCTCATTTGTCAAACAGGGATGATCGAACTTACTTCATCGGGAGGTTTCCTATGTGATAGGAGTTCTATGCGTGTTGGCCCTCACCGTTTTGTGTGTGTTGTGCGTGTGTGTGTAACTCACGTGTTTACTTCATAGGCTTTTTGGAGTAGGTGCCAGGCTGTGTGCCAGTTGCTCGGGATGTGGGCATGAGTAAGATGTAGTTCCTGTGTTTGAAAAGGGCAAAGTCTAAAACAGGAGGCGCATACAAACAGTACCCCACCGTGCTCCCTGCAGTTGGCATCTGACGGCTGTCCTCTGGGACCGTCCGCCTGGGGGAGCGCCTCCCAGAGCCCCTTCCCCTCAGTAACCTGTCCCCCTCCTCTCTCTATAGCATCATCCCCAGAGGAGCCACACTCTGACAGGTGAGTGCAGGCCGCCTCTTGAAGACAGATGCCCACATGTTGTCTTGCTTTGCAAAGTGCCAGTGTCACCGTGGTGCTGGGCAGCACTGCGGCTTCTGTAGGCACAGACCCCAGCATAGTGCGTAGTGAATGGACTGATAATTAGCTTGGTTCTCGGTTCCTGTGCAGGTGTTTGTGTGCCTTCTCCTTTGGGGGCACAGGGTTGGGAGCTCTGGGCTTTGCTTCCCTGGACCAGGACAGCCTCCCTTTGGGAGGTAGGGTTATCCATTTCCTTAGACTGACGATCTCGTTGACATTCTCAGAGGGATAGAAGTGCTTAGGAAACTGGTGTCTGAGGCCTCCAGGGGTCATGTCATGTCTCCCCAGTGAGGGTGCGGGGTCAGGCGCCCAGCCGCACCTGCTGAGTGTGCCCGAGTTGTGCAGATACCTGGCTGAGAGCTGGCTCACCTTCCAGATTCACCTGCAGGAGCTGCTGCAGTACAAGAGGCAGAATCCAGCTCAGGTAACCTCCCCCATGTCATAGAACAGGTCCCTGCAGGTGGGGAAGAAGAGGTGTGGGGGTGGGGGTGGGGAGGAGTGCTTGGATACTTTAGGAAGAGACCCAGTGTCTACTTGAGGAACATTCACAGCTGGTAGCCTAGTACAGGAGGCAGTCTTGTCTCAAAGAATAAGCTGATGTTCTGACACTTTCCTGCAAGGCAGACCAGTTTGAATTACAGGTGTTTGGTGGCAGCTAATGCAGACTTCCTGACCAGGTGGTGGTCTTGGGCATCCTCTTGACTAGACTGAATCACCACATTCCTAGAGGACATACCCCTCCTCTCACCAGCTGAGCAGTGATTTCTTGCCCAAATGAGTGGGGCACATACCTCTGCCCAAGTCCTTTGACTCTGTGCTCTTCTCCGCAGTTCTGTGCTCGAGTCTGCTCTGGCTGTGCTGTGTTGGCTGTGCTGGGACACTATGTTCCAGGGATTATGATTTCCTACATTGTCTGTGAGTAGGGTCTAACCATGCCCTTCCCAAAGCCCTCTCCTTATCATCTTTCCCTGAACCGACCTACAGGGAGGACTGTGCTCTCTCTCTGCTCAGTTGCCCATTTATAGAGATTCCCAAGGGCTGCTATAGTATTAGTAACAGTAAAGGAGTCATCGGGGAGGAGGGCAGGGGATACAGCCTCAGGAAAGGACCTTGTCTTCCTTCAGCCCTTTCTGTTCATGGACCAGTTGAATAAGGGCCCTTAGGAAATAAGCATAGGGAGCTCTGAGTGGGTGCTCTATCCTCTAGTGCTGAGTATCCTGCTGTGGCCCCTGGTGGTTTATCATGAGCTGATCCAGAGGATGTACACTCGCCTCGAGCCCCTGCTCATGCAGCTGGACTATAGCATGAAGGCAGAAGCTGACACCCTGCATCACAAACACGACAAGAGGAGTAAGGGGCTCCTGTAACCCGGTGGGGGATGGGGGGCGCAGGGAGGGCCTTGGCTTATGGCTCATAAAACACCGTAGAATTTAGATATTCTCCAGTCCCTTGGCCAGGTTTGCCCCCCACTACTGTCCCTGCTTGGTGAGTATCGTGGTGCTCTTGCTTCTCTAGAGCGGCAAGGGAAGAACGCACTCCCCGGAAGTGATGAGCCACTGGCAGACACAGAGAGCGAAAGCGAGGCAGAACTGGCTGGCTTCTCCCCGGTGGTGAGATCCAAAGGAGATGGGGTATCAAGTAGAAGGTTGAGGGGAATCTCTGGTCTAGAGCAGATACCTCTCAAGGGGTGGGAGTTGGTGAGGGGGTGCTCCTAGAAAACTGGTTCTCTTATCCCCTTGTCTGTTGTGTTCATCCTGGTTCTCCTGCAGGTGGATGTGAAGAAAACAGCACTGGCTTTGGCCATTACAGACTCAGAGCTGTCAGATGAGGAGGCATCTATCTTGGAGAGTGGCGGCTTCTCAGTATCCCGGGCCACAACTCCACAACTAACTGATGTCTCTGAAGGTATGGGCAATCCTTTGCCCTTCCCGATCTTCCTGTTCCCTGTTGTGAGATACTGATCGTGCTCTCTATTTGTTGCCCCAAAACTGTTTTCTTTGGAGATTTGACCCTCTAATTCTACCTCAAGATCCTGAAAGACCTTAACACCTAAGGCCTAGCCCAGCATTCCGTGTCCCGAGCTCTCATTCTTTTTTTGTTTTGTTTTTAAATATTTTTTTTTATTGATTTCAGAGAGAGAGGTAGAAACCTCAGTGATGAGAGAATCATTGATCGGGTGCCTCCTGCACACCCCCTGCTGGGGATTGAGCCCGCAACTGGGCATATGCCCTTGACTGGAATCAAACCCGGGACCCCTTCAGTCCGCAAGTTGACGCTCTATCCACTGAGCCAAACTGGCTGGGGCCCAAGTTCTCAGTCTTGAACATATTGGCCTATTACGGCCATTCAGAATAGCAGGCCCATTCCTAACCCTTTGTTTTCTGCACAGATTTGGACCAGCAGAGCCTGCCAAGTGAGCCAGAGGAAGCCCTGAGCCGGGAGCTGGGGGAGGGAGAGGAGACAGAGATGGCCCCTCCCGAAAACCTGCTGGGCCCCCCTGAGGTCCTCTCAAGGCAAGACCTGGACTCAGAGGAGGAGGAGCAGGAGGAGGAGGAAGTTGTGGCAGCCAAGGAAACCTTGCTTCGGCTCTCATCCCCCCTTCACTTTGTGAACACGCACTTCAATGGGGCAGGCTCTCCCACGGATGAAGTAAAGCTCTCCCCTGGAGTACCAGTAGAGACACTGAGCCCAGAGGCAGTGAGTGGTGACCCCGCCACGCCCTCAAGCACCCTGTCACCTTTACTTTGCCTTGCTGAAAGTGACCCAGTCCCTTCCCTCCCAGTGCTCCCACCTCTTCCCCAGGACTCTCCCCAGCCCCTGCCTGCCCCTGAGGAAGAAGAGGCACTTGCCTCTGAGGACTTCGAGTTGCTGGATCAGGGGGAGCTGGAGCAGCTGAATGCAGAGCTGGGGTTGGGGCCAGAGACATCCCCAGAGCCCCCTGATGCTCCACCCCTAGGGCCCAACACCCTTTCTCTGCTACAGTCAGACCAAGAAGCTGAGACCATGGCAGAGCCATGAGCCATGGAAGAAATTGCAGGCACAGTAATAAGGCTTTCTGGCTGGGGCTGTCACTGTTTTCTCCTTTCTCTACTATTAGGAGCGACAGTACATGGGGAAGCTGGCTGTCAGGTGATAGCTAGTCCACTTTCCGCCTACCTGCCTGCCTGTTGTCCCAGGCCTGCTTACAGTGCCTGGGATTGGTTTTAAGTTTGTAAATAATTTTACATTTGGGTTAGTGGACGTGAACAGGGCTAGGGAAGTTCTTCCCACAGCCTGCACTTGCCTCCCTGCCTCATCTCTATTCTCATTCCACTCTGCCCTAAACCCTAGTAGTCTATCTCTTTTTCCTCCTATCCTCAGGGACCTGTGCCGGTCTATCCTCGTGTCCCCCTCGTTTAGACACTTTATCATTTTTCTTTCCTGTCCTGTGCTCTTCTCTGCTTTATTTCCCTGCTGTGTCTTGTCTTTAGCAGCTCAGTCCCCACTCTGCCAGCTCCACCTCCCTGGCTAAACTTTAAGGAGGCTCCTGTTTGGGAGGTACAGACTAAACCTGGGGTGGTGGGTCAGGCCAGTAGTTGAGCACTTAGGTTACTGTAGCCTGTGGAACCTCCACTGCACCCTTGGCCTAGTTCGTCCCAGCCTTTTAAGATACAGGAGTAGAGCAGGGATCCCGCAGCACGTGTACAGCACTGTGTTAGTGAGCAGGAGCTCTGTCTTGTTGGGAAGAGGGGCTTCTTACTGTCCCAGGGAAGAAAAGGAGACCTGCTCCGCTGGGCCAAGAGTAGTTCAAGTGTGGTGGGACCCCCTACTAGAGTGAGGAAGTGGACAGTAACATCTGTGCAGGTGTTGATTGGAAAAATAAAATGCTGATTGGCTAGAACTGCTGTTGCCTACCTGCTTGCCTTACTGTGAACTGCTTGCTACACTCTGCTCTGTGCCATCCTCACCCCTTACCTCCTTGTCCCCAATCTTATTCCTGGCTGTTTATTTACCTGGTGCAAAACAAGGCAAGAAACAGGGATTAGCCTAACAGCCCTAGCTATTTTCCCTGATGGGGGTTATGTGTTTAGAGAGATTTAGCATATATGAATAAAGTATGCAGGAAGAAATTGCCTCGTCTTCCCAATCAGTACAAATTTGGTTCCGTAACAGTTGTTTTCTACTATGTTTCCTACAACCTTAACACTCTTACCCATCTACATGCAATAACTCAGCTCTGGTTTATATATACAGGGGAGACCAAACAAGCAGGATCTATACCTGTATCAAAATTGATTTCAGACCAAGTAATACTAAAGAAATAGTATCTATTGCCTGGCGTGTGTGGCCCAGTTGGTTGAGTAGCACATTATCCCATGCACCAGGAGGTTGCCAGTTTGATTCCAGGTCAGGATACATGCCCAGGTTGTGGTCTCAATTCCCAGTAGGCAGCCAATTGATGTTTCTCTCCCTCTCTGAAATCAATAAAAACATTTTTTAAAGAATAGTAACTACCACTAATTGAATACATAAAATATGCTTAGCACTTTTCTAAAATGAGTTGATACTTATTTTTTCCCCTCACAATCCTGAGATACACTGTTATTCACTGCATTTTATAGACAGTCTAACGTTCCAGAAGGCCACAGTCCTAGTAAAGGGTGGAGCCAGGATCCACGTCCAAGCAGTCTGGCTCCAGCAATCACACTGGAACAGGAAGCCCCTGTCCATTAATAGTGCACAAGTGGAGAGACACTCAAGGACATGGACACTCGAGAACCAATCTAATATCTTGACTTCACAAAGAATGGACACAGAACCTTTGCTCTTTAGGGAAGAACAATGTTGGAGAAAGCCCAGAACTAAGCAGATGGCCTCCTTTATGAGTTCACCTCCTCAGCCTCCAGCTGGAGGATCCATGTGGCAATGCTACCTGACTTTTTGAGGTTGGCTTCTATGCCACATCTCCCCTAAGCTTTGAGAAATTTTTTCTTCCCATTTGTTTCACATTTGCCTGAGAAAATCAGGGATGACTGAGTCTCTGTCCACTTCCACTGAAGGAACAGAAACTTTTCATCATCTAGAGATCTCAGAAGAAAATGGAAAAACAGTTCTAATCATAAATAGGTAATTAAAAGTGAGAATTAACCAATCAGAAAGACACCCACCTTTAATCGATTTTCTTGTTAAACTTGAAATCTGAAGACAGAAGCCTGTAGTTGGATCAAAACATTGACCATATGTTTGGAATTCCATGAGGGTCCTTTTTTTTTTTTTTTTTTAATCCTCACCTGAGAATATATTTCCAATGATCTTTAAGAGAGTGGAAGGGAGGGGGAGAGAGAAACACATCCTTTGGTTGCCTCCCGCACACGCCCTGGCTGGGACCAAGGATCGAGCCTGCAACGGAGGAACCAGGTACATGCCCTTGACCAGAATCGAACCTGAGAAAAGAAAAGGAAAAAAACAGAACCTGAGACCCGTCAGTCTGCGGGCCGATGCTTTATCCACTGAGCAAACCAGCTTGGGCATGAGGGATCATTCTTGACATTCACCCTCATCTGATGGTTGCTATGTGTTTGTCTACAATTTTGTATCAGGTGTCCAGGCCATTTCCTGCCCCAAGATGAAAGGAACAAAAAGAAAGATTTCATATGAGTGAAAGAAAAATGAGCAAAAATGTGAAACAATTAGGCTAAATAAAAACCAGTTGTACAGACTGGAGGAGGGAGAATTGGTTATATGTTTATATTGTGAGCAGGGCAGTGCACTTAACTATACATTCAAATAGCCAACAATGTAATATGGCTGCTCATAAACAATTTAATTTTAGGCTACATTACTGGAAATAATAGTCTCCAAAGCGAGGAAGATACCTATGGTGTACTGTGCACAAGTTAGAATACTGCCAGAGGAGTCTTGCTACACTTGTGGACAAGTTGACAAATTGCAGTGTTCCCAAGAGAGGAGATTCCAGAGGTAAAGGCTGAAAATCGTCATATGGGAACTATGTTGAAGGAATTGAGAATGTTTAAGCCAGGAGAGAGACCTGAGTTGAGTCACATTATCTGCCTTCAGACTTTGAAGGGTTATCTGTAGGACTTCAGAGGGCAGAAATTAAATCTTTGAGATGAGATTAATTAATAATAGTGCTAGGCAGAATTGTTTTTCTGGTCAAGAGATATTGCAAAACAGTAGATTTCAATGATCCTTATAAGTACAAAAGATCAAGTACAGAGATTCTAAGAACTGTTCATCCCATTATGGAAGGACAATATATCACCATGTTTTGCTTTTAGTGTCCAACTAAAGCAGCGGTTGCCAACCGGTGGTCTGCCGACCACTGGTGATCTGTGAGGTCAGAAAGGTTGGCGACCGCTGAATTAAAGTCTCCTTGGACTTGCTCCACCTGCTCCCTTAAATGCTTTTTTTTTTTAATTGGGTCTGTCACTGGCTCACTTTTCTTTGTATTCTGCCTGGGCACTTTCAGTGTTCACCCACTTAGTTTCTACTCATATGCTAATGACTTGTAAATCTTAGCTCCTTTCCCAGAACTTCCAATTAGACATCTCCACTTGAATGTTCTATGGGTACCTTCTCCTCAACTTTCCAAAAACGATACATCCTTTTTCCACTGTGCACTTCACCACCACCACCGCTGCGCCTAAACAGATAGGCTTTTTCTGTATTTGCCATCTTGCTTGCCGGCACCACCAACTATGAAGGCCAACTTCTTCCTCATCCCACACCCAGTTAATCATTAGTTGCTGCTAATTTGGTGTCCAAGTTATTTCTTGATTCTGTCACCTCCATGACAGCCCTAATTCACACTCTCTTCATCTCTCATCTGGCCCATTCGGACAGTTTTCCTGCCCACACTCGTGTCCCCCACCAAAATTCATGCCCAGCAAATGGCTACATTATTTTAAAACACTAATGTGATGACCTTTCTGCTATTTCATTATTAATCAAAGGCTCTCCTGCTACAAGACATCATCCAAGCTCCCTGATATGGTTAAGAAGCCTGAGATCTGCCCCTAAGATGTTTTGTCTTATTTTTTACCTTAACACATTCAACCCAAACAGCTTGTCCTCTCTGTTCAGCTATGCTGCCCTTCCCGACCTTGCTCTACACACACCCCTTAACCTCTGCTTGGAAAACACTTCACTTGTCTTTTAAAATGTATTTTATTTATTACAGAGAGGAAGAGAGAGGGAGAGAGAGATGGAAACTTCAATGAGGAAAGAGAATCATTGATTGGCTGCCTCCTGCAACCCAGGCTTGTGCCCTTCAACAGAATTGAACCTGGGATCCTTTAGTCTGCAGACCAACGCTCTATCCACTGAGCCAGACTGGCTAGGGCTTCACTTGTCTTTTAAGGTGTACTTTGGGCTATACCTCATCCACAAAGCCTTCCCTGATGTCCCATGTCACCTGCCCCTATCAGACCTGCTCTCTTTGTGCTCCCTCAGTATACTTCTATTTTTCCACATATCACATAGAATCTTCATTCTCTCTGTATAAGTATGGTGTATGGGGTACATAGGTATATGTGTACATGTATAACTTCCACTTTACTACTTACTCTTGAGGGCAGGGACTCTGTCTTAATCATCTGAATATTCCCAGAACTTAACACAGTGCTTGACACATAGTAGATGTTCAATAAATGTATGTTGGACTAAAGTTAACTGGTGTACTGGAGTCCTAACTATTGAAGCAGCCAATATAAATAGATATGGGTGGTTGGTACATACCTGTTGACAATAAATATCTTGTCTCTGTTATTGTTCTAGAGCCGTGGTCGGCAAACTGTGGCTCGAGAGCCACATGCAGCTCTTTGGCCCCTTGTGTGTGGCTCTTCCTAAGCCTTAGGAGTACACTAATTAAGTTAACAACAATGTACCTACCTATATAGTTTAAGTTTAAAAAATTTGGCTCTCAAAAGAAACTTCAATTGTTGTACTGTTGATATTTGGCTCTGTTGACTAATGAGTTTGCCGACCACTGTTCTAGAGTGAATGGTAGCTAAGTGAAAATAACCCACTGACAAACTTGTAGTTCTTTGTTCCTGGACTAGGTTAAAGGCAATGAAAATGATCTAGATTTGGAGATTCATATTTGATGGTTTCAAAGCTAAAGGCCTTTCTGAGTTTAAGTTTGCACAATCAGCTTGATCCTGTGATTGCATTAAATTATTAAATTATTTCAAAACCAAATTTGACCAAACTATTTAAACTCAACTTAAATATTTTAATATGTTTTTATTGATTTTTAGAGAGAGCGGAATGGAGAGGAATAGAGAAATAGAAACATCAATGAGAGAGAAAAACATCATCGATCAGCTGCCTCCTTCATGCCACCTACTGGGGATTGAGCCCACAACCCCAGCATGTGCCCTGACTGGGAATCACCGTGACCCCTTGTGTTCATGGGTCGATGCTCAACCACTGAGCCATGTCAGCTGGGCGCAACTAAATATTTTGATCAAAAAATTCAATTATATGTATTAGTGTTTGCTTGAAAAAAATGTGACTGCAGAAATGGAATAAGTATAAAAAGTGAGTTGACTCCAAAAATATCAATTTCACAAAAGATAATGCAAAACTGAAGGAGTATTCAAGATTAAAAAAGAGATCAAAGAGACATGACAATAGTTGCAAGATGTGATCTTGTATTGGAACCTGGATGGGAGAAAAACTTACTATGAAGGGCACTATTAGGACAACTGGTAAAACTTGCATATAAATTGTATATTAGAAAAAAGATTGTCTCAAGATCAAATTTTGTGATTTTTATCATTTCACTTTGATTATATATGAGGATATCCTTATTTGTAGGATACACATTCTGAATATTTTTTTAAAAATATATTTTATTGATTTTTTACAGAGAGGAACGGAGAGGGACAGAGAGTTAGAAACATCGATGAGAGAGAAACATCGATCAGCTGCCTCCTGCACACGCCCTACTGGGTATGTGCCCCCAACCAAGGTACATGCCCTTGACCGGAATTGAACCTGGGACCCTTCAGTCCACAGGCTGATGCTCTATCCACTGAGCCAAACCGGTTAGGGCATATTCTGAATATTTTAGAGGTAAAGGGTTATATTCTCTGTAAATTGTACCAAATGGTTTGGAAATATAAATAAACAAATAAGAATGAGTATATTAATATATGATGTATGTGGAGAGAGAGAGAAAATAATATAGTGAATTTGGCAAAATGTTAGGGAGAAATACATATGGTAAATATAACAGAAGTTTTCTGTGCAATGGATAAATACATTGTAGTATATTCAGATAACTAAACAGAATGAATAAACTATAAGTACAAAAATATGGGTGAATCTCATACATAAAATGAGTAAAAGAAAATAGATGCAAAAGAATATATATGATTACATTTATATAAAGTACATTAATATCGTTAGAAGTCAAGATAGTAGCTACTCTTGGGGGAAGGGAAGCCGTGACTGGAGGGGGTCTTCTGGGGGTTGGTAATATTTTATTTCTTTTAAAAAATATTTTTATTGACTTTTTTAGAGAAAAAGGAAGGGAGAGGGAGAGAAAGAGAGAAGTATGAATGTGAGAGTGAAACATGGATCAGCTGCCTCCTGTACACCTGCTACAGGGGATCGAGCCCACAACCTGAGCATGTGCCCTGAAATCAAACTGGCCTTTTGGTGCTTGGACAGTGCCCAACCAACTGAGCCACATCGGCCAGCGTAGTAATGTTCTATTTCTTGATCTGAGTGCTGGTTATGTGGGAGTGTTCAATTCATGAAAATTCATTGACCTGTACACATTTCTGAATGTGTCATACAAGTCGGAAAAAAGTGTCAATACCAAAGTGTATTGATTACCTATTTCTGCATAACAAATTACTCCAAAACTTAGCATCCTAAAACAACAGACATGTTCTCACACTATTTCTAAGGCTCAGGAACCTGAGGGCAGCTTAGCTAGATGGTTCTTGTTCAAGGTCTCCCACAAGGCTGCAATAAAGATGTTAGCCAGGGCTGGCTGCAGTCATCTGAAGGCTTGACTAGGGCTGGAGGATTTGCTTCCAAAATGGCACACTCAGTTCCTCACCACACTAACTTTTATGGCTGTTTGACTAAAATCAGGACATGACAGCTACCCTAATATGTTCTTCATAGACATGATTAGCAGGAAATGGTGGAAGTTTGAAGGACTAAGGTACATAGAAATTTGGCACACCTGATTTTAAGGTGTATGGACTTTAAACCACACTATCAGACAGTGACTGTTTGCTGACATGTCTGGGTTCCAAAACCCAGCAGACTGAGGATTAGACAGATGGTCAGAAAAATAATTCTTGGCTGTGACATGTGCTGCTTAGGTTAATTAAATCATACAAAATTATTGTGTGTGTTTTTTAGTTAAAAAAAGGCACACATTAGCAATTTCATAATTTTAAATCTAACAGGATTAATGGTGGATCTAACAGATACGGAGTCTTGGAATTCACAAATGACTAGATCTTTGACAACTGTCTTTCTAAAGGGCCTAGGCCAAAAGCTGAATCCTCACGGCAGATGGCCTCTAGGTGCACACCTGGATCAAGAATCTCCTACATGTCATAAGCCTGACTTCAGGTTGTGACCAGAGATTCTGAAAAAGCCTTGAGAAATACAGTGTCCTGAATCTAATGGTATAACTTATAACCATCTTAAGAGACAAAGTGAAACCAATGAAGTAATGGCAGTTAGCCAGTTTTGTTGGGAATTGCGGACTTTGGGAGGATGCAAAAGAGTCAGGTAATGATTTAACTTAAATCCATGTGTATGAACTACAAGATCAATCTATTTTCATAGAGCTCACTGTGACCCATCAGTCAAAGTATTGCAGATAACAATCTCTTCCTGTCCCTCTGTCAGTGTGACAGTATGGCAGATGGACATCCCATCATTTATATGTTACAGGCCCAATGGTATTATGAACATTGATCTCTTGGCCTTGATTTCAAACTGAATCTGATTGGCTAAATATAGCAGGTGTTCTTGGTGCTCTGTTCTACCTCTACTTGGCCTATATCTGACTTCAGCTGCTGCTGTGGACAGTTCCTTTGAGCTCTGATGGCTTCCCACCTCAAAGCACAGCCTCAGCACTTCTGTCCTGGGCTTTCCTTAAAGTCTCTGCAGCTTAGTCAGCTTGCACGCAGGTGTAGGATGGTTGAGCGAGGTGGGCCTGGGGGAGTTATCACCCCCAGCAGTAACTCCCAATTTTTATAGAAGACAGAAGTCAGCCCAGCCTCCTGACCTTTAGAGGGACAATTTTGAGGTACATCATTTCATATGTGGAAACATGGCCGCTCACAGCCTACCTCAGGGCATAAGGACAGATTAAGGGAAGCAGCTGCCAGAATTTCCCTGAAGGATTGGTCAAAGATGTCCCATATACTAACTGGTTGAAATTTTTGCATAGAAGTAGGTCAAAGTATTTCTTGCAGATAAAGTTGGAATTTTTCTTTTAAAAACATTGTTCTGAATATAGATGTTCCTTCATTTATGATGGGGTTATAAAGCCACCGTAAATTGAAAATACCATTAAGTCAAAAATGCCTTTTAAGCCCAGCTGGTGTGGCTCAGTGGTTGAGTATCAATCCATGAACCAGGAGGTCACAGTTTGATTCCTGGTTGGGACACATGGCCAGGTTGCAGACTTGATCCCCAGTGGAGGGGCATGCAGGAGGTAGCCAATTGATGATTCTCTCATCATTGATGCTTCTTTCTCTCCCTCTCCCTGAAATCAATAAAGACATACAAAAAATGCCTTTAACCTACCGATCATCATAGTTTAGTCTAACCAGTTTTTGTTGATCATCTATGGCTTTTGCATTACCGTAAAGTTGAAAAATCATAAATTCATCATAAATCAGGGACTATGTGTACTTTGTGATTACTGTGGAAATATAATTTATTTTTTCCATTTTATTCTTACAGT
The DNA here is from genome assembly GCF_000412655.1 of Myotis brandtii. Classification (NCBI taxonomy): domain Eukaryota; kingdom Metazoa; phylum Chordata; class Mammalia; order Chiroptera; family Vespertilionidae; genus Myotis; species Myotis brandtii. The sequence continues at coordinate 2,353,486 of NW_005371173.1, forward strand.
GACACACTTGAAAGCTACTTATTTTTAAAAATCTATCTTATATCTAACCTCTCTACCGAGTTTTCATTATACCTAAGTATTGTCCCCATTCTGGTCCAGACCATCATCATGTCTTGCCTGGGTTACAGCAACAGCTTCCTACCTGGTCTCCTTTCTTCCAATCTCATATTTCCTCCAATCTCTTCTCTACTCTGAAGCCAAAGTGACTTTTCCAAAATACAAATCTGATCATGTCGCTCCCTGCTTAAAACTATTTATTGTTTCTCATTGTATTTTTGTTAAAATTCTCAATACTAACTGGCCTCCAATACCTGAGGTGATTTGGCCTCTGCTAGCTCTCCAGTTTCATTTCCCTTCTAGCCTGCCTCATATACCGTAAGATTCAGATACCCCAAGCTTTTTTTAAAGCTCATTTAAAGGACCTTGTTCTCTCTTATCTTCATTTGTCCCTGCTGTTTCCTCTGCCTGGAATGCCATCTCCTTCCACCACATTCCTTTCTTTCTTGGATTCACCTTGCCAAAATATACTCACCCCTTAGGTTTTGGCTTGAATAACACTTGTCAAACCCTGCAAAGTACTGCCATATTACCCTGTATGTCTTTTTCTTTGAATGTATCATCCAGTGGCAGGCACGTGGAAGGATTTGGAAGAAGCAAACACATCGGGAAATAGAGCCAAAAGTTAGAGGGGGGAGAGAGGGTAAGAATAAGAACGGAGTGTCTTCTCATTTCCAATTGTGGCCTGGGTTAACCCTCTATTTTGGAGGACATTGCTCAACTCTAAGCTTATGTGTTCTCATGGTCAAATTTATGGGAAGATAAATTTAAGGGTGCGACCATTCCCAGTCATGAGGGGCCAGAGAGGCATGTGAGAAGCAAAATGTGCTGAAGCTGGAAGCTGCCGGAGGAAAAGCAGAACATCAGTCCGGTGACTCTCATGCCTCATTCCAGAAATATTTAACATGTACTCGGAATATTCAAGTCTCACGTTTTTCAAAGTGTGTTGTACATGGATCATCTGTGTGCTTGGGTGCTTCCTCCCGAATCAGAAGCTCCGGGACCCAGGAATCTGCATTTAAAACCAGCTCTGTGGGTAATTCGCATTCACACTGAAGTCACACAGTTCAAGGCACCGCGCTGGGTGCCAGGAACCTAACAGAACCAGGGAGGCGTGGTTCCTGACTTCCCAGTATATTTGTGTGTGTAAACATCTGATTACAATAAGATGACACGGATGCTGGAACAGACCCGGGGAGGTCACATAGCCGGTGTGCTTAGCTCAGACTGGGGATGGTTCGGGGAGCCTCACAGAAAGGGCGTCAGAGCGAAGCCTGGAGGAAGGATCTACAGCTCTGGAGAGAAATCCGTACTTTGGAGAAATATGGGAGTCAGCTGGTGGAGAGGAAGTGCAGCCGTGGCCGCGAATGAAATGGCTAGGTGTAGAGTGAGAAGTGGGCGAAGGACCGTCTTGTGAAAGATCCCAATCCACCCCAATCCTCCTTCCCCAACAAATCACCTGTGCTCGGCTTCGCGGGTCCTTTCGCTCTACGCGGAGCTAAGTCCCGACGCAGGACCAACCCAGTCCCTAGCCCGGCACAGGCACATTACAGGGTGGGCGACAGGTGCTTGGATAGCCTATAGCTGAGGAACAGAGCTCAGTCTGCGACCCCCTCCCACTCACGGGCGGGGCTCGGCCCGCTCGGCCGCCCTGCGACTGCGCGAGATGTGCCGCCCTGCGCGATGACGTCAGTGCGCCCGTGCGCGCTGGGGGAGGAGTGGGACCTTTGGACCGGGAGGCGCAGAGGCTCCGGTAACACGGCTGGGTGGGGGAGAGGATGGGGAGGGGCAGGGAGCCCCCCCAGAGTCCGGACCCGGAGCGGGAGCCCTAGAGATGTTCAGCATCGCTTCTTCTTCTCCCAGCAGGCCTCGCCCGGCCCAGCGATGGAGTTTCCGGATCTCGGGGCGCACTGTTCCGAGCCGAGCTGTCAGCGCTTGGGTGAGGGCAGAGCGCGAGGGGGTGGGACCGGGTGGAGAGGGGCTTGGAGCTGCAGACGAGACGAAGGGTGGGCTCCGGGGGCTGGGAATGCCGGGAGGGGCGGGCTCGAAGTTGGGACGGTGTCAAAGGGGGCGTGGCTAAGGAGAGTGGACTAGAGCCGGGTGGTTTGTTGCAAACAAGGTGGTGTTTTCCTTCCTCGGAGTGGAAGGCTTGAGTGACCCGGAACGATGTCAGGGTCCCGCTGGACCTGCAGTCTGACATATTCCCTGCAGATTTTCTACCGCTCAAGTGCGACGCCTGCTCGGGCATCTTCTGTGCAGACCATGTGGCCTATGCTCAGCATCACTGTGGATCTGCTTACCAAAAGGTGAGGGTGATGGAGGATGCATGCGGAATCCCTGCAATTCCTCTGCCTCCTGCTTCCTCTCCTTTATTGTCTGAGTTTCTTTCAGGACCAGAGATTTGGTTGAAGTGGGAGTGGGTCACAGACTGAGCTCTGTTCCTTAACTATAGGATATCCAAGTACCTGTCTGCCCACTCTGTAATGTGCCTGTGCCTGTGGCCAGAGGGGAGCCCCCTGACCGCGCTGTTGGGGAGCACATTGACCGAGACTGTCGCTCGGATCCAGCACAGCAAAAACGTAAGGTAAGCATTGGAGGGGTTGGCCATGACCCAGCTGGGCTTATGGATGCCTGGACACCTGAACAACTATTCTTACTGGGTTGGAAAAGGGGGTCAGTTTCAGCAGAGACAAACCTTCCCAACTCCACCTCAGATCTTCACCAATAAGTGTGAACGCTCTGGCTGCCGGCAGCGGGAAATGATGAAACTGACCTGTGAACGCTGTGGCCGAAACTTTTGCATTAAGCATCGTCACCCACTGGACCATGATTGCTCTGGGAAGGGGCACCCAACCAGCCTGGCAGGGTAATTGCAGCCAAGTCTTCTACTTAACCTATGGGACCGTTCCATCATTCTGAACTGACTCAGTCTTTATAACTACAAGGTGGGAAGTTTGAACCCTGTCCTCTTTGACTAGGGAGTCTTAACTTCCTTTTTAAGTGCATGTTTTTCCAGACTGTTTGGAGGAGCTCCCTCCTGAGTTCCCTGGTAAAGCCTGGGAGGAGCATGCGAGCTGACTACTCTAGGACACATGCCAAGAATGTCTCTTCCCTACAGACTTGCTGCCATCTCCAGAACACAAGGTCTGGCTTCTTCTACAAGCACCGTCCCCAGCCCAAGTCGGACCTTGCCTTCATCTACCTCTCCCATCAGGTAGGCCTCCCCATTTCTTCTCTCCCTTTTCCTCCTTCATATCTCTGATCTCTGCCTCTCTTACTTTTCTTTCTTTCTTTTTTTTTTGACCTCTGCCTACTGAATGTCTGCCTTAGAGCCACAGCCCAGTCTCCATCATGGACTGCCCCTCCAGTGATTGCTTTGCAGAATGGCTTGGTGAGTTGAGCAGAGGTTGAACGGACAGAAGCAAACCCACACAGAGTAAAGTCCAAGGCAACTGGTCTTGTTTCTCTTTTTTTGCAGAGTGAGGATGAGGCTCTGCAGCGAGCCCTGGAATTGTCCCTGGCAGAGACCAAACCCCAGGTCCCAAGGTACGTACTCTCTGGTGAAAGAGGATGGGTTGTGGGAAAGAGATAGGTGGGAACACTCTGATCTGTTGCAAGATAATAGTTAGGCCTGGCCAGCATGGCTTAGTGGTTGAGCATCGACCTATGAACCAGGAGGTCACTGTTTGATTCCCAGTCAGGGAACATGCCCAGGTTCTGGGCTTGATCCCCAGTTGGGGGGTGTGCAGGAGGCAACTAATCAATGATTCTCTCTCATAATTGATTTTTCTATCTCTTTCTCCCTCTCCCTTCTTCTCTGAAAGCAATAAAAATATATTAAAAGAAAAAAAAGGTAATAGTTAAGTACTTGGGTCCAAAATTAAGCTTACTAACTATATGACGTTTGACAAGTTTTTTAACCCATTAGGGTCTTAATTTCCTCTATAAAATGGGATCATACTAATACCTACATTGTAGGGTTGTATAGAAATTGAGATAATACTCAAGTGTTCAACACAATGGTGCCTAACAGATCAGATGCTTATATTTTAGATATTATTGTCATCCAACTTAAGCTGCTCCTCTCTCCCAGTTCTCAGGAGGAAGAAGACTTAGCTTTAGCACAAGCACTGTCAGCCAGTGAGGCAGAGTACCGACGGCATCAGGTATGAGGATGGGGTAGAGATGGGTCCTGCACTGGGAGTAAGGAGTTTTGGGGGTTCTTCCAAGTGGTTGAAAGCAGGTATGAGGATGGGGTAGAGGTGGGTCCTGCACTGGGAGTGAGTAAGGAGTTTTGGGGGTTCTTCCAAGTGGTTGAAAGTTTTGGAATGGTGGTTGTCTTTTCGTTTTCAGTATGACTCCGGCCCATGCTGAGCTTGGAAGTGAGGACTGCCCCCTCATTTCCATGACATCACACCCTGTCTTCCCCTTCCCCTCTCCTTGCTCCAGGCCCAAAGCCGCAGCCTGAAGCCGTCCAACTGCAGCCTGTGCTAGGGCCTTGGGCTTGGGGAGGGAGGCTTAGCTGAGGAGGACTGTGGCCCTCACATCTCTAAGGTCCACAGGGAGAGGAGGCCAAGAGCAGCCTGGAGTGAAGACGAGGAATGACGTAAAGGCTGTTTCCAGGGAGTATCAAGAGAAACAACTGTGGAACTCAGTCTATAGAAGGCCCTGCTGGCCCTCCAGCTACGTGGGAGATAGCAGCTGTGAACTGTTCCCTGGTTGGGCCCTCGGGGATGCTGGCCAGGCCCCACTCAACTCCCTGCATCATGTCATCCCTCTTACACTGGGGCTGCCTGCATGTGTAGGGACAGGGAGGGTCCTGGGAGGAATAAAGGATATTGGTAGTTAATAGCACATCCAAGTGGTGTGTTTCTTTCTCTTTTCCAACCAAAACCAGTAGAGTCCTGTCAAGAATGCTCACCCAATCTAAGAGTAGAGGCCTACTGCAATATGCCACATCATGAAGTCACAGTGGTCCTAGCACAGTCCACACACTTTTATTTCCCCCAAAATTGCTTTACTGAAAGGTCCCTTTCCCCCACTTTGGCTAGCACAGCACCCCAAGACCAGGATAAAATATGCCATGGAAGAAGGGTACATCTTATTCCCTTTCAGTGACCCTTTGGGAAGGAAGTAGCCACAACTTTGGTCACCGTGCCTTAGACTGGGGTTTGGTATCTTCAGCGATTTCATCCTGTCCCTGCTGCTGTAACCGCCACATGTCCGCATACATCCCGCCTCGGGACAACAGAGCCTCGTGCCTGGAGCAAGGAGGAAAGTGTAAGTCCCAACTATCAGTTTCACCACAAGAGTCCTCGCCACCAGCCCACAGAGGTAACAGGGATTTGGCGAGAGAGAGCTCCTCTCTCAGAGGCCCAGCCCTGTTCATCCTGCTGTGCCCCTTACCGTCCTCTCTCCACAATGCAGCCATCCTTGATGACGAGGATCTGGTCAGCATTGACCACAGTTGAGAGCCTGAGAAGTCAAGAGACCAGTTACCCACTGCACCCCCAAAAGTGGCCCCGCTGCCTGCTGCCCCGGTCCTGTACCTGTGTGCCACTACAATGGTGGTGCGGTTGGCGCAGACTTTGGCCAGAGAAGACTGGATGGCCCTCTCATTAGATGTATCCAACGCTGATGTTGCCTACAGAGAGGGTCTGGGTAAAACTGCCCTTGACACCCAAATTCCCAGCAAGCTGCTGGCCGAGGTCTCAGGTATCAAAAAGAACCTTGTTTGCACTTGAGAACTGTAAGGTGTTTTGTGAAACATGGATTCCTGGAAAACAGTGCCCCGCAGGAATGGCATGGGCACAGGCAGGGCAGGAGGGAGGGGTGAAGGCTGGCCAGGGCCCTCACCTCATCCAGCAGAATGATGTTGGGGGCCTTGAGAATGGTGCGGGCGATGGCGACACGCTGCTTCTCCCCACCGCTCAGCTTCAGTCCCCGCTCGCCCACCTGTGTCTCATACCCTGTGGATATTGCCCACCTCCCTCAGGTCACACATGATAAACTTGGTTTCTGTGTTCAGATGAGGCAAGGAAGGGATGGAACAGAGGTCAGAGGGAGTAACAGCCCAGGGCAAAACAGGGCCAGGGAAGCTCACCCTCAGGGAAAGCCACAATGGCATCATGGATGCCTGCAGCCTTGGCAGCAGCCTGCACCTCATCATTCCCAGCTGTGATGCGGCCATAGCGAATATTGTTGGCAATGGTGTCATTGAAGAGGACGGTGTCCTGGGGCACAACTCCAATGTGAGACCGGAGGGAGATCTGGGTCACCTGGGGCCAAGAGACCATATTCCTGGCCTGTGAGATCCCCCCAGGCATAGGAGGAAGGATGCGCTGGCAGAAAGCACATGGGATGAGAGGCCCTGGGTAAAATTCCTGCTACCACCACCCCAAACCCTAGCTGTGTGGACGAGTCACTCAACCTCTCTGAGTCTGTTTCCCCATCACTAAAAAGAAAAGTCCCATTCTCTCCCTGCTTCCCTAGACTGCTGCTGATCTTTGTACCGTGTACAGCACCATACATGACTCTTTCTAGTGTAGGTAAGATGGTGCTAGAAAGGCTAAGCAGCCGTGGGCAAACTACGGCCCGCGGGCCGGATCCGGCCCATTTGAAATGAATAAAACTAAAAAAAAAAAGACCGTACCCTTTTATGTAATGATGTTTACTTTGAATTTATATTAGTTCACACAAACACTCCATCCATGCTTTTGTTCCGGCCCTCCGGTCCAGTTTAAGAACCCATTGTGGCCTTCGAGTCAAAAGGTTGCCCACCCCTGGGCTAAGGTCTCCTGCCCCAGCTTTTTGAAGAGGTGAGGTCTCCTCCTCTCCCTGGATGCTCAGCAGTTAACCATTCTTTTACACACAATGACAGTTTCCTCCCAAACAACCTCACCTGTGAAATGTCCTGACCATCTATTCGGATGCAGCCAGAGCTGATGTCATAGAAGCGAAAGAGCAGACGCAAAATTGTGCTCTTCCCTGCTCCAGATGGGCCCACCTGTTGTAAGGGAAACGCATTCTTAGGCCTGTTGGCTTTTAAGGCTTTTTCTCCAAGAGGGTACTAATGTCCATGGAGGCTGCCACATTCACATGTGACCACACATGACAGGGCTCTCTAACTCCCAGCCTGGGTCACAAGCTACCATGGACACTGGAATAAGGGAAGATGGAGAAGGCTGGGCCAAGTGGCTGGGTTTCCTCTTACCAGGGCCAGGGTCTGCCCAGGCATTACAGTGAAGGACACATCCTGCAGGGTCTCCCGCCTGCAAGAAGAGCGGGTATGGTCAGCAGGCCTGCTGCACTCCCAGTGCCCCCTTCCATCACCAGAGCTACTACTCGGCCCTGACCCTCCCCTGTGTGGGCTCTCTTCCCAAGAAGCAGGGATGGCTAAGAAGCAGGGATGAGGGGCAGGAAGGCAGTAAGTAGACAGTGGGAAAGGGTCCAGGGACGGCAAAAGGGGAGGGGCTCACCCATCAGCGTAGCTGAAGTGCACGTTCTCAAACTCAATCTGGCCCCTCTGGAAGCGAAGGGGCCCTGCTCCAGCAAGGTCCTTCACCTGGGAGAGTGTCACCAATGCACGGCGCTGTTACAGGTCTGGTATCCTCCAGACACCAGAAATACCACGTGGCTCTCACTCCCCCAAGCCCCACTCCTCTCTCTTCACTCACTTCTGTCTCCTCCTTCAGCAGGTCAAACATGTTCTCCATGTCAATGAAGTTGGTCTGGATCATCCTGCAAGCAGGTAATGGTTGGAGCTCCTCTGAGGAGCTGGGGAAATAATGCACTGCACAGGTGAGGGCCAGGGATCAGGTTACCTGTAGTAGGTGCCAAACCAGTTGAGGGGCATGTACAGCTGGATGATGTAGGTGCCAAAAAGCACAAAGTCCCCGACCTGTGGAGATCCAGGGAAGAGGATCATCCACAAGAGGCCTTCAGGTTATCACCCTGCCCACTTCCTGTCATCTCTCTGCTTCCCACCCAGGAGCCTGGTGGCCAGACATAGACCCCAGGCCCCCTCTTCCCTGTCCCCAGCACAATTCCCTCACCTGTAGCTTCTGCTCACTGACAAAGTATGCACAAAGCAGCGAGCCAGCAAGCAGCCCAAGTCCAATCACCAGGTTCTGAGTCTGATTTAGTAAAACCAGTGATGCGCTTGACTTCCACTCCAAACCCTGTGGAAATAACATGGGAGAGAGGAATGTCACATATGCGCTGACCATCACCAAATCCAAACCTGGGCCCAGGCACCTTCAACCTCACAGCCCAAATTTTATTCTTTTTGGCTCTGGTAATTCCACAAGGCCAGGCCATTGCTGTCAGTAGGCCTCAAACTAGCGTGCTCACCTGATATTTAATGATGGCTTCTCGATAACGTTCCACTTCATAACCTTCTGCATTGTAATACTTCACCTGATGAATTCAAAGCACCATTTGACATGGCTGCAGCATTCAGCACCTGGATCATTGCTTCCAGATCCCCAATCCCTCCTTCCTAATTTTAAATAGCACATCTTGCACCCCCCAGCTCCTCAGTAGCCTCGGTGGTCCCAGGCACAAACCTCCATATTTCCATGCTTCACACCACTGCCACTAAGGCCTCTGTTACCGTTTCAAAGTTTAGCAAAGAGTCCACGGCTCGTGCCCGAGTAGCATTTTCCTGTGTGTTCATATCACGTCGAAACTTTGTTCTCCACTCAGTGACCACGATGGTTAGGGCTATAGCAGGAAAGGAGGAGGGAAAAGGAGAAGAGATCAAGACAACATTTTCAACAGCAGAAACCACATGTGTATGTCTGATGCCTACTACACACTAACCCTACGTTACAGTCCAGGGACTCAGGTTCTGAAGAGAGAACATCCTAAGCTCCCTGAGGGAAGAGGCTGTGTCCAAGATATCTTTGCAGCCTGTACAAAGCCTCATCTGTGAAAATGCTTTTGATGAGCAAATCAAGGCAAGCTGCATCTGTGACACAGTGAGCTTCCTCCTTGACTCGTATCCACAACGGGACCTAATGTGACCACAAGCCCTGGACCTCCACACAGGTTAAGCTAAAGTTTCCATGGCCGAGGAGTGTGCCCATCCACCATTATTGGGGAGCTGAGGAGACTATTCAAGTCCACTAATCTATAGTCTTCCAAACTGGGTCACCCAAGTGGGGTCAGAGCTCATGCTCAAGGGAGTCCTTGGAGAGTTCAGGGAGCTGGTTTCACCAAGCAGCACGCACTGAGGTAAAGACTCATGCACAGGAACACGATGAGGCCAAACCAGGCATTGAAGAACATGCTGAAGTAGATGATGCCAATGATGATGTCAGCCAGTGTGGGGAGAATGTTGAATATCAGGTAGCTGGGAGGGGAAGTCAAGTGACAAAGAAAAATATAAGGGCTCAGAGCCAGCAACTCTACCTCTAGCAGTTTCAGTGTGGTTTTTTGTTTTCAACAGCAACAGACTGCAATCAAGCTAAATGCCCCTCAGAAGGTGGATGGCTAAAGTAAACACAGCATGCCCAAACTACAGAATGCTCTGGGTCTATCATAATGAAAGAGGGAGATCTTCATGCTCCAATGAGAATATATCTCCGTAACATTTTGTTAATCAACTGTGAGGCCCTAGTGGTCTGGCTCAGTGAATAGAGTGTCACCTGAGGACTGAAGGGTCCTGGGTTCGATTCCAGTCAAGGACACATGCCCAAGTTGTGGGCTTGATCCCAAGTAGGGGACGTGCAGGAGGTAGCCAATCAATGATTCTCTCTCATTGATGTTTCCATCTCCCTCTCCCTCTCGCTTCCTCTCTGAAGTCAATAAAAAATATATTTAAAAAGTGAAAAAAAAATAATGCAACTCTGAGGATGATGCCTATATTGTGATACCATTTGTTCTAGGAAAAACCTTCACAATACCACTTTAGTTCTGGGAGTCTGCACATATACATGTAAAAATGCCAAGAAGCAGAACTCAACATACTAAATGCAGTGGAAACCTCTGAAGAACTGAGTAGAATTCAAAAGAGATATGCTCTCAATCTACTTTAAGTTATTACAGAGCATATGTACATTAACCTTATTAGAAAAAGAAAGAGGGCGAAGGGGCAGCTCCTCAAGCTGGGTCTGTTCTCAGGCCCCCCTACTTTTCCTGCCCCACCCCCTCACACTCCTTTCCATGGGCTTGGTACCTGAGCAGCCCAGTGACACTGGCTGTGCCCCGGTCAACGACTCGCAGCACTTCCCCTGTTCGGCGCCCCAGGTGCCAGCGCAGTGAGAGCTCATGCAGGTGGGAGAAGAGGCGCAGCTCCATCCCCCGAGCTGTGAACTGCTGCACCCTGATCCACAGGAATGTGCGAAGGTTGCTCACAAAGCCTGAGAAGGATTCAGTAGGGCTAAGGGGACAATTGACATCAGCCCAGCACCCAGATGTGAAAGGTCAGAAAGCGCCAAAGAGTCCAGGGGAGGCATGCCTGTGGGAAGGAACTATGGGGAGGAGAGGGAGGGGCCAGTACCAACCAGGGTGAGAGTCCCCCATACCTGTACTGCCAGTGCCACCACCCTGGAGGAACTTGAGGAAGACATAGGTGGTAACAGTCCAGGCCAGGGAGTGCCAAGGTGCCTTCTCAGTCAGCAAGTTTACTATGGAGAAAATGAGTCTAAGCCCACTTATGGCCCCCTAGTCCCCTCTTCAGGAGAGACTGCCCCAGGCACCAGCCATAGCCTTTTTCTGACCACCCAACTCTCAACTCTGTCGCACTGCCCTGGGTTGACCGCCCCCCCCCCCCCCCCCCCCCCCCACCAGAGTGCTAAGCTGGCACCCCTCTCCCTCACCTATATCCCTATAGAAGATGGGCACCAACACATTCAGTCCCCGGTCCAACCCCATGAGCCCCAGGCAGATGACCACAACAAGTTGCAGAGCTGGATTTCCCCGAGGCCACAGGTAGCCACCCAATAGCCGGAGCTTCCTGCCAAAGTCTCGCCAGGTAGATGCTGGTGGCCCCTCTGTTGACTGAACCTAGGATGGTGAAACACATAGAGGGAAGCTTAGAAATCATAAAGAAGTGCACTAGCCAGAAACCTTCTAGGAAAAATGTATGGGAGTGCAGATCCCAGGCATTTTAGACCCACAAGTAAGCCCCGATGGGGTCAGAAAGGCTAACAGGGCACAATGTGAGATTTGGGTAAGAAACAGTTTATTATGGTAGGAAAAAATGATGCCAAGAAATGAAGTTAAGACAGACCCTAAGGTTCAAAAGTTGAGGTGTACCTGGCTCCTTTCTACATCCTGATTGTCTTCATTGACCTGAAATGCGTAGGACTGGGGACGAAGTCCGGGAGCCCAGAGCCCCAGGACAAAAAGCCCTCCAGAGACCACATAGCGCAGCACCCACAGGCTAAACTGTACCTAGAATGAAACATGTGAGGAGAGTATCAAACAGGGCCAAATCCCATTGTTACTACTAATAACAGGGTTGGGGATTGGTAGGGCATGCACCCTGGTTCCTCCTTGGGGCCCAGCATCTAATGGGCTGGGAAGAAAAATCCACAATGACTCAGCACGGACACACCCTACCAGCTGGCTATCAGCTCCCAGCCAGCGTCAGCCCCTCCCTCTTCCCTTAAGAGTCACCCCAAAGCGTGGAGCCAGTATGACCAGACTTGACATCCTTCTTCCCAACCCCTGCCACCCATGCTTCCACTCTCCCATGAGGTCCCTCACCTGCTGGCCCAAGTCCGCCCTTGCCCACCACCACTGTGGGCTGTTCCAAGACACCAGGGCCAAGTTCTCGGCTGCAAAAGCCACAGTCCAGAGGAGCAGGAGACCGGGGCTGTGACTTAATTTGATCCAGGCGCCCATTGCTAGCTTCTGCCGCGCCTGGCTCCGTTCCACAACGAGCAGTCCCAAGCCACAGGCGCCGGCCAGGGTGCCCAGTATGGAAGCCAGCAGCAGGTAACCTGGCAGCGGGGCCCCCCGCGCAGTGCCCACTCGACCAACCAGGCTGGCCAGGGGCAAGGCCACCTGAAGTGTGGCCAGAAGCAGCTGCAGCACGTAGGGAGCGACACGAGGACCGGCCCCCCAAGACAGCGCGTCGGCGACTGCTGGCCGCTCCCGACGCTTGCAGGGAAGGGCCAGCACCAAGGCCAGAGTCCCCAGGGCCATCAGCACCGAGGGCGTGAGGGTGAAGAAGAAGCAGGGGCTCAGGCCACCCTGCGCCCAGGCCGGACCCGCGGGCCCTTCGGCCTCGCAGTAGTTGCCCACAGTCACCATGGCAATGCGGAGCCGCAGGCCGAGGCTGCGGGACAGGCGAACGGGGCCGGCCGCTTGGGGAGGGGCACGGATGCCGGGCGACCTCGGGTCATGGAGCCGCGGGGGTCGCTGTCAGGGATGCACGTGGACCCAGCCACATCGCCCACTCGCTCGGCGCGTGCGCCGCCGCCACGCACTCGGCGCACTCACGCAGGGCACGTCCGCCGCCTCTCCCGGCCGCCCCTCGCTCGCTGGGACCCGGAGCTGAGTCCGCTCCGCACGGATGTGGTGTCGGACTCGAGCCGCATTCTTTTGCAGCAGCTCCGCCCACCGTAACCGCCCAGTCCCTTCCCAGTCATTGGCGATGTGTCACCGAAGGGGCGGGGGGAAGGGGTGCTGGGGAAGGCGAAACAAACCAGCGGAGTCAGCTCGGTCACGTGCTCAGAGCGGGAAATCTGACCGCCCATCCGGCTGGAGACCTTGACCTCCAAGGAGCCTTGGATCGGAAACGGCCCTTTTGCTAAGCCCGCTGGCTCGGTATGTCCGCGACACCGCCTAGGCCCACTTTCCTACGGGGCCTGTCCCGGTTCCCAGCCACCTGTAGGGACCCCATGTACCCCACTCCGCTTGTTCCCCGAACCCTAGCCGTGGAGACAACATGGCCGCGACCTGGTCAAAGTCCCTTCTTTATTAAGGGTAATCAAGCTGTACACAGTCACCACCGCGTCCCGCGGTGAGTTCAGGCAGCGCAACTCACCACTCCCCGCAGCGGACCGGAGCCGAGGGTGGGGCTGAGGGTAAGAGCTGGGTCCCAGCATGCAATGCGGCAGCCCAAAGCCTAGGGCAAAGCCATCCTGCCGCCCCTCTGTCCCCCTCTAGGGGACAACAGGAGGCAGGTCAGAGCTCTCTTGCTGGGAGGTAGACGGACCAGGGCATACTCCAACCCCGTCCCTTGTGCAGGAGGTGGGAGGGATGGGGGTACAATAAGCAGTAATGGGGGCCAGGAAGGCCTCAGTCTCCCAGGAGCCATCTGAAAAATTGGACAGGGCAGCAAAAAATTTCCATCTTGCTCCTGTAATTTAGAAACCATCCTTAGTGTCAAAAGATAGCGTGAGAGGAGCTGGGAGCTAGGGCCTCTACGCCAACGCAAGTCAAAAGTTGAACAGAAGGGCAACAAGCGAACAGAACCAGAGCAAGCAGCTCACATGCCAGTGATGTGCAGGAAGGGAGGGGTGAGCAGGCTGTAGCACTGGGAGAACTGGGGGTGAGGTAAGGGCCACAGCCTGAGCTGCTCATCTGTTCAGGGTGGGGAGAGGGAGGCCACAGAGGTTGAGGGTCCAGGCCCAACCTCCCCACTCCACAGTTGGCACGGGTTCTCCCTGGTTGGCAGCTTCTGTGGTTGGGCAGTCCTCTGGAAACTCGTAGGGGTAGGTGCAAAGGTGGCAGTATTGGGGCTGGGCTGGGGACCAGTTGCTAGCACCACACTCCGAGCCAAGTGGGTTCCTGGGGATGAGGCTAGAGTCCTGTGTGCCCTGGTCCTAGGCCCCCAATTTCTCTCCTGGGGCTGTGGTGAGCCTAGTATTGGCACCTCTCTTGGCCAGGCACGGACACACAAACACCATACGCGTGGAGCCAGGCAACACTCAGAGAAGCCCTCCATGGCAGGTGGATGGGATGGCAGGGCAACAGATGCCTGCATCCTGGGGCATAGGGACCCTCCTCAGCCTTGTCTAGACCTGTGGAGAGAAGAGGGTTGGTAGTAGAGACAGTCTTCAGCTATCTGCTGCTTACCTAAAAGAAGCCTGGAGATAAAAGAAAAGGAAAGCTTGATTCTTGGGGAGGTAAGCAAAGGAAAAATCAAGGCCTGTATTTCAGAGCAGGTGAGGAAAGAAAGGGGAGTGTATTTTGGGTGAAAGGGTGCAGAATCTCTTCTTGAGAGGCCCAACTTCCTTCGCGCGAGCTTTGACCTCAGCCTGGAAGTTGCTATTTCTGGCCGTTGTTAACAGGTCCTGGAGCCCTTACCTTGTGCACCTGAGGGGGAAGCTCATCCTCAGAGCCCTCCTCGGGCACGGGCTCTGGGTGCCTTGATGCCGACTGTCCATCTTCAGCCCACCCACCAAGGGGCAGCCGAGAGAAGTGAGAGGGAGCCCGGGGCACTGTGCCAGGATCTAGAGACACAAGTAAACATACTCTTAGAACGAATACAAACAGGAATGAGGGAAAGGGTTGCCCTGTGTGGGGACAGAGAGGGGTTATTCTCCTTGGCCTGGTCCCTCTCACTTCTTTCTTCACCAAGAGGGATGCAAAGAAAGGCTGTGTCCTCCTGAACACCCACTGGATACCTGTGATGCCACCGTAGCGCCTCTGGAAGCCCCCTTGCAGGGCAGTGGTCTCCGGTGCTCCAGGCCGGGGTACAGCAGCACAGGGATAGCTGGCAGAGCGGGGGATAGATTGGAGGTGCCGGGCACCTTCTCCCCCCTCTTCAGGAGCACTCTCCCCACTGTCATCACTCTCCCGGCGGTGCCACACATGCCTCTCAGGTTCAGCCTGGGCCTGCTGCTTGTGGAGCTGAGAAGTGGGGGGCTCATTAGTTGGGAACAGAAGGGTATCTGTCTGAAACAGCTGCTCCCCACCATGGTATCAGCCAGTTCCCATTTATACCATCTCACCTAGAATCACTGACCAGAGTATCTATTGTGTTAATAGTGTGTAACATACATACAATGTTTTACAGGTTAAATTCTTAGCAGACCCCTGGAATGAGCCTGTGCAAAGGTTATAATAGCACCCATTGTATCTAGTCACTTGATTTAAGAACAAACTATGGATCTAAGTGCCAGGCACTCTTTTAGGTGCTGGGGATATAGCAGTGAAAAACAGATAAAAATCTAAGCCCCTTTCGGGCTTATATACTTAGGAGGGAGGAAGCGGGGAGAACAGACAATAAACAAATAAATAAGGAAATAATAAAATATGTCAGATGAAAAAAAAAAGTCAGATGGTGCTAAATGCCATGGAGAAAAATGGAGTGGGAAGATTCAGAAGGGCGGGCAAGGGAAGTTTTTACTCAGTGTGGCCAGAGACTGTCACATGGAAAAGCTAAGAGCAGAGATCTGATAAGGAGAAGGAGGGAGCCATATGAATATCTCAGGGAAGGGGATTCTTGGCAGGGGAAACCACAGTGTGTAAAGGCCCTGGATGAGAATAAGCTTGGCTAAATGGATAGTAAGAGGGTATATGTTGGAATGGAAACTGCAGAGCAGGTAAATGGCAGAGTAGAGATTTGAACCTACGTCTTGCTTCTCCGTGTCTAAAACCCTCTATTCTATTTTTCAACTGCTACCTTGGGTCCGTGGCCTTGCTCCTTGCTGCCCACTCACCTGGTGCATATAGAGGGCGTGCAGGCTCATCTCAGTGGATGCATATTCTGACAGCACCAGGCTCTGCAGCTGTCCTTCCCACACACTGCTCCCAGAGCTGGCTGTCCTGGCATCCATCCTGTCCCTCCCAGCACAGAGACAGCAGTTATTAACATTTCTGAGACCGATATAAAATGCTAGGTGCTACTGCCATGCCCTCCCATCTTGGCCCACCTCTACTCACCCAGAGCCTGTCATGGTACTGGGAGCCCGGCCTGTGGAAACCTGACCAGGCTGCAGAGGGGAGAAGGAGCACAGGGCAGAGGCGACTTCAGTCCTGTGCCTGGAACCCTGCAGGTCTCTGGGCAGTGAAGGACCACGGCAAGATGAGCCGGCCACTACATTTGCAATAAGACTCAGTGGCTATGAAAGAAAGGGGTGAGAATTCTCAGGGCAGGAGGGAAGCCTCTGGGGCCCCCAATATTTTTTATATCAGGAACCAATGACACAGACTAAACAGAGAGAAGGAAAACTATAGGGTAGGCCCTTCCACCCCATGCCCAGTTCTCAACTCCAGCTCCTGGAGTCCACTCTGCCCATCATTTCCCAGCCCCCAGGAACACACCTCAGACTCAGATTGTAAGGACTGGATGGACGTAAAGAGGGCATTTTCAGGGAGTAGACCCCCTTGGGCAAGGCCAGCAGCTGCTCCATCCCGCTGAACCTGTTCCTTGAGGAAACCCAGGAAGGCCGTGCTCTCACGTGGTGGCTGCCAGCCAGGGTTGGTGATGGCAAAGTGCATAAGTGACAACTCTGTTTTCCCGTCCTCGGCTTGCTGGTACACTGAGGCCTCGGTCTGACCAGCAGATAGCCACTGCACAAGAGAGGCCACAGTGAGAGGATAGTTCTCTTACAGGAACCCTTTTTGTACCTGTCCTGCTAGGGAGAGGTTTACCCATAGAGGACAGAGACCGCAATGCACTGCTTTATCTTGTCCAGGGCCCTGGTGCCCACCCCGGGAGTGGCCACACGCTGAGCTAATTGCTTGGTTTGTGCCTTTCTCAGGGAGCTTCTTGGCCAAGGGTGCCAGTTTAGGGCTAAAATCCAGCCCAGGCTCCTGTTTATCCAGCAGTGTGTGCCTGGAGACAGGTCTGCTGTTTTGTGAGGTGTTGGCTCAGGAGAAATACCTTTTTGCAGTTTGCCAGCACTGTCTCTAGCCACCTGCCCCCTCCTCTCCCAGTACCTGGGGATGCCCATGCTGGCGAACATCCATCTGGGCAAAGGAGCAGGTATCTCCAACACCAACGACCTCCACAGTGAAATTGCGGAAGAAGTCTATAATTTCCAGGGCCCGCGGACGCAGGCAGAAGATGAGGATGAGGGGTGTGACAATGGGGCTCAGTAACTCCTCCAAGATGAACACCTACAAGGGAAGGGACCAAGGCCATGAGAGCAGGAGGGATCCCAGGCCTCACCACCAAGCTATCGGCCAGTTTCTAGCAGGCCCTAACTCCAACTCCACTCACTGCCTTGTACTGGAAGAGCTGGGCAAACTCGTCCCGGGTCTGCGAGCGGTGGGCATTACCCTGCCAGTGGTCGGGCATGTAGTGGATGTGAGCGAGGATCACGCGGAGCAGCTGCTCAGGGCAGAACACCAGGTGCTGGTCTGGGATAAAGGACCTGCAGGACCAGGGTCACAGTGAGACGTCAGCCTGGCCAGGGAATGCTAGTCAGCTCGCTCCCACCTGCTACCCGACCCACCTGCACACGGTCACAGTGACCCCCAGGAGTGTGACGGTGGTGAGGACGTGTTCCACAGCTAACACATCTTCATCGTAGATGGTGAGGGCAATAAGCACGGCCAGGATGGAGCCAGCAAAGAAGGCGCAATTCTTGGCCAGCAGTGTCAGCAGAGGTGACAAGAAGCAATTCATGTACTTGGAGGCTGGCTTGTAGCCACAGTTCAGACGGGACTGCAGCTCATGCTCCAGCTCGTTGAAGTGGCGGAGGTAGCAGCGGCCATAGAGTGACCAGCAACGTGCTCCCAGGGCCCCAGGCTCCCGCTTCAGCACCTCAGCATAGCTGAAGAAGGCATAGAGGATCTGCCAGATGAGGATGAGGGGGCACAGCAGGAAGTTGGCGATGCCAATCCACAGGATGCGGTTGCTGAGGCGCTGGGCCAACTCTAGCCGTTGCCCCCCACGTTTGTACTCAGCCTTGAGGCTCCACTCATTGAGAAACAGAGAGCCAGGTCCCCAGAAGAGGATCAGCTCGAAGTTGTACTTGAGGCCACGGGTGAAGAAGACAACCTCCCCAAGGCCAGGCAGGCGGAAACGCAGGGGCAGGAGGGATTTGTTAACCAGTGCCACCATGTAGTTCTGGAAACGGAGGATGCGGTGGTATATGTCCAGCTCTGTCAGCTCACGCTTGTGGATACAGATCTGGTGCTCTTTCTGGGTCTGCACAATCCGAGCCTGCACTTCCTGCCACGTGCAGTATGGAAGGGCAGACTGTGGGGTGGGGAAGAGACAAGGTGTGGAAGGTGGGATGGTTGCCTTGACCCCTTGCCCTGCATTATCTGAGAGGCTCAGGGTCCTGTGCTCAGCTGAGTGGAGCCCTTAAGCAGATGCTCCCTCACCTGCCAATGACAGCTGAGGAGGCCTGATGCTCAGGAATACACCCCACCCTTACCAAGGTGAAGAAGGCATCTTGGGCTGTGGCGCTAAGTGCCCAACTTCCCAGTCTCACCACGGGGATGCGCAGAGCATGCAGGTAGAAGGAGTGGATCTCCCAGTAGCAGCAAATGTTATAGATGAACTTGATAAGCCGGTGGACCCAGAAGACACCAGCGATGACCAGAATGGTGATGAGAGAGCCATTTTCCTGAATCCTGGTGGGGTAAAAAATGGCGAGAAGGGGTGCCTTTAAGGAGTCTTGGCAGATAAGCTGCTCTCCTGGAGGATTTGGCAAGGCTGGGCCTGAGGCTCTGTTCTAGGGAAGGTGTTATTGCCTCACATTCCATTCCATTCCCCACCTTCGATCAGAACTACAGACTCTGATGCCCTCTGACCTGCAGCCCTTACCTGGCACTACAGACTTGGGCAGGCAAAAAGGCATCTGGCAGAGTGACCTTGACGGGCTCGGTGGGGTGAAGACTGTGGTTCACCATCTTGTTGGCAAATAAGATGTCATAGTCCACACAGCTGACCAGAAAGGTGGTGAAGGCAACCACAAAGAGGAACTGCCTGGAGAGTTGGGAAGAGGGGGCGCAGCCCAAGAGTCAGAGAGGCACCAGTGAAATAGCGTGGAAAAGAGAGGAGTCTGGAAGCAGCGGGACAAGATTAGGGAGCAGCCTCTGGGAAATGGAGGGGCTGGGGAGCTCCTCGTGGGCTCTCTCTGCTGCTCAGCCCTACAAACAAGCTCCTGTTTTTTTGTTTTTAGCTTCAGGCCCTACAGAATCAGTGTGCTTCTGTCTTTCGCCTCACAGTAATCTCTGCCACTGCTTACTGGACTCTTTCAAAAGTCTTGATTGTTGTCGCTGGTTCCTGGTCCCTGACTTCCTTTTGATATAGTCGTTAGAAGCCCTTTGGGGATTTGAACTCTTTTCTTACTGAGGGACGGTTTCCCAACCCCTTCCTCTTTGGCAAGGTCATATGGCTCCTTCCTCTTAGAAGGCTCTCTGCCCAGTAGCAGGTCTAAGGCGCAACCAAGGCAGAACAGAGACTTTTCTCAAGTGGCTGGCATCTCTGACTGAAGCATGCCCATTCCACTGGAGCTCTGATGAAATGATCAAATCTGAATTCTCTTCATGGAAGAGACAGAACTTGGAAAGCTTATATGGGAGATAAAAATGGTGAAGGCTGTAAATTTTGGTGCCATATCCAGTCCCTGAAATACAAAGGTTTGCAGAATTTTGAGCCTGGGACTGAGATGCATTGGCAGGTAGGGCCAGGGGTGAGCTCAAGGAGAGTAAAGACTGAGATATATTCCTTCACCAAATGAACCCATCCCTTTTTATACTTACATAAGCTCAAAGATCTCCCCGATGAGCATACAGGTGAAGCCATTCTTCTGGTGTAGATTATAAACGTGTAATTCTTAAGAAAAAGTGGTTCGTAGAGACAGCAATTAAGAGCACAGACTTTGGTGTCACATACCTGAGCTTAAGTCCTGGCTCAATGACTTTCTAGCCGTGTAATTTTGGCCAAGTACTTAACCTCTTTAAGCTTTTGTCTGCAGTGATATATTGGGAATAACAGCACCTATCTCATAGGATTATTAGGTCTAAGACAATGCAAGTAAAGTATTTAACACAGAGCTGACACAGAATGAGTCAAAAGACATTAATTATTATGGTTATTAGCATCCCATCAAAAAGGAGAAGCACTCTTAGAGAGGTTCCTTATAAATAAACACCACAAGTGAAAGGCACTGCCTGGCCAGTGTGGTTGAGTGTCAACCTATGAAGCAGGAGGTCACGGTTCGATTCCTGATCAGGGCACATGCCCGGGTTATGGGCTCGATCCCCAGTGTGGGGCATGCAGGAGGCAGTGATTCTCGCTTATCCTTGATGTTTCTGTCTCTCTCTCCTTCCACATTCCTCTCTGAAATCAATACAAATATTTAAAAAAACAACCCAACATTTAAAAAAAAAGTGAAAGGTACATAGCTCTTGGTAAATGTGGGATATCATTACTTACAACAATCATTATTTCCCCCATCCTCTTTTAACCTCAATAGTTCCATCCCCCTTACAGGGATTATAGTCAAACCCACCCCAACTTCCCATCAGAGGCCTGGCTTAGAGAGGGGCTAAAGGTCCCACAGCTCCAACACAGAGACACAAAGGATATTCGAGAGAAAAAGAGGTCGAGGTTTTCGATGTGGTGCCAAGGTGCTGTGGGCACAGGAGTAGAGATGTCAGAGCCCTGAAGGAATGAAAGCCCCTTGCTCCCCACTCCACCAACTCTCCCCCATGCCCCAGCTCTGGCTGTCATGGCCAAGAACTTACACTTGCTTCCCTCAGGGACGTGCACCAACAGGTCCTCCTCTCCTGGGGGTGAATCGCTGTAGGAGGCCTCTAGGCGCTGGTATTCAGTGTCAAACTGCGCCATCACCACCGCCCCCTGTCCACCTTATCCACCTGCCAGAAATGAGGAAAAAGAGACCCAGGGTCAGCGCCCCCATACTGCTGGTCTGCTGTCCTGCCTACTAGACCAAGAGTGAGAAAGAATCCTTGGTTTCCACTACCGTCTTCTTGACTCAAAGACAGAGGAGGAGGAGTAAGTTCAGGGCTTGGGAGACCTTAACTGGCCAATGAGGTCAGTCATTCCCAGAGCCTTTACTGAGTATATGCTGAGGCCTGCTGGCCTGAAGCCAGACTCCGCCCCTTTGGGGGATCTGTTTCATTTTCTATTAGTAGAGAGAAGGGGCCCTTTCCCTGCCCTTCTGGAGAAGCCTGGTCTCCTAAGAGACTAGCAGTTTGGAAGCATTTTGTAAACAAAGGTCTGAAATAAGCACATGGCCTTACCTGCTCCATGGACAGTGTCTGCTTCACTCCAGCTTTGATGTCCTGGCTCTGCAGCTGCTGGAGGAGAAGGTGTCAGGCCCCAGAGAGTAGAGTGGGGACAGGAAAAAAAACAACCTTCGAAGGCATGCCCCCCACCCCACCAAGAGGGGCCAAGCCTGGGACAGCCTAGGGTCATGCGCATTTCCGCTGGCAGCACTATAAAGGACCACTCATTCAGCTCAAGCAGTAGCTTATTGAAGCTGTGAAGACTGAGTCCGTGAAGGCCTGAGGTCTCTCCATTGCTCCACCTCAGCCTCAGAAATTAGGCCAACAGGGTCCACAAAGCCGCAAACCCCAGGAGACCTTTCTGGCCAACCTCCTCTCCTGCTCCCCGAGCACTGAAGGGCCAGCGGGCAAGCATAACTTCTGGATGGGAAGTCCTGACCGGGCCGGGGTAGATCCAGATCCTGGACCAACTGTGTGTTCTGGAGGTCCACGGAGCCAGGCATGGTCCAGGTGGCACTCACCCGGTCCCGGGGCCCTGGAGCACGGCCCGGCCGGCCCCGGTGGGAGTCCCTGGGTTAGTGAGAGCCCTGGGTCCACAGGAGCTGGCCAAACCCTCGGGGAACTCACCACTCACCGGGCAATGTGGACCCAGGGCCCATGGAACCCCAGCCGGCCGGGCCTGGGCTCAGGGGTTCCTGCGGATGTTGGAGGTGAGAGCCCGTTCGACAGCGGATACCCCAGGTGGGCTGGGTGGCCTCCCCACACCCAGTTGCCACGACTGGAGCCCAGCGCGCCCCAGGGTCAGGCCCGGGGCTCGGCTCCCTACAGC
>NW_005371173.1:2375612-2388632 GCF_000412655.1 Myotis brandtii
GAGCTCACTCAGGTCTCCGCGGGCGCCCCCGGCCAGGTCCGGCCCGGGCCCTGACATACCAGTAACCGGTCTCGCGCTTCACCTCAGGAACCGTGACCCCGGTGATTCTGGGGATCCGACAGCTCCGTAGGACTCGACCCGACCCAGAGCGCTAGGCCCCGCGCCTGCCACTTACTGTCACCAGCAGCCAGCCTGGCCAATGAGCACGGGGGGGCGGAGACACGACGGCCCATTTTTCCCCCGTTTCGGGGGCGGGACTAAAGGCGGGTCTTGAGCGGGCAGAAGACCAATGGGGCTTTGCGTGGGGCGGGGCTCAGGTGAGGGCGCTGCTGATTGTCCCGTTCGCGGCCCCGTAGTGACGAGATTGCTGTGGAACTGCCGACATCCGGATTTGGAACTGCGGACATGCGTAACTCCCAGCAGTTTGGGATTTGCGGTGCAGCTTCTGAGGCCCGGGACGAGTCCACGCGGCTTAGTCACTGATGGAGCTCATCGCACGAGTAACGAAGAGCGGTCGCTTTGGGAACCTCAGTGATTTTAACTCTGTTGGATTCGATTTGAAAGCTGGGTGCTCTCCCATTTCACTCTTGTGTGGCCGGAGACTGGTATGAGAAAGCGGGCTGGGGTCACGTATCAGCCCCAAAGCTGACTCCTGGAGCCTGGGTGAGGGACGAGGTACCTTGCAGCGCGGTGGAGACCGAGTCTGGCAGGCAGGAGACGCGGCGGTCGGATCTCGCTTGGGGAGGGCTCTGCTTTTCTCCCCTCTTTTCTGCGCAGCCATGTCGCCGGCTCCAGCAGCAGCCCAGGCTCCTACGTCGGTCTCCTTGTTTGATCTCAGCGTGGATGCTCCGGTCCTTCGGGGCCTGAGCCTAGTGAGACACCATCCCGGGGAGACTCTGGCCCAGGCACTGCGGACTTCCTCTCCAGGTATCCGGGAAGATTTGGGGTGAACCCATGAGAAACATGACAGGGCTCTTTGCAGATTATTGCTCCTTCAGAGAACACATTCCTATTGGCATTTCCCAGTTTAGGAGCCCTTGTTGACATCTGTTTCCATGGGATAAAATGTATCTTAAATTCACTGTCTAACACAGACCCCTGAATTATCTCCAAATAAGTCTCTTGCCATTGCTTATGTTCTTGTCTCAGTAATGCCACTACCTACAAAAACACTTCGAAAACTCCTAGATCTTTTTTAAAATTCCTATAGTACAAATTTAACTGGATTCCAATCAATCATTCATTCATGCTGAATGTAAAACAATGTGATATTTGGTTATGTACAACTTTAGTTTGTCTCTGGCTATGTTTTTCTTGAACCTTTTTTAAGCAAACTGCACACTGTAATTGGAAACGTAAACTAAAAAATTGGCATTCAGGAAGTGGTTTTTGACCAGTTAAAAATAATTTTAACCATACCAACATATATTTTCTGCAAGATTCCTCTAAATCCCTTTGGTTAATTTAAATACAATGTTTGACTTATAATCATTTTACATGTATCTTTTCAGAAGCATCTTTATTGTATAAAGTGATTACTGTGCTATTTATTTCTTTTAATATATTTTTATTTATTTCAGAGAGGAAGGGAGAGTGAGAGAGAGAGAAAGAAACATCAATGATGAGAGAAAATCACTGATCGGCTGCCTCCTGCACACCCCACACTGGGGATTGAGTCCACAACCCAGGCATGTGCCCTGAAGGGGAATTGAACCGTGACCTCCTGGTTCATAGGTTGATGCTCAACCACTGAGCCACACCAGCTGGGCATGTGCTATTTATTTATTGATTACTAGACTATAAATTCCTTAAATGCCATCTCTTTCTTTAGCATCTTCCTCTGCTATATATATCAAACCCTGAATAAAATTCCAGGTACTATCCATTTGGACTCCCTTTCCACCTCTAATTACCCTCCCTTATTTAGGTTCAGGGGTGAGAACAAGCCCAGAAAGAAAACCATTCCAGGGTCCTCTGGATATTTCAGGGAAGTTATTTTGTTCAACCTGTGACCAGACCTTCCAGAACCATCAGGAACAGGTAAAACACCAGGTGCAGAGCTAAATGGTGGAGGCAAAAGTAGAACAGTGGGTGAGGAGAGATAGACATTTGTGTTTAATGAATAAAGGTTCACGTTTTGAATAAGGCAGTTGGTGTTACCCAGTCATACTGCTGGAGTCCTGTTACTGGTCTTGGGTACCATAAAAGGCCAGGCTGGGGCATATTTCCACATTCTGCTTCCCTCATTGACTCCTACCAGAGGGAACATTATAAGCTTGACTGGCATCGGTTTAACCTAAAGCAGCGTCTCAAGGACAAGCCTCTCCTGTCTGCCCTGGACTTTGAAAAGCAGAGCTCCACAGGTGATGTCTGGTGGGAGACCTTAGTGGGGGTAGGACATGGGGGTGGAAGAGGGCCCTCATTTAGGAGCTTGAAGGAAGTTCAAAGATGAGGCATCAAACTTATATATCTCATGTTTCAGGAGATCTTTCCAGCATCTCAGGATCAGAAGACTCAGACTCAACCCCTGAGGAGGACTTACAGATACTGGATGAAGAGAGGGTTGAGTTTGAGAAGTCTAACAGATCCCAAGGCTTCTGCTCCCATCGGGTTCTTTTCCAAAATGCCCAAGGCCAATTTCTTTATGCCTATCGCTGTGTCCTAGGCCCTCACCAGGCAAGTGACAGCACAGGTTGTGTGGTTAACCCCAACCTTTTGTACATTCATTATAGATTTCCACTTCACTCAGTCCATTTCTCACTTCTCCCCTTCCTTCCTATTGGGTGTGGGTGTCAGGCTTGGACAGCACAGTCTTGTTTTGAACTGGCCTGAATCTTGGGTCAAGTGTGATGGAATTAAGTTTAGAAACAGACCAATCTAGGTTTGGATTATAGTTCTACCACTTGATCTTGACTAACTCTACAAGCCTCACATTTCCTTGTCTATATAAAGTGGTTGTATTAAATGATAATGCATGTGAAGCAGTTAGCACTGGCACGTGGTTCCTTACTCTCAATGAATGTAACAAGATATGTTTGTCTTGCTCCTCTGTCATCTAGGTGCTCCCAGAAGAGCCAGAACTGCTGCTACGAAACCTGCAAAGTGGAGGTCCTAGACACTGCGTGGTACTCATGGCTGCAGCTGGGCACTTTGCTGGTGCCATTTTCCAAGGGTGAGAGGGTGCTGTGTGGGGTTAAGGATGGAATGGATCCTTCTCAACTGGGAGTACCAGGTTTCCAGTACTGAGTCTGTATTGTCTACAGAAGAGAAGTGGTGACACACAAAACCTTTCACCGCTACACAGTCCGGGCCAAGCGTGGCACAGCCCAGGGACTTCATGATGCCCGGGGTGGGGCTTCTCGCTCTGCTGGAGCCAACCTGAGGCGCTACAATGAAGCTGCACTATATAAGGTAAGTTAGGCATCTCAGATCTCATGGTCCACTAATATACCTTTTCCCCTCAACTTATTAAATGTTACAGTAAAGAGGTTGACTCCTTTATCTTCCAGTCTTCATTATTTTTGGTTAAGGTAGAATAGGATGGATCCTCAGGAATCTTAGTCTTGTCCTTCCTCCCTCTGTGTTAATTTCTACCTTTCACTCCCTACACAAGGGGTCATTTTTTGGTTGGAGATTTAAACATAACAAGTGAAGATATACAGGGCTGTGGCTTTCTTCTCTAGGACGTTCGTGACCTGCTGGCAGAGCCAGGCTGGGCTAAGGCGTTGGGGGAGGCTGGGACAATACTGCTGCGTGCCCCCCGCTCTGGCCGGTCCTTGTTCTTCGGAGGCCAAGGGGCACCCCTGCAACGGGGGGATCCCCGACTTTGGGATATCCCCCTCGCTACCCGCAGACCCACCTTCAAAGAACTACAGCGTGTGCTCCATAAGCTGACCACTTTGCATATCCATGGTGAGCCTTTGACCCTGATTCCAACTCCATAGACCTTCCGGTACCTTCTAAACCAAATCTCAGGTTCTCATTTGTTCATCCAGATGATTTTCTAGTCCTTGGACTGCAGCCCAATCCCATCTTCATTGAGAAAACCTGGGCTGGGTTCTCCTCAGCTAAACTTGAGCAACATCTTTTGTTTTATGGCAGGAGAAGACCCCCGGGAGACAGTCAGGTTGGACTCACCTCACTCATACTGGAAGACAATGCGAGAGAAGAAGAAGGCTATTGAGGAAGAAAGAAAGGTCCCCAGTGATGAAAATGGGGCAGTAGGGCAGAATGAGGACTCTCCCAAACAAGGTTTGAGTACCACCTGTCAAATCTCTATCTGGGTGTCTATCCTGGAAATGCAGTAGCAAATCCCCTACTCTCGCTTTCCTATTTATAGATGAGCCTCATGCAACACACACAGGTCTGTTAATAATGAGATATGTGATAGCAATTACTGAGACATGTTTAGTGACCTTTCCAGATCTCCTATTACTGCTTCTGTTCATTGATATAGCCCCAGTACTCAGAAAAGTCTTAGCATGAAGTAGATGTTTAAATGTGTTGCATGAATCTCACAGAATTTACCTGTCTTATTAGATGCTTCCTGGGCTGCAGACTCTTGGCCTTCATAGCTGTCACTGCTCCTATGCTTTCCTCCGTGTGCACCATCTAAGGGTGCTCACGGGAGAGTCTAGGGACTGTACGTGTCTGGCCTGAGAGCCTCATTTCTGCATATCATACTAATGGATTCAGCTCTCAATGTGTTACTTTATCTTGGGTGACAATACAGATAATTTTATTTCAAGATGATCTGGATTATCTCATTATGTACATTCTTATGCATCTGGGGTAGCCCACATCCTTCCACCCTCTGCTTATTCTTTAGATGGATCTAATATGTCATGTTTTTCCCTAGCTTCAGAGTCAGAGGGAGAGGATGGCTTCCAGGTAGAGTTGGATCTAGTAGAGTCAACAGTAGGGACCCTGCATCTTTGTGAATTTGAGGTATTGCCCAAGCGGAGGAGGAGAAAAAGGAATAAGAGGGAGAAAAGCCAAGACCTGGAGGCTGGGGCACATGTGACTCTTCCCCAGCAACCTCAAGAAGACAAGGCCTTCTCACATGCAGTCCCTTTGGAGCCTTTCATGGATGAGGCCAAGGTCCCTGGTCAGCCAGAGCTCTGGGACAAGCTTCTCGCTGCTTGCAAAGCTGGAGATATTGGAATGCTGAAAATCCTGCTAGCTGCCAGCCCTATAGACCCTGAAGTTCTGTCTCTGCTCAATGCCCCGTTGGGCTCCAGTGGCTTCACCCTCCTGCATGCAGCAGCTGCAGCTGGGAGAGGCTCAGGGGTTCGGTTGCTGCTAGAGGCAGGTGCTGACCCCACCATCCGGTAAGTAAGGGTCCCCAGAGCGAGCCCTTTAGGGTATAGAGAGGATGATCTGAAGACTAACGTTGGCATTAGCTACTTGACAGTATTCCCCTTGGTCTGGTTAACCAGCGGTTCTCAACCTGTGGGTCGCGAACAATGAAAATACATCCTGCATATCAGACATTTACATTAGGATTCACAACAGCAAAATTACAGTTATGAAGTAGCAACGAAAATAATTTTATGGTTGGGGGTCACCACAACATGAGGAACTGTTTTAAAGGGTCGCGGCATTAGGAAGGTTGAGAACCACTGGAAGTGGTGTTAGGAGATGCCATAGGCAAGTTGAACCCATTTTGGGGGTTTCCACACCTAGGGACTTCCGGACTCGGCCACCATATATGGTTGCAGTTGACAAAGCAACACGTAATGAGTTCCGAAGGTTCATGGAGAAGAATCCAGATGCTTATGATTACAGCAAGGCTCAGGTCAGCTGGGAAAGGAAGCAGCAGCAGAGTGGGATGGCATCATATATCCTGGCTAGATCTCTTCTACTGTCTTAGATTTACCAAGGATAGTTTGTATAGGTCTTACCTCATACCTTCCCCGAAATCCTCCAGGTGCCAGGGCCACTGACATCAGAAATGGAGGCGCGGAAGGCTATGCGGAAAAGGGAGCAGAAGGCAGCCCGGAGGCAACGGGAAGAACAGCAGCGGAAACAGCAGGAGCAGGAGAAGCAGGAGCAAGAAGAGCAGCAGCGATTTGCTGCTCTCAGTGACAGAGAGAAGGTGAGGCTGGAGGTTTTCTCTTCCACCCCGAGACTTCCTTAGAGGTCTAGTCCCTTCCCAATGTTCTACTGTCACTTCTTGGGTACCCCATCCACCTTTGGGGCCTTGTCCTTGACACAACTTCTCTTCCCCTCAGAGAGCTGTGGCTGCAGAGCGCCGACTAGCTGCTCAGTTGGGAGCCCCTACCCCTCAGATTCCTGACTCTGCAATCGTCAATGCTGGGTATGTGGCCGGGGGCAGGAGTGATGATGGGTGGACCATGTTTGGGCAAGCAGAATGAGTGCCTACAGACAAAGGCTGTTGAAGGGATGTGAGAAGTTCTTTGAACCTATGGAGTGGAAACAAAAATGGCAGGAAGAGGGACAGGGGTACTTGGATCGAGAAGTTTTTGGGTACCTTTACATCCATTTTTCTTCCTCTGTTCAGACGCTGCTTGAGCTGTGGGACGTCCCTCCAAGGCCTCATTCCCTTTCACTACCTTGACTTCTCTTTCTGCTCCACACGCTGCCTCCAAATTCATCGCTGTCAGGCCAGGAAGCCCTCTTCCTGATCTCTCACAGCTCCACCCAGGGCCAACTCTAGATCCTGAGAGGGAACATTTACACTGGTCCTAGGTTTCTTCTTCCCGAGAAACCAGAGTATTTGGAAGATTGGGATGAGAGAGACTCAGGAGCCCAGACAAAGACAGTGCCATAGAGATGTGTGGAGCTGCTACTGTCTCTGGAATTTTAATCACAATAAAATTTGGCAAGGAAACTGCACTTGTACAGTTGTTTTGGCCTTTGATTCTTTGTGGTCACCTTGGCCAGTACCAAGGGATTCTGCCCACTCCATGTCCCAGGTCCAAGGGTTACCTTTCTTTCAGTGCCCACTTAACTCCATTGGTTCAGAATCACTTCGTGTATCAGCTGAGAGGGAGTAGATGTATGTCCTATGCAAGGTGCTATTGAGGATAGGACTATCCAGAAATTGGATTTGGGGTTGGGGAGGCACATTTTCTAGTTCAAGCAATGTGATTTTGTTGAGAACTCCCCTAGGAAACAGCAAAGGTTTTGGCACGTAGAGGGTCTGTTGTGGCCCTCTCTTTGTCCAGTACCGGCCCAAGTTAAACCCATTGATCCAGACTTGACCCTGTCATGGTGGGAGGAGAGGAAAATAAATGGTCAGTTCTCAGGGGGGTAGAATTACCCTCTTTTGGGTTTCTATTCAGAGGAATAATTTCTGTTCCCCCTTCCATGATTTTTCTGTCTTACCACCTCCCACCCTCATCCCAACGACTACTATCAGCAATACCTTGGTCCATCCAGGTAGAAAGAGAAATGTGTCTCTGACGGAGTCTAAAATTGGAAACGTTGTGGAGTAGAAGATGGGGCCAGAGGGAGTTTGAGGATGTGAGTTTTTCAGCAATTGGAGGGGAAACGACCACTTTACAAGTTTATCAACTTTCAGAGGGAACATCAGCCATTGGGTAAGGATTGTTTGCCCCAGAATTGGTGCCTGTAAAAGGCCCTGTGAAGAAGGCAAATGAAAATTCATCACATTCAATAATCTCTAAGGTGAAATTGTCCCTAATCAAGCCCTGAGATGCAACTAGTAGCCAAGTCCAGATTCCTACAAGCCACTACTTTGCTAAGGACATGGCTCTTGCTTATCTTCCATTAGGCCCCTATCTTTCCATTTTTCTTCCTCTGCTCAGATGCTGCTGGAGCTGTAGGACATCCCTCTAAGGGAGTTTGGTCAATAAAGTTGTGGGGTGAGAGGAGGGGCAAAACTAGCTCACCTTGAAGTCACTGTAGTTAGACCCGAAACTGAGCCTCCCCATGTTCTCCAGCAAGACATCCAGTTTGGCCCCCATTTTCCCCGTCAAAAATAGTTTGTGTTTCGTGTTTCGTTCCAAAACACCCTGAAACACCTGTGGATAAGAAGATCTGTGATGGGAAGGGTTCAGCATCTAGCTCCTGACCACCAAACAGGAAGCCACATTAGGGTACTTATTTGGAGGGCAAAGAGAATGTAGCCCATCTGTCAATTACTCTCCATTCTGGACCTTACCCTTAGTCAAACTCTTTCTCATCCCAGCTTATCCCTGGACCCCCTGCAAATGTGGGCAGGCAGTGGGAAAAGGTAGGTAGGGGAACTTAAGGCTAAACGGTGCTTGAGAGGAGAGGAAAGTGGGGCTCACAAGGTAGCCTGGAATTAGGTTCATACCCCATCCACCATCACGTAGGCACGGTCATGTATTCCGTTGTTTGGCACCCAAAATTGTGTTGGCTCAAAAACAGTATGCGTTAGATAGGTCCGGTACAACATAAAACCACGGTCCTAAGTGTGGAAGAATGAGTACTTATGATAAATTGATATAAAAAATGGGGAAGATGTGGAACTTAGGGAACCTTTGGCTATAGCTGGTGAGGAAGGTTGCCTTACCTACTGGCTGTGGGATTATGCCTTACCTGCTTGACAGCTTCAAAAGTCATTGGCAAGATTGAATGGATGGGCCCTTGGGGGCACAGTAAGTGTAGGAAATCCAGCAAATATCCATCCTATTAGAATAAGGAAGCAGTATCAGAATAAAAGGGAAGTTTCAGAATAGAGGGCTATTTAGAGGATAATATGGTAGAATCAGGAGAGAGAGGGAGGAGCTTACCAGGTGTAGGGTCAAAGGTCCGAGCATCATCTTGGGGCTGGGGGGAGGTAAAGGTCCCAAGGGAATTTCCTGGAACTGAGCCCAAATTCTCTCAGGAGCCATAGAAAAACCACACAACCCCTATTCCAAGACCCTAGCACAGGGTTCTTAACCTGGCATCCAGGGAATGGCTTCAGGGTCATGAAGATCCTGTAATTTTACATACTTGTGTGTATCTCCCCAGGTAGTCCCATTTGGGCAAGTAGAAAATGTTTTTATAGGATGCTCACAGGGCTCAGTGGCCTAGACAACCACCAGTGATTTCTGGGAACTCTATAAACAATTTAGGCACTCCCTTTCCCCAGTTAATAAAAGCCTTTGGTACTTAATGAAGTGGTAGGGCACCTGGCTGATGACATTTCGAAGAGCAAAAAGCTTGAGTGTAACATCCCCTGCTTCAGATATTGGTGCATCGTAGTCATAGCTGGTAGTAATTGGAAGGAAGTGTCCCTTCTCATCAGCACCTGGGGTCGAACCAATTTAATTAATTCAATACATCTATGCACATGCAGAGAATTTTGCCATCAGATGGGGGCAGTGATGGCCATTACGATTACAGATATCCTAATCCACCCAGCCCTCAAATTCTAATTCCTTGCTACCTTCCTGCTACCACCCCAGGGACCATCTGGACTCACCATTCCAGTATCCAAAGTTGGTACCTCCATGAAACATGTACCTGAAATGAGGGAAGGTGGGGGGAAAAGCATGTGCTGACCCATGGAATCTGAACTTTCATCCCTCACACCCAATTACATTCATGTTGGCCCCAGTGTCCAGTTACATGTTCACACTGGCTCCCAACTTCAGCATTTTCTCTAGTCCTCTGGTTACAGCTATAATGGACCGTGTGGAGTGATTCTGGCCCCAGTAATCCAGCCAGCCTGTGTAGTACTCAGAGTTCACCTAGTGTGAAGTGAAAGGAGCCACCATGAGCAAGATGGGAACCGAGCTCAACCCATTCCCACCCGTGATTCTTGCCTTGATTGCCCTCCCCTCTGGCTTCTCACCAGTGGCCCGTGAGGTTCATACTCCCTTTGCAGGGCAAAGATTTTGGTCATGTTGTCAGCTGCAGAAAGGAGGCACGGGTGAAAGATAAACATCACAGAAGAAGTGCCCCTTCCCCAGACTCCACCCTAACCCTTGCTCAGGAGACCTGGGCCAAAATCTACAGTGGTGTAAAGTCCCTTGAGGGAGCCACATCTGAGTCCCTGTGGCCCATCTGTGGTGAAGAGTAAAATCTCATCTCCTAGTAGTGCACGGAAGAGCCCAGCCAGGTGCTTCATGTAGGCAAAGTCGCAGGACCTATAGCTACCATATTCATTCTCGACCTGCCAGGAGAAAGGAAAAGTAGAGCTCAGCCATGAGGTGGAGAAGGTTAAGAACCCCTGGAACCTCCTTCCCCTTGCCCAGTCAACTTTCCACTTGTACCTGAATGCTAATGATGTTGCCCCCATTGTGGTAGAGCCATGGATATATCTTGGGCAGCAAGACCTTGAACCAGGAATCCACTGCGGCAAGGAAGTCTAAAGGAAGGAGCAGTGCTCTGCTCATTAGGGCACCACCACCTCCACAATCCCCACTCCTAGCATCAATGCTAGGAACTTCAGTGCTGCCTGAACTGTAGGAGAGATTGTAGGAATAGCAGTTTGCATCCCACTTGTCCATAACTAAATGTGGGAAGCAGTAACTTGTGAAAAGCTCTCAACCCTATTTGCATGGCAAGAAATTTGAGCACATGAAACCTTAAAGCAACGTTTCTTGTAAATTTATTTTTTAAATGTAAGAAAAATGTTAAACACATCTAATGGAGCTATAGTGTGTAATCTAACATGGGAATTCACAGAACTGTAGAATGCCTGACCTACACCTTGATGTGAACGACAGTCCAGGTGATTTCAGTCATCAACTGAAAGAGCATTATATTAGGTTTCATGGCTTAAAATTCTCAACTCCTATTTGTGATGGTTGTTGATTCATACTCATGGTCTTCATGTATGTTATTACCTTTGCCTGACACTCTCTCCCCACTGCCTTTACCTAGCCAACTCCAACTCAGTCTTCAGGTCTTAACTTATATTTCATTTCCTTAAGAAAGCCTTTGATAATCCCAGTTTAGGGTAGATCCCCGTTACACACTCTCATATCACCTGATACTTCTCTTTCAAACACATACCCAATTATAATTAAGCATTTATTTTTGTAATTGTTTCCTGTTGGTCTTCCCCACTAGTGAGCGGGAATTTTGTCAGGTTCATTTGTTTGGTCCCTATCATTGAGGACAATGCCTAGCAGATAGCAGACTCCTGAAGGTGGATTTGATGAAAGATATTTTGGAGAATATTTTTGTATCCTTAAAAGACTTAATTCTAAAAAAGGACTAAAATAAAATATTTAATTCCTTTATATTTGTGTTCTACATAAAGGAGGCCCAGGTTTTATTGCCTTCTTTAATCCAAGCAGACATTAAATCTCACTCAACAAAAAATTATGGGTAGTGACTAGCACCAAGTACTATTGTAAGTGTTAAGGATATAGAATAGGAAGAAATAGACAAAAATCCCTGGGAATTTCCTTTCCAGTGAGGGAAGCAGTTGGTAAATAGGTAAAAAATACAGTGGTTTAATGCCAAGGAGAGAAAAATAAAGCAGAAAAGGAAGATATAAAATAGTGAGGTGGGGGAGCTTAAATTTTAGAGGCTGGTCTTCTTTAGAGAAGACCTTACTGTGAAGGGGATTCAGCAAGAAGAGCTGGTGGGTTTAAAGAACAGCAATGAGGCTAGCATGAACAGTGAGAAGAGTAGAGGTCAGGAAGGTGACCGAGACAATGAGGTAGGAACTAGTAGGCCATTTTAAGGAACCTGTGGTTCATATTCTGAGTGAGATGAGAACCTGTTGGAGAGGTTTAAGCAAAGAAATGACATGATCTGATATGATAAACATATTTTAACAGGATCACACTGGCTATTGTATTGAGAATAAGACTACATGGGTGAAGGGCAAAGACGGGAAACCAGTTAGGAAGCTTAAAATAATCCAGCGGAGAGAGGTGGTTTGGACCAGAGTGGTGGCAGTGGAGGTGATGAGAAGTAGTTGAATTCAATATATTTTGAGAGTAAAGCTGACAGAATTCTATGACGTGGGTGCAAGAGAAAGATATACATGAATAATTACACCATAGTGTTTAGTTTGATCAGTTGGGAAATAGAGTTACCACTAACTGACACGGGGAGATTGTTGAAATAGCTAGTTTGGGAGGCAATATCAAGTGCTTAGTTGTATCATTATGACTGTTGGATCTCCAAATGCAGAAGTCAAGAAGGCAGTTGGATAATGTGTTTGGAGGCCAAAGGAAGGTCTTGGAGAGAACATATTTCAGTCATTAGCTAATAAATGGAGTTTAATGCCATGCAAATAGATGAGATTGTCTAGGGCAGTGGTTGGCAAACTCATTAGTCAACAGAGCCAAATATCAACAGTACTTCTTCAAAATAGACTCACCCAGGCCAAAAACCGATTTCTGCGCATGGGCCATGAAGTTTTAATCGCACTGTACGCGCGCCCGCACGTGGCATTTTGTGGAAGAGCCACACTCAAGGGGCCAAAGAGCCGCCTGTGGCTTGCGAGTCGCAGTTTGCCGACCACGGGTCTAGGGCAAGCATGTCAAACTTGCAGCCCAAGGACCCAACAAATATTTTTTCAGCCCAGCCAATATAATGGTATGTAAGAAACATTTTAATTAAAATTTTGTAACTTAATCTTTACAATATCCTGTTATACATGACTAGAGGCCTGGTGCACAAAAATTTGTGCACTGGGGGGGGGGGGGGGGGGGGCAGTGGTTGGCAAACTCATTAGTCAACAGAGCCAAATATCAACAGTACTTCTTCAAAATAGACTCACCCAGGCCAAAAACCGATTTCTGCGCATGGGCCATGAAGTTTTAATCGCACTGTACGCGCGCCCGCACGTGGCATTTTGTGGAAGAGCCACACTCAAGGGGCCAAAGAGCCGCCTGTGGCTTGCGAGTCGCAGTTTGCCGACCACGGGTCTAGGGCAAGCATGTCAAACTTGCAGCCCAAGGACCCAACAAATATTTTTTCAGCCCAGCCAATATAATGGTATGTAAGAAACATTTTAATTAAAATTTTGTAACTTAATCTTTACAATATCCTGTTATACATGACTAGAGGCCTGGTGCACAAAAATTTGTGCACTGGGGGGGGGGGGGGGGGGGG
>NW_005371173.1:2390116-2404407 GCF_000412655.1 Myotis brandtii
TCTTGTGTCCATTGGTTATTCTTATATGCATGCATGGAAGTCCTTTGGTTGATCTCTTTTTTTTTTAAATATATTTTATTGATTTTTTACAGAGAGGAAGGGAGAGGGATAGAGAGTTAGAAACATCGATGAGAGAGAAACATCGATCAGCTGCCTCTTGCACACTCCCCACTGGGTATGTGCCCGCAACCAAGGTACATGCCCTTGACCAGAATCGAACCCGGGACCCTTCAGTCCGCAGGCCAACGCTCTATCCACTGAGCCAAACCGGTCAGGCACCAACCAGTGAGACTAGGGTAGTGGGATATAGGCAGAGCCCGCAGGGTTGTGCCGATTAGAGTTCCAGAAGTCCAGGTCGCCAGCACCCCCCTCCCACACACACATCTAAATATGGTCCTAATACTAGCCTACCAGCTGTGCGCCCTCGGACAAGTTATTTCACATCTGTTTTGCCAGATGTGAAATACAGGAAGTATTTTGCTTTCAGAGAACAAGAAAAATAGGTTTATTTGCGTTACGCTGATTAATTTATGCAGTTATTCAGTGTCTGGTAAGTTAATATTCAAGAAAAAAATATTAATTTTTATTAAAATGCTCTATTTTATGTTAACGATTACTCATTTATTTCAGCCTTTTGTATTCAGCATGTCTCTATCAAAATAAACCTATGTTTCTATGAAAATTGAAGCTTTTGTTTTTTTTGCAGCCCACATAAACTTAAACTTTGTTTATTTGTCCTGTGTTAGCCTTTGAGTTTAACATGCTTGGTCTAGGGCAGTGGTCGGCAAACTGCAGTTCTTTGGCCCCTTGAGTGTGGCTCTTCCACAAAATACCACGTACAGTGCGATTGAAACTTCGTGGCCCATGCACAGAAGTCAGAATTTTGTGGAAGAGCCACACTCAAGAGGCCAAAGAGCCGCATTTGGCTCGTGAGCCGCAGTTTGCCAACCACGGGTCTAGGGCATGAACACAGAAAAGAGAAGCATCTAAGGACTGAGATCTGAAACACTCAAGCATTTAGCAGAAAAGGAAATGGAGAAGAACCAATAAGAGATTGAGGAGTGGTCAGAAAGATTGTGGGGAGAGGGGCAAAGACCAGATAAGTGTAGTATCATGGAAGCTACGAGAAAAATGTATTTCAAAGGAGAGTGACCAACTGTGCTAAATGCTGATTGGTCAAGGAGGATGAGGTCTGAGAAATCGCCATGGAGTTAACTTTAAAGAGGTTACTGGAATTCTTGAGAAAAAAGGAGACTGCAGCCCTGGTCAGTGTGGCTCAACTGGTTGAGTGTCATCCCATGCACCCAAAGGTTGCTGTTTGGATTTCCAGTCAAGGGCATATGCCCGGGTTGCAGGCCTGATCCCCAGTAGATGCAGGAGGCAGCTGATCGATGTTTTGTTCTCACATTGATGTTTCTCTCTCTCCTTTTCCTTTCTTCTCTCTCTCAAAATCAATTTTAAAATCTTTATATAAAAAAAGGAAGTGAGACTACACATAAGCTCCATCATCATAACCATTTAAAAAAATTACACTGCATATTGGTGTTCCATCAAGACTTTATCATTTTTTAAAAATATTTTTTTATTGATTTCAGAGAGGAAGAGAGAGGGAGAAAGAGATAGAAACATCAATGAGAATCATTGATTGGCTGCCTCATGCACACTCCAAATGAAGATAGAGCCAGCAACCTGGGCATGTGCTCTGACCAGGAATCGAACCATGACCTGCTGGTTCCTAGGTCGACACTCAACACTGAGCCACATCAGTGGGGCTGGCACCACCATCTTGACTAGGTACTCACACTGCAGCCACCCCTACCCTTTCAATCAAATCTGTCAACAAGTCCTGGTGATTTTATCTCCAACCTATATCTCAATTCTGCTCTCTTCTTTCCATTTCCACCACCATCACCATTGTTCAGGAGCCATCATCTCCTCAACTACAGACTTAATCTCCCAATTGTTTTCTCTACCATGATTCTTACTCCCCTCAACCCATTCTCTACATCCAGGCTAAAGTAGTCTGAAAACAAACCTGATCATGTCACATCTCTGATTAAACTCAATGACTTTCCACTATGCTAGAATAAAATGCAAACCCCTTAGAATAGCCCACAAAGTCCTGCATTGGCAGTTCCTATCTCCAATTTCACGTCATACCACTCTCTCCCTTACCCACTATGCTCCAGCCATGCTGGTCTCAATCATGCCATGTTCTTTCCCATCTCTGGGCCTTATAATATACTGTCCCCTCTACCTGGTCATTCTCACTTCACTCTTCATATGACCAGAACGCTTCCTTCCCTAGACAACTGAATGTCATCTCAGAAAAGCATTTCCTGACCTTCCTACCTAAAAGAGGTCTTCTCTATTATTCACTATCTCAACTTGTCTATTTCCTTGTGTGGTATTTTTACAACTTGCAATAATATTACAGATTTTTGGTTTCTTAAAAAATCTGTTTCTTCCACTACATAGTAAGCTCCATTGCACAGGAACTGAGTCTGTCTAGTTCCCCAGTTTCTAGCATCCTGCTGGGCACAAAGGAAACACTCAATATATATTTGAATGTATGATCTCCAATTTGGGGATGGTCTCTTCTGTTTTAGGCACCCAAATGACCCATTTTGTCATTGTTGTTTGCTTTTTTTCCTTGTTAAATTTTTTTTCTTTCAACTCACCTGGATCTGAAGTTCTCAGATGAATATTAGGTTTACGAAGCAACCAGGCTGGGAGACCCCCCTGAGACAAACATAAAGACAACAAAGGCAGCATATGGGTTTTGTTGTCTGAGAAGAAATTAAGTATAGTGCTGGAAGTGGCCCTAGAGTATGGGCAGAAGGGAATAGCCTAGGGACCCCACGTGGGTGGCTTTGGTTCTATCCCTTCAACTAACTCACCATCTCCCACTCTGCACAGATGTAAGGTCCTGGTCTCAGTATGACCAACAGGTTCGCTATAGATGCCTCTTTCAGAAATGCAATGAGATCCCGGCTGCCATTAAAGTTATAGACCCCAGGCTCTGGCTCATGGTAGTTCCAGGGTACATAACTGAGAAAGGAAGAGGTTAACAGGGCCCAAGGCTTGCATGGGGAATGCCTGGGAGGTATAAGGGCTCCTGGCCTTGCAAGGAATCGTCAGGAAGCTGTTGGAAGGAGGTCCTCGCCCACCCTTTCCCACCCTTGGCCTGGAAGCCCTGGAGCTCTAACTCCTCATCATACCCAAGCAGTCTTCCTGTCCCGACCCCCTTCATAAGGGGGTGGTAGGAAAAGTAAATCCCACCCCTCCGTGGCTCTCCTGAGCCCTTCTTACAGCTGCACTGCGTTGAGGCCACTCATTTGCATCTTGAAAAGCCGGTCAGCCCAAAGCACGCGAGGTACCCGAAAGTAGTGCAGGCTGCCAGACACATAGCGGAACGGAGCCCCGTCCAGAAGGAATCTATCGTGTTCCCGATCTACTACGAACGACCGAGTGTCTGCCTGCAAAGGGAGAGGCGGTGCTCAGCAGGGGTCTGGAGGAAGGGCTGGGAGGAGGGGTAATGGGCGTCTGCCAAGAGCAGAAGAGATGGAACTAGCTCGGCCGGCCGAGAGTTTTGTTATTTTTCACTTTGTCTCCTACGCCAGATCTAATCGGTCTCACCGCGGGCTAGTTCAATCCTCTTGTCTCACCTGGGGTAGCAGCAGCGTCAGGAGGAGCAGCAGCAAGGAGGGAAGGCAGAGAGGCTTCTTGGGAGCCATGGCGCTAAGCCTGCGGTCCAACTGTCACGTGGCGGATTCCTGGGCGGGAACTTCAGTGAGCAAGGAGGGGCGGAGACCACCTCAAGTTGCCAGGCAATTAGCCTGACTTTCGTCTCCGGCTCCTCTACTAGTTTTTAAAGTCCTCTACATTACCCCCCCCCCCCCCCCCCCCCCCGCTAAAAGGTGGTTTACGTTATTTAGACCAAAAAAATCACCATTTACCTTATCCCATCCTTCATTTATTGATTTGCTGTGCCATAGAAATGCATAGCGCAAGTTAGTATTAGGAAGCGATAAAGTCCTCTGCATTTTGAACCAGCTTTATGAGTCACCTGGGAGCTTGTTAGAAATGCAGAGTCCCAGGTCCTGCCTCAGGCCTCAGAATCGGCATTTGTATTTTAACAAGATTCCCAGGCGATCGTAAGCACATTCAAGACTGAGAACCCGTGCTCTATTTAGACCTAGACGAGCTCCTCAAGGGTTGGGACCTTGTTCATCTTAAATCCTGTTTCAGGCACAGGGCCCACATGTAGCAGGTTAAATCTAGATAAATGTCAGAACCCCAAGGGGATGAGTAAAACAGGTTTAGAAACAAGGGAAACTGTAGAGAGATCTTCCCAGTGATGTGTAAGGGGGAGGGCAAGGTTGGGGAGGTAGGTTACAAAAACAGATATTTTTCCTGGAGAGCCCTATTTCAGCAAAAGACACCATCAAGGTCTATTCCATCTTCTTTGGGTGTGCGCCCCTTTCTAAGTTACCTCTGCCTGCCTGTGCAAGAGATGTCAAGGACAGCTGCTTGGTGCCAAGGCTTGGGAATTTGGGAATTTCCATTACTCCTGCCTTCACAGTCCCAAGCTTGAAATGTGAGAATCAGGATAATAAGAATAAAAATAATACTTCTGTTTAACACTTACTGAGGGCTATGCGTCAGATATTGTGCTAGGCACTTCACATATCATTTAATCTTCAAACAACTCCATGAGGTAGATAAGTATCATCTGCATTTTACAGATGAGGAAATTGAGGAACAGAAATATTCAGTAGCTTGTTTAAGGTCCCACAACTAGTTTAGTAGAGCTGGGATTTGAAGTAGGCAATCTGGCCTCACGGTTCATGCACTTAACCTTAGGTAGTGGTGTACCTATTTTATAGATAGGGAGAGTGATGTGAAATAACTTGTCCGAGGGTGCACAGCTGGTAGGCTAGTATTAGGACCATATTTAGACCCTAGTCTGGTTCAAGAGCCTGAGCTCTTAACCAGTGAGACTAGGGTAGTGGGATATAGGCAGAGCCCGCAGGGTTGTGGCGATTAGAGTTCCAGAAGTCCAGGTCGCCAGCACCCCCCTCCCACACACACATCTAAATATGGTCCTAATACTAGCCTACCAGCTGTGCGCCCTCGGACAAGTTATTTCACATCTGTTTTGCCAGATGGGCCTGGCTGTACTCGGCCACCCAGCGCGCCGTGGGTATGAGGCCTCCTACCTCCAGCATTGGGAAATGGAGGTCCTGGGGGCCTCGGGTCGAGCCCGGCTTTGCTCCCCGCTGACGTAGGTGCTTGCGTCCTGACCCCTACAAAAGGCCAGGTGTGGAACCCTCCCTGGGGCCCAGGTACCCGTCCTCCCGCAGGCCTAGCCCGCCCCCGGCTTGTCCACTCCACGCCCCTACATCCTCCGGATGCCCGGCGGTTGCTAGGACACCGCGGGCCGTTAGCCGGCGCTGAATGATGACGCATCCACTGCTTCCGGTTCTTGGCGCTTCCCTGCTGCTCAAGCCAGGTCAGTGGGGGAGCTCGGCTGGCCTACCCGGGTCTGCACGCCGAGGCCGGGGGTGGACTCTGCAAGGGATGGGCTGAGCCCCGCACTCCCCGGCCCTGCCCTCGCGGCGAGCGGGCGTGAGAGCCGGGGCCGCCCAAAGGTGGGCTGGTGGTGGAGGGAGCGGGCTGGTAGTCGCTGCGTGGCCTCGGCCTTAAGACACCCGATCCCAGCTTTCTTGGAGATGGTATCGCCAGGACCTGTTTTCTCTCGATTCCGAGACTTGGGCCTGAGCTCTCCACACCAGTACTTCAGGGTCGTCTGGACTGTGTCCGACCCGCGACCCTGCCGTTCTTTTCCTTCCAGCATGACCTGCTGGGCCCCCAGCGCGTCGCCCGGAAGAGCCCACTCAACCTGGACGAGCCCTTTGGCACCTCAGGCCGCCCCGGAGGAGGATGACTGAGACACTATGGGCCACGCGCTGTGTATCTGCTCTCCGGGAATTGTCATCATTGACAATAAGCGCTACCTCTTCATCCAGAAACTGGGGGAGGGGTGAGTGTTTGGAAATGATTCGTCCCCAGGGTTATGATTGAAAGACAGCAGTCTGCACATGATTAGGGGCACCAAGGTTTTATTCTGTAGCCTATTCTTTAACTCACCCGACAGAGCCTAGTAACAGGCTAGTCAAGACAGTGGACTCTGGAGCCAGGCCTCCTGAACGACCTGTGTGACCTTGATAAGCCATGGTTTCTTCATCTGCTCAATGGAGATAATTACTATCTTGTGCCACTGATGGAGCTGTGAGGATCAAATACGATAGTGCATATAAAATGTCTTGCCAGTGCCAGGTTCGCAGCATCTAAATGTTGACTATTCATTTAATGTTCATTGAGCATCTGTCCTGTGCAGAACACTGGGTTAAGACCACAGGACCTCAAAGATTACTGTGTCCCAGCTCTTGAGCTCAAAGTGTAATAATCTTCAAACTTCTCTTAGAGTCACATCTTGGGAGGGTTTCTACTAACTGGGAAAGACATCCCCATTCTCCCCAGGGAGTTCCTCTGGGTCCAAGCAGTGTGGGAGATGACCGTGGTCCTTCACTGACCCTTTTGGCCCACAGTGGGTTCAGCTATGTGGACCTAGTGGAGGGGTTGCATGATGGACACTTCTACGCACTGAAGCGAATCCTGTGTCACGAGCAGCAGGATGTGGAGGAGGCCCAGCGAGAAGCAGATATGCATCACCTCTTCAATCACCCCAACATCCTTCACCTCGTGGCTTATTGTCTGAAGGAGCGGGGCACAAAACATGAGGCCTGGCTGCTACTACCTTACTTGAAGGTCAGAAAGTCTCCTGGCTATGGAGGGGTTGCAACAGGGCCACCAACCAAGAGCTGTGTGAGCAGTCAAGTATGTTAGGAATCAGAGGCTATGTCTTGGGTTTGACCACTTCAAATTTGGAGTTTAGAGGAATCCAAATGGGACTGTAGGGTGTGGTTGTGTGGAGAAAAGATTGGTAACTTTTAACCTAGGGAAGGGATCAGACTCAGGGAACAGAAGCTGAAAAACCAACTGTGGGGATATTTGTGTTGCAGAGAGGTACGCTGTGGAATGAGATAGAAAGGCTGAAAGACAAAGGCAACTTCTTGACTGAAGATGAAATCCTTCAGCTGTTGCTGGGCATCTGCAGAGGCCTTGAAGCCATTCATGCCCAGGGTTATGCCCACAGGTCAGTAGGAGCGCCCTGTGTACTTTCTGGGACAGAAAGAGCCCCTAAGAGAAATGAGAGGTCTGAGCTCTCCCCCTAAGGAACACCCCATGATTCTTATGCCTCCCTGGGATTCTAGCCTTCCTGACCAGAGATGCTCATGGGTCATTTCCACTTCCCGACAGGGATCTGAAGCCCACCAATATCTTGCTTGGAGATGAGGGGCAGCCGGTTTTAATGGACTTGGGTTCCATGAAGCAAGCACGCATCCATGTGGAGAGCTCCCGCCAAGCTCTGGCCCTGCAGGTAAGAGTCTGCAGGTTCTTTTGCCCACCTGTTCCCAATCCTTGACCGCTTCTGGTGCATTCCCCAATTTGGTCACATGACCATGCCCTGTGCCCCACTTTTGAGCTCTGGGGCCACTGTTCCAGGACTGGGCAGCCCAGCGGTGCACCATTTCCTACCGGGCCCCGGAGCTTTTCTCTGTGCAGAGCCACTGTGTCATCGATGAGCGGACTGATGTTTGGGTGAGGAGCATGCGGGTGGGAATCTGGGGGGAGAGAAGCTGCTCTGTACCTCCTGTGGAGTAGAGGAGCAGGAGTTTGGTTTCCAGTGCATGGGGCCCCAGGAACCATATATGTCCCCATCCCCCTCAACT
Organism: Myotis brandtii; assembly: GCF_000412655.1. NCBI lineage: Eukaryota > Metazoa > Chordata > Mammalia > Chiroptera > Vespertilionidae > Myotis > Myotis brandtii. The sequence goes on from NW_005371173.1 coordinate 2,397,976, forward strand.
TCCTTCCTGAGAACTGTCACCAACACTGTACTCAATTGCTGTACTCAGGAAGTGGTAAAACCCTGCCCTTTGAACAGGGTTGGTACAGCTAAGAGTCACAGCTGAAGGCAGTAGCTAAGCAAGGGTTGCAGAGGCCTCCAGCTAACTGGCAGTTTCTTTGTCATGTGGCTGACATTAGCATAGTCCTTTTAGTTTATGTAGTCTCCTTTCACTACAGAATTAAGAGGAGAGTTACCATCTCCATTGGTCCCCTTTTATGGAATAACCAAGTTATGCTCAGTCCCTAGGCTGTGTGCTATATGCTATGATGTTTGGGGAAGGCCCTTATGACATGGTGTTCCAGAAGGGTGACAGTGTGGCCCTGGCTGTACAGAACCAACTCAGCATCCCACAAAGCCCCAGGTGAGTGATGAAGGGGCACCAAGCACTTTAGACTCTCCTTGACATTGGAGCCTCGGCCCGGCGGATGGGTGCCCCTCAGTCACCCTGCCTTCCTCCCTCCACAGGCATTCTTCAGCATTGCGGCAGCTGCTGGCCTCGATGATGACTGTGGACCCCCTGCAGCGCCCTTATATTCCATTCCTCCTCAGTCAGTTGGAAGCACTGCAACCCCCAGCTCCAGGCCAGCACACTACCCAAATCTGAACAAACCAGTGGCCACGCTGAGGTGGCCCGTGCCTTGTCCTTCACTGGAATCTCCGTCCTTTCTATCTAGGCCTGCTCTCGCATAGCTGGGGCAGGGGGCTGGGGAGAGTCAGCTCAGTCTTCTATCTGTTCTCTTACCCTCAGGACAACTGGACAGGGAGCCTGAGTTGGGGTGGGTGGGGGGTGGAGAAAGGCAAACTGATAGATTCTGGTAAAGGATCTGAGCAGGACTGCCAAGCTTACATCATGGTCTGCTTCCAAATCAGGGAGCAGGAGAGTGTATAAATAGAATAATAAAGTGAAAGCAGCTTGGTGTGGATCTTGGTCTCATTGTTCCTGGAGAGGAGATATAAGGGGCCCAAAGTCTGGCCGTTTCCAAGGAACAGCCTGAGGAAAAGCAGGACTGGTGTTGCGTCAGGAGGCATGATTGGCAATGGCTTCTAGCTTGACTAGGTTAAAAACTTAAAAGTTGCTCTGGCTTGAGCAGGCTTCTATGCCAAGAACTGGAACCAGGGTCCCTTAAACGCACATTCAACTCATTCTTTCCTTCCTTCATTCCCAGGGGTGGATAGCTTAGAGCAGCCCAGCTGGTTTGCCAGGCAAGGGCTTCTGGGTGGAGACATCCCAGGAAGCTTGACAGCTAGATAACAGGTCTCAGCCTCAGCCTGGGGGCAAAGGGAGTGGAGGAGGCAGACATGTTGGCCCACAGTCTCTTCCAGATGGTTTTAGCTCACACATGGTTAATGATTAATGAGGCCAGTGTGGCGTGGCAGTATCCAACTGCCACTTCCTGCCTACTCTGCTGAGTAAACAGGGGCCCAGCCTTGCTGGGCTTGAAACCTGTTCCCCAGGGAAGGGCACTGTGTCCCTGAGTCACAGGGAGGGGAGGCAAGGGCAGGGTTGGCATCACTTGCTGCTGAGATTGAAGCTTCTTTCCCCCAACCCTGCCCACCCCCACATGCTGACGTCAGTGTGGGTCCTGGGGTGCCTATTAGCAAAGTTGAAATTTTCCCCAGGGCCCTGGCAAGAGGCTCCCACCAGCTAGCAGAGGAACCGAGGCCAGAAAGAAAGCACAAACGGGAGACGACCTGACTTTTAATAGCACAGCCCTAGCCCCCAGCAAAGCAGCAAGACAGTAAGCTATGCAAAGCTGTTTATGCAGTGACATAAACAACTCTAGGAGACGGCCCTGTTCCCTCCCATCCCCCAAGCTTATGACTGGGCTCCGTGCCAAGGAACTTTGGGCCAGCTCAGCCCCACTCCCAAGCCCTCGTAACACAGAGGTGCCTGGGCCAAGCCTTGCTTCCAGAGTCGGTGAATGCAGAAGCAGCAGGAAGAACTGGTCTAGTCCAACTCAAATACAGAAACTTTTGGACTTAAAACTCCTACTTGGAAAAGAAGTGAAGACTCATATCCTTCAATAGGCTGTGGCTGGACAGACTGGTCCAGGATTCAGTCCTCATTTCCTCCCTATCCTGGGTACCCCTTAGGATCCTACATCAAGGTCCCTGGGGTCATGTTTCCTGAGTCTGGCAAGGGATCCTTGGCAGGTCTCGCCTTCAGCCATGGAAGGGAAAAGGGTCATGAGCAGCAAATAGGGCAGAAGCAGCAGCAGCAGCAGCAGCACAAAGGAAGGCAGCAGAAGCTCAAGTACTCACATCACAGAGGGAACAAGAAATCGTGCAAGGAGACTGTTTATTTCGAAAGGATTTTGCAATGAACATAGTGAGTGGGCTCCAGGCAGCTGGTCTATTCTTCTCCCTCATCCTCGTCCTCATAGGAGTCGATGCCAACTTCCTCGTAATCCTTCTCCAGGGCAGCCATATCCTCCCGGGCCTCAGAGAACTCACCCTCCTCCATGCCCTCACCCACATACCAGTGCACAAACGCCCTCTTGGCATACATCAGGTCGAACTTGTGGTCCAGACGGGCCCAAGCCTCGGCAATGGCGGTCGTGTTACTCAGCATGCACACGGCACGCTGCACCTTGGCCAGGTCACCTCCGGGCACCACAGTGGGTGGCTGGTAGTTGATGCCAACCTTGAAGCCTGTGGGGCACCAGTCCACGAATTGAATACTGCGCTTGGTCTTGATGGCAGCGATGGCAGCGTTGACATCCTTGGGCACCACGTCTCCACGGTACAGCAGGCAGCAGGCCATGTACTTGCCATGACGGGGATCACACTTCACCATCTGGTTGGCAGGCTCAAAGCAGGAATTGGTGATCTCCGCCACCGACAGCTGCTCGTGGTATGCCTTCTCTGCGGAGATGACTGGCGCATAGGTGGCCAGGGGGAAGTGGATGCGTGGGTAGGGCACCAGGTTGGTCTGGAACTCTGTCAGGTCCACGTTGAGGGCCCCGTCAAAGCGCAGGGAAGCTGTGATGGAGGAGACGATCTGGCTGATGAGGCGGTTGAGGTTGGTGTAGGTGGGGCGTTCGATGTCCAGGTTGCGGCGGCAGATGTCATAGATGGCTTCGTTGTCCACCATGAAGGCGCAGTCTGAGTGCTCCAGGGTGGTGTGGGTGGTCAGGATGGAGTTGTAGGGCTCGACCACAGCTGTGGACACCTGGGGGGCTGGGTAGATGGAGAACTCCAGCTTGGATTTCTTGCCATAATCAACAGAGAGCCTCTCCATCAAGAGTGAGGTAAAGCCGGAGCCGGTGCCCCCTCCAAAGCTGTGGAAGACTAGGAAGCCCTGAAGTCCTGTGCATTGGTCAGACTGAAAGACAAGAAAGAGAAAGAGCAATGTAGGTGGGAGAGGGTCCTGAGGAACTCTATCTTCTCTCTCCACAAAAGACTAAATATCTTAGGAGTCAGAGCAAAGACTAATGAGTATTCCATAGCAGCACCATGCTCTGGAACATGTACAATTGGAGTGACTCCCTCAAAAAGGCCTGGAAAAAAATGTTCCTGACCCTTAGCATCATCAAAAGCTACCTCCCTTCCATGCCAGACTCTCACCAGCTTGCGGATCCGGTCCAGTACTGGGTCAATGATCTCCTTGCCAATGGTATAGTGACCCCGGGCATAGTTGTTCGCAGCATCCTCTTTCCCGGTGATGAGCTGCTCTGGATGGAAGAGCTGCCGGTATGGGCCATTTCGGATCTCATCTGCAAGGGCACAAACCACTGTCAGGGCCCAAACCACAGGCTGTGCTCAGCCGGGACCTCCCTCCCTCAGTGCGGTAGCTGCAGTGAGATATGTGGAATAGCTCATCCTTCTGCCAGTCCAAGATACCAGTGTGAGAGGAACCCAGACCTGCTGTGCAAGGCCAGCATTCGATTAGATTCAAACTGAGTGAGGAGTTTTCAGGGTGAGGAAAGCCAAGTCTAGGTACTCTCTCCAGAAAGAAGCGTGAGAGTCACTCTCCACTCCCCTCAATTCCACCCCCTTCTTTCTCTCACCTATTACAGTGGGCTCCAAATCCACAAAAACCGCCCGGGGCACGTGCTTTCCAGCTCCGGTTTCACAGAAGAAGGTGGTGAAGGAGTCGTCTCCGCCACCAATGGTCTTGTCACTGGGCATCTGCCCATCAGGCTGAATCCCATGTTCCAGACAGTAGAGTTCCCAGCAGGCATTGCCCATCTGGACACCTGCCTGCCCCACATGGACTGAGATACATTCACGCTGAGGAATAAAAAGAGGGGACAGCGAATAAGCCCTACATCCATAAGTCCTCACTTATAAACCTCTCTCCCATCCTATCACCTTTTAGCTAGGATGACTCAGTTGGCAAAAGTAGAAATTTGGGGCTGGACAGAGGTCAGAAAAGGCTGGCAGCCTGCCCAGGCTCCCCAACTGGAGGCACCCAGTAGGGCAGGCCAGCCCCTTAGCCTACTACTCCATGGGGTCCTTGTTAATTAAGAGCTGTGGTTCACCCAGCCGGTGTGGCTCAGTGGTTGAGCATGGAACCAGGAGGTCACCAATTTGATTCCTAGTCAGGGCACATGACCAGGTTGGGGGCTTGATTCCCAGTGGGGGGTGTGCAGGAGGCAGCCAATTGATGATGTTTCTATTTCTGTATCCTTCTCCCTCCCCCCCCCTCTCTAAAAATCAATAAAAACATATTTTTTTAAAAATCAAGAGCTGTGGCTCCACATGACCCTGCCACACTCATAGAATACTCAGGGAGGGTGGAGAGGGCAAGTGCATATGAGACCAGCGCCACTGCAGTAACTGAGACAAGGACAAGCAACTTTCTAGCTGTTCCTGATTCCTACCCTCACAACAACAGCTTCTGAAGAGCCTGAGAAAAGACAGGTTTTCCGGACCTGTCAGTTTACAGCTAGAGGCCCCCACTTGCTTAACTCTTTGCTTGGAGGATGAACAACTGAAATTTCATATAACCTTCTCCCCCTTTCTTTTCTGTGGGCTGCAGAGGTATCTCAGCCTTCCAGTCTAGCATCAACTGACCACACTGGCATCAGATGCCCTCTCCCCAACCTTTAAATCCCATCTGGCTCTGGAGATCAATCCCATCTGGCTCCTTCTCCTGCTCCCTTCTCCCCCCCCCCCCCCCCCCCCCCCCCCCCCCCCCCCCCCCCCCCCCCCCCCCCCCCCCCCCCCCCACACACACACTGCACTCTGGGAGTCTTTACCACCTTCATCCGAGGCCTCAGGCCTCAGGAAAATAGCAGCGATAATGCTGGTGCGTGCAGAGGGCAGGTGAGGGCAATAAGGGTTGTGAGCACTGGGACAGTCGCAGCCCTAAGCTGGCCCCTGCCTGTCTGAAAGTAACCCCTGACGCGCCAAAGTGGTGCAGCGCCAGGCCGCGCGGCCGCCCTGTCCCACACGGAAATGGCGGGGTGAAGGTTTCCAAATACTCAGAAAAGGAAGCGGAACCCGCGGTGAGGCACAGAGGTAACCCGCCTTGCCCCGGGCAGCATGAACGCCATCCTGCACCCCGCCCTGTATTCGCCCCCCCCCCATTTCCAATTACATCCCAGCGGAAAGCGAGGATTGGATTTCGGCCCCCGTTCCTGGGCTATAAATACCACCCCCTACACACACCTCTTCCCCTCCCCCCAACCTGGCTTGGGCCCGGGCTCCCGCTCGGCTACAGCTGTCTCTGCCCGTCCGCGCCCCCGGGCTCCCGCTGGAGAGGGGCCGGCCCGCCTCACGAGACCGAACCCCATTCCTGGCTCAGAAGCGGGGTGCTGAGTCACGGTGGGGGGAGGCTGTGGGCAGGAGGGATGCACACACAGCCGAAGGCAAAGGGGATGCTGATCCAGTCACCCGATCCCCTTCCACCTTCTGGCGCCAAGCACGTGTTCGGTCCGTGCCAGGGACTGGGTGGGGTGAGGCTGGCGGCGGAGGGCAGCCAAGCGGGTCTCCCTCGCCTGCGGAAACTGGGCGCCGCACCGCGTGACTCCCCGCAGGAGGATTAGGGCGCGAACGCTTGGTGGGGCAGGAAGGGATCTCCAGGGCCGCTCCTCTCTCCTAGAGAAGAGTCCCACTCCACCCACCCTCTTCCCCAGCCTTTGAAAGTGGACCACACGGCCCGGCCAAAGTCAGTAGCCGGACGGGGTGGGGGTGGGGGCGAGGCAAACACCCTTGCGCCTCCTTGAGACGCGGAACGCCAGATGGAGGGCTCCGCGCATCTCCGGAGCGAGCGCCCCCGAGGGAGAGGGACAGTTAGGGGGCGGGCAGGATCCTGGTGGGCCGCACTCACCATGTTGAGTCCGGGCGGTGGGTCTCACGTAGAGTCCGGGCGACGGGTCTCAGTGAGAAGTGCGCTAGCTGCAGTGCGGCACCCGCCTTATATAGGGAGGCGGGCCCGCGCGCC
>NW_005371173.1:2404894-2405848 GCF_000412655.1 Myotis brandtii
CCCCACAGCCTGTCTGCGAGGGCAGACCCCGAGAACCTGCCCGGGCTAGGCCGGTGCTCGCGGCTGGGGGCCTCGTCATCAGTGCCATCACTATTAGCTCTTGGCGAGCCCTTGCCACTACCGCCCGCGCGCTTTCCTGCTGCCGGAACCGCGGGAGCTCTGGCCTGAAGTCCTTAGCACCTGGACTCGCATCCTGACTGCCCTACGTGACCTTGGGCAGGTGACTTAATGCCCCTGAACCCTTGGCTTCTTCATCGGAGAATAGGAGACGACTCCACCCTGAAAGCATTGCTGTGAGGTATCAGAACGCTTGTTGACGCGAAAGAGGAAAAAAAGAAACGAAGACTCCGATATCGAGGCGGATTTTGGCTTTCACGTCCTCTTCTGACCCTCAGCCATGGGCAGGATCTACAACGTGCATCTTTAGAGCGTCAGCACTCAGGTGGAGGCCTCAGCAGAAGCCATTCCCTCTTTCTATGTTTCATTTCCGCTGCTGGCAAGAATGAACGCCTCAATCCACCTCTGCTTTCCTTGACGTGCCTTACATTTCCTAGCCGTCTCCCTTCACCGGGGAAATTCACCAGGAAGTGCCCCATGTGCCCACCGGCACACACTTAAACCTGTCCCACCCGCTAGTCACTCGGAAAGGATTCACCTGCCGCTCCTACCAAAGTGTTTCCTAGGGCCAGGGCTCTCTGACAACACACACAATAGGACAAAATACCTAGCATGGCAACCTTCTCTCAACAAAAGAGCGAAACAACATCTTACTTAGGCAAAGCAGGGAAAGGAATACGGTGAAACATGGCAAGGTCTCTCTTCCCAGTGGACTTACCTTCTGGTTGGAAGAACAAGACTCATTCATAAAAAAGAAAACTGACAAGGGCATAGAGCAGTGATGGCGAACCTTTTGAGCTCGGCGTATCATTTTGATGAAAAACCCTAACTTAACTC
>NW_005371173.1:2407055-2434360 GCF_000412655.1 Myotis brandtii
AAGAAAATGAGTTCAACCAAAAAAAAATGAGTTCGCGTGTCACTTCTGACACGCGTGTCATAGGTTTGCCATCACTGGCCTAGAGCGAGGCTGCTTTGGGAAATGAGGTCATGGTCTCTACAGAGCAAGAACCTTGGTGATAACAGAACACCGGGCCTAGTGCAGACCTTCCCTGGCTCTTCCCCCTTGTGCAGCCCCACCCCAGCACAATGAAGACCAAAAGAGATTTTAGCTTAGGCAAAACCCTAAACGTCTTTGACTTTCAGGTTCAGATGCTTCATTTGTAAAAGTGGGATAACTTCAGGTTGTGAGGACCAGATGAATTTAGGAATGTGTATAGACATGGCAAAGCACTGTAAGCAGCTATCTGGATTCTTATTTTATTCATTTGTAGTAGTGCGTGTAGTGCATCATGCTGCATTTATTTGTGTACATTTCCATCTTACTACATAGCAAACTTGAAGGTAAGGACTGTATCTTATTCATCTTTGTATCCCTAGTTCCTACCAAGGTGCTTAGCACATGGTAGGCATGTGCTGAGTGTGTGGGATGAATTTTTCACTTCAGAGATGGGACTAAAATTAGGGTAGAAGTCTAAGAAGCCAGAATTTACAAATTGGCAGCCTGGAGGCCAAATTTGCTTTCAGAAATGTTTTGTTTGGCCCTCACAGTGTTAACCCCTGTGACATTTAGAATATGAAAAAATTCAGGAATTGTCTTTGTGTTGGGGCATTTCCAAGACCACCCCTATGTTAGGAGATTAGCTAGAACAGCGCTTCTCAACCTGTGGGTCGCCAACCTGTGGGTCGAGACCCCTTTGGGGGTCGAACGACCCTTTCACAGGGGTCGCCTAAGACCATCACAAAACACATATATAATTACATATTGTTTTTGTGATTAATCACAATGCTTTAATTATGTTCAATTTGTAACAATGAAAATACATCCTGCATATCAGATCTTTACATTATGATTCATAACAGTAGCAACATTACAGTTATGAAGTAGCAACGAAAATAATTTTATGGTTGGGGGTCACCACAACATGAGGAACTGTATTAAAGGGTCATGGCATTAGGAAGATTGAGAACCACTGAGCTAGAAGAACTTGAAGGACTCAGCATAAAATTGTACTCACAACTAAGGTTTATTACAGCGACATAGGACAATACACAGCCAGATTGTAAGGGGGAAAAAACACAAGGAGTGTGTGGAGTAATCTATGCCCTCTCCCTCCCATACGGGCTCACAAAGTGTGTTCTTCCTCCAGAATAAAAAATGGAGCAATATTTCTCTGCAGTGTTTCTGCCCAAAGAAGCCCATCAGAGACTCAACACCCAAGGTTTTTATTGGGTGTCAGTCACATAGGCACCTTTGCCTAGCACATACAACAATTCCAGACTCCTGGAATAAAAGCAGCTGTTCAGCATAAATTATATTATTTAGATTAAGAGTCTAGGCACAACAAACCATCATTGTCAGTTAACTGTTGATTTGGAACACTTCAAAAGCCAAGTTCCCTGATGCCAGCCAAGGGCCAATCTTGTAAGCAGGCCTTTCTAAGGATAGCAATCTCAGGCATTTTATGTTAACTTTTTTCTACACAGTCATATAAAAATGCAGATTTCTAGTTGAGCCAGTGTGGCTCAGTTGAGTGTCATCCCATGCACCAGGAAGTTGCCGGGTTTGATTCCCAGTCAGGGCACATGCCCGGGTTGCAGGCTTGATCCCCAGTAGGGGGCGTGCAGGAGGCAGCCCATTGATGTTTCTCTTTCTCCCTCTCCCTTCCTCTCTCTGAAATCAATTGGGGGGAAAAAAGTCAATAACATAAAAATAAAAATGCAGGTTTCTAGGTTTAATTGAAAAGAACTGGTAGGTCTGGCCGTACTAGGCCTGCATTCCCATTTAGCAACAGTGGTAGGCAGAATAACAGTCCTGCAAAAAGACCCACATCCTAATCCCCAAACCTGTGCCTACATTATCTTACATGGCAAAGGCTTGGCAGATGTGATTAAGGTAAACATCTTGAGATGTGGAGATAATTCTGGATTTTCTGGGTGGGATCAGCCCTTACAAGGGTTCTTGCAAGTGGAAGAGTGGGGCAGGAGAGTCAGAATCAGGGAAGGAGAGGTCAGAAGCAAAAGTCAGGTGTGACTGTTAGCTTTCAAGATGGAAGGGGGCCATGAGTAAAGGAATGTGGGCAGCTTCTAGAAGACAGAAAAAGCAAAGAACAGATTCTCCTCTAGAGTCTTTTGAAGGCGGCAACACTTGCAACACCTTGAGTTTGGCCACATAAGACCAATTGTGGATAGCTGGTCTCCAGAACTGTAACATAGTAACTTTGTGTTGTTTCAAGCTAGTAAGTTTGTAGCTATTTGTTACAGCGGCAACAGGAAACCAATAAGGCAACAAATGGAGCTTTATGATAGGCAACAAGCTGCTCCAATCACTCAGTACACGCCATTCTGTGTCTTCCTGACACAAGACAAGTATCTGTTGCCATTTAACATCATATGCTCAGCCTACCTTACACTTTTATGTTACCCTGGCCCCTGTGGCAAGAAGTTTAACAACCCCTGAGCAGGCCTTCTGGCAGGGAACATGGAAACGGTGCCTCTTTCCGTCTCCGGCTGCCGCAGCGTGAGGAGCTGCCGCCATGTCTGCCCACCTGCAATGGATGATCGTGCGGAACTGCTCCAGCTTCCTGATCAAGAAGCACCGAACCCAATAACCTGGAGGCCCGCAACTCCTTTCGCTACAACAGGCTGATTCACCGCAAGACGGTGGGCGTGGAGCCGGCGCCCGACGGCAAAGGGGTGGTGGTCATCATGAAGCGGAGATCCGGCCAGCGAAAGCCTGCCACCTCCTATGTGCGCACCACCATCAACAAGAACGCCCGGGCCACCCTGAGCAGCATCCAGCACATGATCCGCAAGAACAAGTACCGCCCGGATCTGCGCATGGCTGCCATCCTGCGCAGCCAGAAGCCCTTGATGGTGAAGAGGAAGCGGGCCCGCCCCACCAAGAGCTCCTGAGCAACCCTCCCCCTAAAGCAATAAAGGTATCAGCCTGCTCTCCTTAAAAAAAAAAAAGAAAAAGAAAAGGTGCAGGGAGAATTATCCAAGGCATGCTAGTGGAATGAAGAGTCTACTTCTGATTTTGTGCATGCACACATTTTGTGCATGACTGTGTGTATATCCTCAGGATACATACAGATGCTTCTGAATTAGGGCCATAGCTCTGCATGGATATGCAGGTAATGGTCCATATTACCAGACTGAAAACATCTAGACATTCACATGCATGTACAGAATCTAGGAGACGATTCCAGGCACTTCACTCTTCCCATTGAATCACTGCTTAGTCCATCTACCATACATGGGTGTCCGGCAAAACACACTCTCTTTGGATTTCTATACTTTTCCCCTTGGCCATTGTTATCTCTGTCTTTTCTAACCTTTTCCCAGAATCTTCCACCTCCATCTTGGAGCAGAGCAACAAGGTCCTCAAAGTTTCAAATGACTCCACTGACTCCCTCTGGGAGAGGTGGAGCGGAGCCTTAGTGCACATCCTTCTGTTTTTTTCAGACTGGAGCACCTACCAGCTGTCTTCCTTCGCACAGCCAACCTTCCTAAAGGGATATCTCCACATCTGTTCTCCTCCCCACTCTCTGTGCAGGCTTGGTTCCCATGCTCCACTGAGATGATCTGCCAAGTTCTCCAGTGACTTCCATCTTGCCAATGTTTACATCTCTATCTTCATCTTTCTCAGCTGTGTTTGACATAGTTGGTCCTTCCTCCCTCCTTGAAACACTTCTTTCTTGGCTTCAATGACACCCCCTCTCCTGGTTTTTGTCCTGGCCACTTCTTCTTGGTAGTTTTTCATGGTTTATTTCTAAAGGGAGTTCCCATAGCTCAGTCTGGGCTCTCTCTTTTCTTTGTTTTTGTCCCTGAAAAAGCAACTGTTGAAGGGGGGTGATGAGTGTATGGGGTTGTGTTATATTATCTCTACTGTAAGTGTATTTTTAAATGCCCTTAATAAAAAGTTACAACATTTGTAGGGTTATCCAAAAGGAACAGAACTAGGGTCTACACATTCCCCAACCATAGTGAAAGAACGGAATAAAAAGAAATAACATCTATATGCTGATGACTCTCAAATTGTATCTCCATTTTGGACTTCTCTGAACTTCAGACTCATGTGACTTTTTGCATTGTTGACATCACCACTTGAAAGCCCATGAGACATCTCAAACATAGCACATTCAAAGTAGAACTCTCAATCCCCTCACCCCACTCCCTGCCAAACCTGCTCTGTCCTAGGCTTCTGAGTCTGAGTGAACAATATCACCTGCCACCACATGCTTAAGCTAAAAACCTAGGATCACCCTGCATTCCTCTTTCCCTCTCTCCTTCTCCTCTTTTATTAGTTAGATTTTTTTTTTTTGGCTGCAAATAATGAAAAGCCTAAGTAACAACAGCTTAAACAATGAGGGTATTTATTATCCCACAAGAATTCTGAGTGCAGGGCGGTTCCAGGGTTGCTTCAGTGATGTCACCAATAACCCAGTATTTCCAGCTTTCTGCTCTGGCATCCTCAATGAGCTGGTGACAGCTTCGCTCATGATCACAAGATGCCTGCAGCAGCTCCAAGTATCATGTCTCCAATTGACACTGTCCTACGGCAGGAAAAGGGGGGTTTCCCCCCACATCTCTTTTTATCAGGGAGAAAACCTTTCCTTAAAGCATCCTTGCAGACTTCCCCTTTTAGCTCACTGGCCCCGTTCCTAAACCAATCTCCGGAAGGAGGGACTAGAATTACCATGAATGGTTTAAACTGCTCTCTACTCGCTCCTAGGTCTGGGGAAAAGCCCTCTTCCCTGAGCAAGTGGAAGGGGAGTAATTAAACAAATCAGGACCCTGCCAGCAAAGAAGAAGTGGAGGCAGGGGCAGGTAAGGCTGTTGGGTAGGTCTGCTCACACATTAGCACGTCCCACTACTTTGAACCCAGCCACCACCCACCGTCCCCACTCTAGTCCAAGCCCCACCCCCCATTTCTGGATGCCTACAGTAGCCTCCTAACCAGTTTTCTGCTTCTACTCTTGAACCCCTATAATGCAGTCTCCACACAGCAGCTGTAATAATCTCTCTCAAACACAAAGTAGGCAATGGTGCTTGCTTAACCCTCCTATTGCACCTGTCATAAAAGCTGTTCTCCTTCCAAGTCCCTTTAGCTCTGGGATCTCATCTTGTATAGCTCTCCCCTTCCCTCACTCTGTTTCCTTGAACACGTGGGGCTCACTCCTACCTATGGACCTTTGCACTCACTATTTTCTCTGCCTGGAGCGCTCTATCCAGATCCCGCATGGCTAACACCCTGTCATGCCCTCTCAGCTCCAGTGTCACCTTCTTAGAGAGCCGCTCCTTCTCAGCAGCAGCAGTTCCCACCTCCCATCTCTTTTGGGGCCATTGTCCGGTTTTGTTTTCTCATGTGCAATGGCTCTCTGAGATCGTCTTCTTAATTTGTTATGTGTTTGCCCATGAAAATGTCAGCTCCTTAAGAGCACAGACTCTTTTTGTCCACCACTGTAACCCTGGCATCCGGTACAGTGCTTGGCACATAGTGGACACTCAATAAATATTTGTTGAAGGAATTAGAGTATTGACTGCCTCTTATTTTATAACTTCGGTACATTAATATGCTTTAAAAATCTGTCTCGTTATTCCGTTTTACATAAGGCTTCTTCCCCCACCTGCCTCTCTCTAGAGCTGGTGAAATCTCGGTTGACCCTGAGCCCAACTGGGAGTCCAGTTGGGAGAAGTTAAAGTGCTAGACAAGAACCCGACTGGTGTGGCTCCGTGGTTGAGCATCAACTCATGAACGAGTAGGTCAGAGTTCAATTCCCAGTCAGGGCACATGCCCAGGTTTTGGGCTCGATTGCTAGTAGGAGGCATGCAGGAGGCAGTGCATCGATATTTCTCTCTCTCTTCCTTCCACTCTCTGAAATCAATAAAAACATATTTTTAAAAAGGTTAACAAAGTGCTAGATAAGAGAGTTTGGGGCCCAGTGGGTAGGCCCCGAATTCCTCCATCTGAATAATAATTCCCAGGATGACAATTCCTGAGGTCTGTGGCTTCATGAATCAGCCCTGTAGGAGGCTGGGCTTCCTTACCTTTGAAGTGCTGGTTGACTGTGTCTTCTCTCTGGGGATCTTGGCCTCTTAGGTCCAGGTGGGAGAGAGAATACTTCAGTCTACAACTCAAATCAGAGTTAGCCATGTTGATATTCAGGGTCACTCCCTAGTAAACTGTGATGAGAAGGACTCTGAAAAAGCCCCTCCCTCAAAATAACCCCCACTAATTGCCACAGTGACTGAAATTTCACAGTAGCAACTACTTCCTGGATAGGGTTGCTAGATAAAATTCTCTTATTTGCTAAATATGGCATTCCTATTCCAGGTCATGGTTGCTATTTGGAAAAATGACAGATGAGATGTTGTGTGGTTTCCAGGCAGCATTAGGGTCCATTTGAGGTCATGAATTCAAAGTCAGACTCATCAGCTTGGTTCTGGGTTTTTTCCACTATTTCGCTGGGTCAGTACAGGCACAGACTTGGTGAAGAAATGAATTATGTAGGGTTGTGGTTTAGTCAAACGAAGCTGCTGAAGCTAGAGGGAGGCCAGGGAGTTGAGGGGTATGCAAGAGAATATCACCACTGCAACTGAAAAAGGGAAGGAAGAAAATAGAGACCCAGGACGGGGATGAGGGACAGAGACAACTCTGCCATGTGGAAAGCGGAGAAGCACTGAGCTGACTCCCAGATTCTTCATTCTACCACTAATTAACCCCCATGTGACCTTGGGCAAGACATCGTGGGAATGGAGGCCCCACATTGGCTACCTCACAAAGTTGAGGGTCTCAAAGGAGGTAAGGGGTGAAACAGCCTTAAGAACTACAACACAGAATACAAATGTGAGAGATTAACATTTTTATTTCGTAACTTTGCCTAAGGCCATAGGGCGAGTCCTTCGTTGGAGAAATCAGGGCAGACGAGACCAGCAACAACTTGCACTGAAATAGGGAGAGACTCCGACAAATAGCCCCGAGCCCTGCTCATCAGCTTGTTTTCCCCATGGAGAACAACAGCAATTCTGGACTGAGCACTTAGAAAGTTTATGTTGTTTAATCTTCACAATTCCCCCTCTTCCCATTCTACAGATGAGAAAATTGAGGCAAAAAAGTTAAATGCTAGAGCTGAGGTTAAAACCAAGCTCTTATTCCCTATGTTCTATGAAAGAGTTCCCACCCAAAGGCCCTGAGGTTGATCTCCTGTCCGAGGACTCCTTGTTCTAGTTCACCACAGACTCGTCATAGCCCCACCTACACTCCACCTCCCTCCCCTATTTGGGCCCAGGACCAGGACTTGCCTGCTGCCTGGTAACCAAGTCAACAGGCCTGCCCTCCCGGGGATGTTTCTAACAACATTTCCACCCTGAGAGCAGACCAGAGCGTATAGCAGGCCGGAGGCTGTGGGTCTCTCACGAACCCATCCCTGTTTTCCATCTAGCAGCAGACAGACGACCCCAGTCAGCACTCAGCCAAACAGCATGGTGAGCAGAGATGGGGTACTAAGCATGCAAGTGAGGGTCCCAGTAGGCCCAGGTGGGTGGTATGAGGAATCTCTGGGAGTCAGGTACTCATGGGGCTACAGTGTGTGGGTAGGTGGGGTAGGGACAGGGAAAAGAGACTTCCAGATGTGTGTGCCCCTTCCCAAATGTGCTGATATGTGAGGGTATGTGCAGGGGTGAAGAAGGACAGGGTGATGGTAACCAGGATGTGTGTGTGTGTGTGTGTGTGTGTGTGTGTTTCCTGAGCCTGGACTCAGGAACAGGGCAGCTAAAGGGCTCTGAATTTGGGGTAGGGAGTGTGGGGTAAGCAGGACTGGAGCACAAAATGTAGGCACTGCCCTACACACCCTGAGCCCCATGGCAGATTCACTGTGGTCCCATCTCCCAGCTGTGGGGATACACCCTCATAGCCTTGCCCAACTGCAGTTACATATTAGGGGGGGAGGATGGAAGGGGAGGGGGAAGAAGGAGAGGGAGGTGCTTCCAGTTACCCAGAGTTGTCTGGGTGTGGGATCATTTGATATCTTTAACCTGTCTCCCACACAGGTAGGATAGAAGAGCAGTTAAGGACATAGTTGAAGCCAGGCTGTCCCTGCTTTGAATATTCCTCATTTTGCTCATGACCTTGAACTAGTTGCTTAACCTCTTTGAGAGTCAGTTTCCTCATCTGCAAAATGGGTTAATAAAAATACCTACTCAAAGGGGCTGTTGTGAAGATCAAATGAGATAATGTATGTGAAGCACTTAGCATAGTTTGTGGAACTAATTAATGCTTAATATATGGGACCTAATCAACATAATGACAAAGCCTGCTGGGTACAGGTACGAGATTGTGCTATTTTCACAGTCAAGAAAAAGGAGCAAGGGGAGCAGGACAGTGTCTGACTTTGTAGACAGAGCCCGGCCAGGCTCGGAGGTGCAGCATTTGTCCCTGGCCTGGCCAGGTGGTTGGTGAGCTGAGAAGCTGAGTCAGCTCTCTCTTCTGGACCTGCGGATTTCGGAACTCCAGTGTTCTTAAATCCCTCCCAGATTAATTCGTTAACTTCTCTTACTATGACTCAGTGATTAGGGGCTGAGGGGTTTAGTAGGGGGACCCAACATATGGTGCACCCTAGAATGTGTCATGAAATGAGGCAGGCAACATGCATGCATTCCTTCACTTAATCCTCAAAGAAATTCTAGGAGAGGGCTCTTATTATTGCCCTCCTGTCATAATGGAGGACATCAACAGAGAGGCTAAGACTTGCTCGAGGCAAGTATAGAAGTAATGGGGCTGGGATACAAATGATTTATGGATTAATCCTAGTCATCTAAAAATCATAAGTCAAGGCCCTTATATCATACTAGAGGCCTGGTGCATGAAATTTGTGCACTGTGGGGGGAGAGAGGTTGTCTCTCAACCCAGCCTGCACCCCCTTGCAGTCTGGGACCCATCGGGGGATGTCTGCCTGCCGGCTTAGGCCCAATTCCCCCCACGCCCCCCCGCAGTCCGGGGCGTCCAGGGCTCTCGCAGTCTGGGACCCCTCACTCCTTACTGCCCACCTGCAGCGGAGGCAGGAGAGGCTCCCACCACTGCCACTGTGCTAGCCAGCCGTGAACCTGACTTCTGGCTGAGTGGCGCTCCCCCTGTGGTAGCGCACTGATCACCAGGGGGCAGCTCCTGTGTTGAGTGTCTGCCCCCTGGTGGTCAGTGCACGTCATAGCCACCAGTCATTCCACCTGTTGGTCGATTTGCATATTAAGGTTTTATTATATAGGATAAAAATGTCAGTGACATGTTAAATTTATGGAGAAAGTATCCTCATTAAAAAAATGTACAGCCGAAACCGGTTTGGCTCAGTGGATAGAGCGTCGGCCTGTGGACTGAAAGGTCCCAGGTTCGATTCCGGTCAAGGGCATGTACGTTGGTTGTGGGCACATCCCCAGTAGGAGATGTGCAGGAGGCAGCTGATCAATGTTTCTCTCTCATCGATGTTTCTAACTCTCTATCTCTCTCCCTTCCTCTCTGTAAAAAAATCAATAAAATATATTTTAAAAAAATGTACAAACTATTTTAGATATGAAAAAGGTATAAAGAATAATCTAATGAACACCTGTTACCCACTTTAAGAAATAGGATCTCAAAAAAAGAAAGAAAAAAAGAAAGAAAAAAAAGGAAGAAAAAGGATCGCTTTCCAATTGCATTCATCTCTACCAGAGAGAACCATTATTCCAAATTTGGTTAATATTTTCCTTTGCTTTCTTTATTTTTGCGATATATACATTTTACAAGACTATATAGTAAATATATAAATTTATCTGTCAGTGATGCATAGTATTGGTTATATAAATGGTATCATATTATATGATTCTTCTTAATTTGAGATACATCACTTTAGGCTTCTACTAGCAGTGTAAGAGTTCCCATTTCTTCACATCCTCTGTATTGTTAAGCCTTAATTTGGGGAAATTTGATGAATGCGCTCATTTTATTTGTAAGGTCTGTGGAAATTACTTCTCAAGCAGAGAAGTACTCTGGTAGTACCCAGGGAAGTGGTCTGGGAGACGTCTCTGGTACCCCACTGACTATACTGTCACACATCTGTTAACTTATGAAACTCTCCCTTCCTTAGACAGTGAGCTTCTTGAGGGCAGGGACTGAGTGATAGGTGTTATGTGTCCTCAGTGTCAGCACAGTGTGCAGTACATAGTAGAGGCTCAATAAATCTTTGATGAAGCAAGGAAGTCAAGCCTTCTTGATTCTCATGGGACTCCCCAGGAAGGACACTGACCTTTCTCTTTTCTTAGACCAACAGTCCTGTTTCAGGGGCCAAGGGTTCTTTGACCACCAGCCTTGAATCATGTAGGGAAGACCTTTCTTTCCAGTCCCACCCCACTCCAGAGCCATGCACACCCAAGAGGAAAGATAGCACATGCATGTCGATTCCAGGCCCTCTTTTTCCTTTCTCACTGGCATTTCTGGCTGTCACATGAATCCAGAGTTCTTTCTGCTTCTATAAACCTCTTCCGTATCCTTGACTCCTGAAACTTCACTTGGATCTTGCTTCCCTCACCAGTGGCCCCTAATTTCTTTCTAACATGAGTGGGTTGACTTTGGTTCTCTGCCAGACTCATTTGATCCCCTCGACATTCCTCAAGATGCTTAGTCCCTGAGCAAGACTCCATAAGCTGAGAACTGCCCACATCTTCTGCTTCCCCTGAGGGGTTTGGCCCAGCCCCCAGAACCAATGCCTGTTGGTCCTCAATGCCACCTGTAAATGCTTAGCCACAGGGGGTGGGGCAAGGAGAGCAGAGTCCAAGAAACTTTGCCCTCAGCCGGAGAACCACTCAAGGAAGGCAAGAAGGTAGGAATTGTGTCCAGGCATGATACGTTTCTCTCTGCTAAGGGTGTTTTCTGCCATTTGTCTGCTCAGCGTGAGTGTATCTCAGTCCATGTGGGCCAGGCCGGCGTGCAGATTGGCAATGCCTGCTGGGAGCTCTACTGCTTGGAACATGGAATCCAACCAGATGGGCAGATGCCCAGCGACAAGACCATCGGAGGAGGGGATGACTCCTTCAACACCTTCTTTAGTGAAACTGGGGCTGGAAAACATGTGCCCCGGGCTGTGTTTGTGGATCTGGAGCCCACTGTGATTGGTGAGTGATGATCCATCTCTTCCATGGCCTTGTCCTGGATACCACAGCAAGTCCTTCTCTACAACTGGATAGCACTGGAGTGTGTGGTTCCCAGTTACTGCAGCCAATTAGAACTCCAGATCTGCAGAGCCACTGTCACTCAGCTCTAGAGTTTCAATGTCACCCCACATCCCTTTCCTTTTCTTGATGAACACTTAAAGTCAAGGGCAATAGCAGCAACCTGAATGGGGCTCCTCCAGGGTAGGACTTGGAGCCTAGAGATCCCACTTCTCCTGGGTACCCTGGGGCTCTGGGAGCCAGACTACAAGAGGAGTGGGGCCTAAAACTCTGTTCATTGCAGATGAAGTTCGGACGGGCACCTACCGCCAACTTTTCCATCCAGAGCAGCTCATCACAGGCAAGGAAGATGCTGCCAATAACTACGCCCGAGGCCACTACACCATCGGAAAGGAGCTCATTGACCTGGTGCTGGACCGGATTCGGAAGCTGGTGAGAGAAGGGCTAAAGGCTGGGGATTCTTGTTGTGGTTTGGAGGCCAGATAGGGGAAGGGCAGCTTCAGCCCTTGAGAGCCTCCTGGAAAAGTCTTAAACACACAGGATCAGGGCCCTGCATCCTGGTCAGGGGACGCAGCGTATAGCTGCAGCCCGGAGCTGGATGTCTTCTTTATCTTCTACAGCAACAGGCCCAATCCTGGGCAGCATGGCCACCAGGGCAAACCTGTCCATGGCTGCCTGGCCAAGTGATGGAGGCCCATAAGCATTCCCAGACTATCACCTTGAGTTGTAGGGGTGAGGGCAGAGGCCTTATAAAAAGCAGGGATCCAAATCATGCTGGCCCAGGGCTCTGTGACTGACTTTGGGGATAAGTTCCTGGATTGTTGGAGAAACCCTCCAGAAATATCTGGAGTTAAATCAGGGAGACACGGGTATGGGTAGAGCTGGCAAATGGTGATGACAAACATGATTATGTTACCAGATTCAAGAGAGCTGTTGGTTAGAGACCTCAGGAGGCTTTAGAGAGGAAGAGGGATGAGGAGGAGAGAGTGGGCCGACCTTATCAGGCCCTGTTTTGTGCTCTTGGAAAAAGTCTTCCAAGGATTTTATGACCCATGGGGGGAATGTGAAACAGCACAAGCTGGTTCTTTCCCATTTGTCAGCTGTGCTTCACACCCACAATTCTCTTCGCCTTCACTTTCTAGGCTGACCAGTGCACAGGACTGCAAGGGTTCCTCATCTTCCACAGCTTTGGAGGGGGCACCGGCTCCGGCTTCACCTCACTCTTGATGGAGAGGCTCTCTGTTGATTATGGCAAGAAATCCAAGCTGGAGTTCTCCATCTACCCAGCCCCCCAGGTGTCCACAGCTGTGGTCGAGCCCTACAACTCCATCCTGACCACCCACACCACCCTGGAGCACTCAGACTGCGCCTTCATGGTGGACAACGAAGCCATCTATGACATCTGCCGCCGCAACCTGGACATCGAACGCCCCACCTACACCAACCTCAACCGCCTCATCAGCCAGATCGTCTCCTCCATCACAGCTTCCCTGCGCTTTGATGGGGCCCTCAACGTGGACCTGACAGAGTTCCAGACCAACCTGGTGCCCTACCCACGCATCCACTTCCCCCTGGCCACCTATGCGCCAGTCATCTCCGCAGAGAAGGCATACCACGAGCAGCTGTCGGTGGCGGAGATCACCAATTCCTGCTTTGAGCCTGCCAACCAGATGGTGAAGTGTGATCCCCGTCATGGCAAGTACATGGCCTGCTGCCTGCTGTACCGTGGAGACGTGGTGCCCAAGGATGTCAACGCTGCCATCGCTGCCATCAAGACCAAGCGCAGTATTCAATTCGTGGACTGGTGCCCCACAGGCTTCAAGGTTGGCATCAACTACCAGCCACCCACTGTGGTGCCCGGAGGTGACCTGGCCAAGGTGCAGCGTGCCGTGTGCATGCTGAGTAACACGACCGCCATTGCCGAGGCTTGGGCCCGTCTGGACCACAAGTTCGACCTGATGTATGCCAAGAGGGCGTTTGTGCACTGGTATGTGGGTGAGGGCATGGAGGAGGGTGAGTTCTCTGAGGCCCGGGAGGATATGGCTGCCCTGGAGAAGGATTACGAGGAGGTAGGCATGGATAGTGTGGAGGGAGAGGGAGAAGAGGAGGAGGGGGATGAATACTAGGGGAATCCTTTGTATCTATCCTAAATAAAGTGCTGTGGCATTATTGTCTCACAAATGTCTTTTTCTCTTGGGGAAAACCAATGAGAGACAGGAAGGCTGGTATCTTATCCTGGGGTCCCCAGAAAGCAGATCTGATTTCAGATTTCATTAATGGGTGTGATCCTAGGAAGAGAGTGTAAGGCAGGAAAGGAGGGAGAATTTAGAGCAGATGCAGCTGAATAAATGGCATCTCAGAAGCAGTCCTTGGGTAGGAGTGGTGGTGAGGATGGGGGAATTGATGCACCGACTCCACTCTGCCATTGGTTAAACCTCTAGTCCATTAAGCATGAACCCCCCTGAACTTCTGGGTTGCACACCCTTGGGCTGCAGCGTCAGCAAAGAACCCCTGGGACAGGAGGTAAGGCGCTTCTAAACAGCACGTGTGTGAAGTTGGTCGGAGCCTCACAAGACTGCAACTGGCGCTGGTGAGGCCAGGTGGGTCTGAAGTGGTGCCTCAGAGGAGTCTGATGTAGCTGACACAGTCTGACATAGCTGGTGTTCACCCTATAGAGGGGAGTTATCTTCTTCAGGAAGGCAGTTGGGTTTAGAGAGACCAGAAGCTGGCATTAAGGCAGAACAGTGGCACTGTGGCCGTAACCACGGAACAATGGCTGGGGAGGGGCTGGGCTTGCCCTCCTGCGAACTCCATCAACACTCGCCATTTTTTGATGAAGACAATTGACCCTTTTTTCAAATGCCATGTGTTATACCAGCACAGCTTCCAGCCCTCACTTCCAACCAGATGGCTGCCCCTAAAATCTTTGTATATGGACTTTCTGTAGCTCCCGCTGGGCGGGAGGGTTGGTTCAGCCATCGGAGCTGTAGAAACTTGAGCAACCCCACCCTACCCCCAACCCTCCAGCGAGATTCGAGATTTGGTGCCCAGTGTTGCCCTCTGCAGTCCTTCCTGCAGCCTCCTGCTCTCAGGAGTGGATGCTGGGAAGCCAACCTTAAAGTGAGTAACATCAGGAAGCTGCTATCACCCCTAGGGCTGGAGGCCAAGGGATGAGATGATAATGCCAGAGGCTTGGAACTGGGACACCAGGTGGGAGCTGAAGCCACAGCAGAGCTACCCAGAGTGACCAGGAGGGAATAAGGAGGGAGGGACATTTGGCAAGAGTCAGAGCCATGGAGGAGACACACCACTGTCTGAGGTGCCCCTTGATTTGAAAGAGGGAAATACCTTGGCTTCTCCCTTCCTCCCACCCTCAATCTTCGATCAGTGTCTCCCATTGGCTGAACCTAAACAGAAGCTAGTTGGCAAAGGGGCCGAGGAAAAAGAGGGTGCAGCCTTTGAGACACAGAGCAGGGCAGGAAGATGGAGGAATGGATCTCAGAGAAAACAGGCTAATAAAACACATACCTGCACCTTGGGCGACACCGGAAATGGAGTGACTCCTGCCTTCCCAGAGACCCATTACCTGTCCCGTCACTTTTGTTCCAATAATTACTTTGTAGTAAGTAGAGGATGGAATGGAAGCAACAGAGTGGTGGTGGTGGGGGGGGGGTTAGAGAAGAAAATGGGTGTGCCCGGCATAGCAATTTCCTCCTTCTAGTTTGGAGTAATTTGTCCAGAGAAAGCAAGTATTCTCAGTGTGAGGATTTAAGCTCACACGGGAAGCTCTGTCCTGGGAGGAGAGAGGCCTGAAGTTGTGTGTACATGTGTGTAGTGCTGGTGGTGGGGGGTTATTTAATTCAGAGGGAGTATTTAGAAGCCCATTTTGGCTGAATAGCTCAGCTGTATCCTCAAAGCTGTTTATTTTTTTCACTAAGAGAACCGATTTTCAAATCTTTATTTGACTCATGTCTTTCTCGATTGGTTTCAAACTTGGGGAGGGAAGAGAGGTTTTGGGCGGAGAGTCCTTCAAATTCCAAGCAATCATGTCATTTATTGAGCATCTACTGGGCCCTATGTCCATATTACCTGGTTTAATCCTGAGGTAAATACAGTTATACCTACTGGGCTGGAAGCTTCATGGGAACAGAGTCTATTCTACTCTCAGGACCAGAATGCTGCCCAACATATATTAGATACTCAGTATTTGTTGAATAGACGTGTTAAATGAATGCCTGTTTTATAGATGTGGAGACTGAGGCTTGCCCAAGGTTACTCAGCCAGTAAAGGAAGGTGTAAGGATTCAAACCCCAGGCCAGCCTGGGCCAAAGCTTATGCTGCTGCCCTCCCCTTCTTCAGGTGCCCTCCCCTCCTGCCTATAGGAGTTACAGGCCCCCCTCCAGACACCAACTTTTCTGGGCCTGCCAAGGCCCAATTCCCAGACAGTGACTCAGGTGCCTCAAAGGCAGGGAGGGGGTGACACTCCCCTTTACTCTGCCCTGCCCAGGCATGTGTTGTGGGGGGGGGGGGATAACAAGGGTCCAGTTTCTGGGCTGAACAAGAGCAGAGGTGTCTTTGGGCCCATGTTTTGGGGCTGTCAGTGCCTTCTGAAAAGTCGTCTCCCTACCCCCCAACATCTCATAGGAGGTGAGGTGAGGGCTTGGGAGGCCAGCAGGGAGGGCCTCTCCTGCCAAGATGCTGGGCATCCAGAGAGGCAGTCAGGCTCCCTTCCTGTCCATGGTACCAGCCAGCCCACCCTGGGCAGCTGTAAGGCCACCTCCTCTCAGACCCGAAAGGCCTCCCAGCTAGAAACTCTGCTGGCAGGTGCTGGCAGGCCTAGGTTGGACTGGGTGTGCGTGTGTGGAGGTGGCAACTCTGACCTCCATAGGGCAGCTGGGAGTGACCCAACCGGGCTCCTGAGGACTCCCTCAGTGAAGGGGAATGCTTTCATCCCTGATGCCTCTAAAGCTGGACTACAATTATCTCCTGCAGGCAGACACAAGAGACAGACTCCCAGCCTTGGATCCCACCCAACACCTTTATTTTCTCGCCTCTGATGTGTCCAGAACATGCCTGCCCCCAAAGCAGCATTCCCACCATTCCCTCCTCCTGGAATGCCACTCCCCCTGCTTGTCTCAATGTTGTCATTCCTTCCAGTTGAGGTCATGGTCACTCAGAACCCATCCAACCCTGGGAGCTCTGCCTCCTCTAGATCCTCCCAGCCCCTACTGCGTGTGTCTCTATCACTCATTTTGTACTTGGCATAGGCTGCTTAGCTTCTTGCCAATAACCTATTTTCCCAATTTTTTAAAAATTCTGTATGTATCTGTACAGTTATCTACACATGCTTCAGAGTTCAAAAGTACCAACGAGATGAACAAAAATAAGCTTATACAGTGAAAATGTTTCCTTCATTGGTTCCCCTCTTGGCAGCCACCACTGTTGACTTTTTTGTTAGTGTTTCCTTCCAGAGACATCTATACATACCAATGTGTGTATACACATCTACATACACTTTGTTCTATGCCTGTCGCCCCCCCCCCCACACACACACTTATCAATAAATCTAGAAGATAGTCTGTGTTAGAACATACCTCATTCTTTCTGGTGGCAATTTAGTATTCCATTCCATTCAATCACTTATTTAACCAGTGTACTGGTTAAATGGGTATTTAGGTTGTTTCCTTTTTTTTTTTTTTTTTTTGCTATTGAAAAGAATGCTGCAACCCTTGTGTATACTTCTTTGCACGTATATTCAACCATAAGTTATTAGAATTGCAATCGTGGTCAAAGGCTATGCACCTTTAATTTTAACATACCCCATATTGCTCTGTTTAGAAGTTATACCAAATTACCCTCCCTCTACCAGTGTATGAGAATGCCTGTGCCCACAGCCTTGCCCATATGATGTACTGAACTTTTTAATCTTGGTCAATCATCTGATAAGTGAAAGTATTTTGTCACAGATCTCCTTCATAATTCTCTTGTTATGAATGAGATTGAGCATCTTTTCAATTGTTTAAAAGTTGCCGAAACCGGTTTGGCTCAGTGGATAGAGCATCGGCCTGCAGACTGAAAGGTCCCAGGTTCGATTCCGGTCAAGGGCATGTACCTGGGTTGTGGGCACATCCCCA
Source organism: Myotis brandtii (assembly GCF_000412655.1). NCBI lineage: Eukaryota > Metazoa > Chordata > Mammalia > Chiroptera > Vespertilionidae > Myotis > Myotis brandtii. Next base: position 2,424,511 of record NW_005371173.1, read on the forward strand.
GTAGGAGATGTGCAGGAGGCAGCTGATCGATGTTTCTCTCTCATCGATGTTTCTAGCTCTCTATCTCTCTCCCTTCCTCTCTGTAAAAAATCAATAAAATATATTTAAAATAAATAAATAAATAAAAGTCGGTACTTTCTCTTCTATGAACTATCTTGTCTGTGCCCTTTGCCCATTTTTTAAAAAATGGCATTGCTTGTCTTTTCTTATTGATTTGTTGGAATTCTTTGTGAACAAAGGAGATGAATCCTGTTTGCTAGATGTGTTTTATATAATTTCTCCCAGCTGTCATTTGTCTATGTTCCAGCTATATTTTCATCTTCTTGAGTATAGGGACTAGAACTTAAGCCTCTTTGTATTCCTATTCTTAATACAACCACTTACATGGTAGGTGCTAGAAAAATGTCTGTGGAGATAAGAGAAGTAAGAAGAAAGAGATTTGGAAGATTTTAGAGTGACCTAACCTATTCCTTCCTCTTATACCAAGATCAGTCAGACTTTTGTTGTAAACAGCAGAAACTAACTCTGGCAAATTAAAAAAAGCACACACACACACACACACACACACACACACACAGACTTAGAGAGGTATCAGGTAGCACACAAAATCAGTATGAGGGCCACCAAACAAGCCTCTGTAAACAGGTAAGCACCAAGGGAACGTGGGCAGCCGGCACCACAGTCAAGGTCAGGGCACAGGACAGCTTGCCAGTCCCTCTGCCCACTGCAGTGAGGCCCCCTCCCACCCAGGCACCGAGGCTGACATTTTCTCCTCCGGACACTAGAGGCCACTGCTGGCTCCACTGCCATCACAATGCAGAAATGAATTCTCAACTGCCCCAGCTTTTCTGTGACTTGATCCAGATTCAGAATCCCAGTGGGAGCTTGCCACTGGCAGAGCTGTGTCTTTTGCCTGCACCCTTGGAGCCGAGAAGTCTAGGAGAGCAAGTGTCCGGGCTTTCTGGCAGGCGGTGGCTGGCCTGGCTGCCTTCAAGACCTACGCAATGGGAATTCCCCAAATGTAGGCAGGAGGCTCAGACTGTGGGCAGCCAGGACAACTGGACAAAATTCTCTTATTTGAGGATGTAGCTGAGCTATTCAGCCAAAATGAGCTTCTAAATACTCCCTCTGAATACCACTTCTAAATACCACTCTCTTTGCCCATGTCTGGCTCAAGCCCTTCTCTTCAGAGAAGCATTTCTGGGTCATAAAGCCAAAACACTCTTCTGGCTTCATAGCCACTGCTGCTTGGGCCAATAATGATGCCAAGGAAGACTGTACTACGACTGACTACGTACCCCACCTCATCTGACTTTCAAACAGCCCTAGACTTTCCCTGTATTTAAGGAGGGAAAATTGAGTCCTTAGAGTTTTCCCCAAATCACATAGTAGTGCCAGGCTGCAAATCCAGATCTATTTCCAAAACTTTGGGGTTTCCCAGTGGGCTGTATTAACGGCTGGTATCTTACTGAGTTGGGCCTGAGGAGGCAGGGATTGGGCCACAGTCTTCTTTTTATATCCTGGCCACATCTACTATGGAGAAGATGTGCAATTAATGCTTGGTGGATATCAAGCAGGAGCCAGTTCTGGAAAGTTCTCTAAATCTCCCATGAAGCTTGAACCCAGGACTCATTTTGAGGCAGAAGTCTACTTAATAGGATCACGTTGGGAAGGAAAATCTTAAAACCAGGGATTTCTTTTCCTTTTTTTTTTGGTTTTCCTTTTACCCTTTAACCCTACTTCCCCAAATGTGTCAAAACTGCCTGTAAGAGGTTGGCAACCGTGCATTATTTAATCATCCAATGGCTGTTTTTGAACCCCACCACTGTATTTGAGCCCTAATACTCTAGTACAAAAAAGACACAAGCTCTGCCCTGTGGAATTTACATTTTAGTGGGCAAAGTACATGTCAATCAAATAAACAAATAAATGCTCATTTGTAACTCTGACAAGTGTGATTAAGGATGCCACAAGACGCTATGAGAGGCAGGTCTGTCCTCTTTTGAGGACCTGGGGCTAGAGGTGGAATCTGAAAAAGGGGGAAGATTTAGGCCCAAAGGGGAAATCTGTGAGTCCTTGAGGTGGCGATTTCCTCCGGGGTGAGTTAACTATCGATCATTGAGCCTGTTTAGAGAAAAGCGACAGCGGGACCAGGGGCCAGGTGGCTTGTTGGTTGGCAAGTGTGTCCGCCTGGATGGAGCTCGCCACGGTCTCCCAGGGCCCAGCTGGGGATGACGTCTTCCTGGTGCAAGCCCAAAATAGCCGGCTCCGCCCCCATCTCCCGGCAGCCCGTGCAGCAGCACCCCCACCCCACCCCCACCCCTCCCCACACCCCAGGTGACCGGCCGGGCCGGCCTCCTCTGACTCTCTAGTAGTTTCCGTGCAGCTGACGCATGCCTGCGCGCACAGCTGGGCCGGGAGCGTCCTACGCAGCAGCCGCGAGCCCGGCAGCGGGTGCCAGACGGTTCCCTGCGGGGTGCAGGGGCGGGGCGCCGCAGGGGCCCGAGGACTCCGGGAGGAGGAGGTGCGGGCAGGGTGCCGGTTCAGACTAGGGGCTCTGGGCCGGGCTGCGGAGTTCGGGGGCTGCTGCGATAGGGCTCCCCGGGCCTGGGCACCGAGATAGCCGGTGGCACCGGCCTGCGGGGGCCGATAAGGCGGCTCGAGCGAGCCTAGTCACCGCCGCGAGCAGAACCCGGTGGGCCCCGCTTCCCCTGGAAGCGCCGCCCGCCACCTGGGGGGCTCCGGCCCCAGGGAGGCGCCCTTGGGTCTTTCTGCCTGACTCGTCCTTCTCTCCTGCAGCCCGCGGAGGCCCGCCTGACTGCTGACAAGTTGCCATGGCATCCTACTATGAGATCCTAGACGTGCCGCCCAGTGCCTCCGCAGATGACATCAAGAAGGCGTAAGTGCCTCCCCTGCGCACCGCAAAGCCTCTCCCACCGCCACCTCCCACCACCAGCACCTGGGGGCCCTTCAGAGGCAGAACCAGGCCCTTGACATCTGTAGGGAGGAGGGAGACCCCCGATGAGTAGGAGGACGTCCATAGCTGTGAAGTTCTGCTGGGAGCTGGGTCCTTCTTTAGTAAACTTTCCCTTCCCCTCCCTTGCAGTCCTCCCCCACCCCCCAGCCCCTAGATGGGGGCTTTCTCAGGATGCTGGACAAAGATGCCCAGGCACTGACCAGGAGGGACCTCTGCCCCTCTACCCTCCATGGCCACCTGTACCTCCCCCCCCCCCCCTTTGCAACCCCAGCCCCATGGAGCCCCAGGGAGAGTGAGGGCTGGGCCTTCTCACCCCCACATTATCATCTGTTACTACAAGTAGTCCCAGCACTGGCTGCAGAGGAGAGATAGGCCTCCGCTAAAGGCTAAAGCACCGCAGCGGAGGCCGCCCAGCAGCTGGTGTGGAACAGGCTCACGTATGAAAGGACATTGGCTGGCTAATGGGAAAGTGGGTCATTCTGTTCTGTGATGGGAAGTGCCTGCACTTGTCCCTCGGCCCTCCCCTCTGAACCCACTTCCTGCAGGTATCGGCGGAAGGCTCTACAGTGGCACCCAGACAAGAACCCGGATAATAAAGAGTTTGCTGAGAAGAAGTTCAAGGAAGTGGCGGAGGCATATGAAGTGCTGTCAGACCGTAAGGCCAGGGATAGAGCAGGGCAGCACCCATCACCCCCACTTCGTGCCCTATTGCATTCCTTCCTAAAGCCATGCCTTTTCCAAGCTGGCATTTAAGCACCCCCCCCCCCCCCCCCCCCACACACACACTTCCCACAGGGACTCTGGGACCTTGTTCCTTCAAATGAGCACCTACTCTGTGCAAACTACCTTTTTGTTCTTTCCCTAATCCTCTGAGCTCAGTGTCTGCTCCCCAATGTCTGGTAGTTGCAACAGGGTTCCTGACAAAGGAGAGGATGCCCGGCATGTATGCCAAGCCGCCGCTGTGCCAGGCATGGGTGGGTGTAATCTCCAGGAGTGCTCACAGTCATCCTGCGAGGCAGAATTTATCACCCCCATTTTACTGGCAAGGGAACTGAGGCTGGGAGAGGTGAAGTAACTTGCTCAAGATCACACAGCTGGAATATGAGTCCAAGTCCTTTTTTCATTCATTCAAAAAATATTCATTGAATGTTTATGGTGCTGGGCCCTTGCTGGGTACTGGGGAACAATGGAGGACAAGAAGGCACTGTTCTCATCCTGATGGGTTTATCACATTCTGGTCAGGGAAGATTGACATTACCCAAATAAATAGATAGACAAGAGTATTCCTAAGGAAAGTAGCAGGGGGACGTGAGAGGGATGTTGCGATGGTCCCAGAGGCCTCTCTGAGAAAGTGACACGTAGGCAAAGCCCTGATCAGGAATAACACAGTCATAATGAGCTAACATTTACAGAACACTTACTATGTATCAGGCATTGTGTTAAGCCATTTCCATGAATTGTCTCATTTAATCCTGCAACAACCCTCAGAGGTAGGTGCTGTTATGTCCATTTTACAGATGAGCTGCAGCTAAAACCTATAGCCCCTGTCCCCTTTGCACCTTGCTGCCCCCAAGTGTCAGTCTCTGGGCAGTCTTCTGAGGGTCTTAGGCCAAAAGGGGAGGCCGTCATCCCAGAGGCAGGGGAAATGACCTGGTCTCTTCTTCCAGAGCATAAGCGAGAGATCTATGACCGCTATGGCCGGGAAGGGCTGACTGGAGCAGGTAGGTGGAGTGGTGGGGCCCACAAATGGAAGTGGGTCAGGGAGGAGAGGGGGAGGGCAGCTGCTCGCAATGGATGCTCTCTCGGGGCTCCTGGCCATGCCTGAGGTGGGGTCCCCTGGCTCGGCCAGGATGTACACTCTAAGCCCCCTCCTCAATCTGCCTCTCCTTCAGGAACTGGCCCATCTCGGGCGGAAGCTGGCAGTAGTGGGCCTGGCTTCACCTTCACCTTCCGCAGCCCCGAGGAGGTCTTCCGGGAGTTCTTCGGGACTGGAGACCCTTTTGCGGAGCTCTTTGGTGAGTGGACTCCAGAGGCCCCTGACTAGCTTGCCGTCCCCCTGCAGGCCCGCCCTCCGTCAGCTGGGAGGTCCTGATGGGGGAGGCTGAGAGGGAAGCAGAATTCCACAGACGGAAGATGTTGTGGGGGTGGATCCAGTGAGAGCGGGGACAGAACCTTACACAGGCCTCAACTCACGTGACCCAGGAGTGGCACTTCAGAGACTTGTCTTATGAAACGATAACAATGATACATTGTTAGGCCTCCACAGTGACAGCCATGAAGCAAGGCTCAAAGCCTCATGTGACAGTGATAATGCCATCACCAACAAAAACAGTTACCATTTTTTGAAATGATTAATATGAACTCTGTGAGGCAGATAATTTTATCCCCATTTGCAGATGACAAAACCGAGGCACATTCAAATCACTTGCTTAGAGATACAGCAGATGGCAGAGCGGGACTCGTCGCTGTGTTGGCCTGACATCACACCGTACTGCTCTTCTTATATGGAAGGAACTCTCTGTCCTCCCTCACTCTTTCCCTCCCACCTCCTTCCTTTATTCTTTATTGTGGACAGAATGTACTACTGAACCTTTTCATCTATAATATTAAAAAGGAATTCAATTTATAAATAAGTTCAAGCAGAAAAGAAAAAAAAATCAGACTTATGATTTATGATTAGCAGCTTATGTTTCTAGACTTTAAAGCAGGATTCACATATTTATTTATTTTTTTTGAGGAAATCTCTTCACCAGATGATTGTTAATCTGCTTACTGTTGCAGAAGAACTGGGCCCCTTCTCAGAGCTTCAGAACCGGGGTTCCCGGCCCGCAGGCCCCTTCTTTGCCTTCTCTTCCTCCTTCCCTGGACACACTGGTAAGTGCTGTCCCTTCCCATTTTCACCGTTTCTAGACTTTAAAGAATCACATATTTATTTATTTTTTTTGAGGAAATCTCTTCACCAGATGATTGTTAATCTGCTTACTGTTGCAGAAGAACTGGGCCCCTTCTCAGAGCTTCAGAACCGGGGTTCCCGGCCCGCAGGCCCCTTCTTTGCCTTCTCTTCCTCCTTCCCTGGACACACTGGTAAGTGCTGTCCCTTCCCATTTTCACCATCTCTGCATCCTGGAACCCCTCGCCTCAGCTCCTGGCTTTTCCAAGGCTCTCTGGTGCATCCGGAGCCCTGCCTATGGAGAGAGCACACAGGTTCCTGGCCCATTGTGACTGCAGCCTGCTGCATACAACCCTGGTCTAACAACCTCTCCTCCTCCTCCTCCTCCTCTGTCCCAATGCCAGAAATCTCCTCCTCGTCTTTCTCCTTCAGTCCTGGGGCTGGTGCTTTTCGCTCTGTCTCTACATCCACCGCCTTTGTCCAGGGACACCGCATCACGACGCGCAGGTGAGGGCTCCTTCTGGGACCATACGGGGTGGAGGGGGAGCTGCATACAACTAGAAAGTCGGCCCCTTGAGGGCAGAGCCCAGTCTGTCCCGTTCACTGCAGCATCCCAGAGCCTGGACGAGCGCCTGTGGGACTCAGGCATGCCCGCTGAATGACCTGTGCTGTCTCCCACAGAATCATGGAGAACGGGCAGGAGCGGGTGGAAGTGGAGGAGGACGGGCAGCTGAAGTCAGTCTCCATCAATGGTGAGGAGCAGCCCTGTCACTCAGTCCCTGGCAGGAAGCCCCAGCCCTATGCCCCAAAGCTACCTCCTCAAACTGCTGCAGTCTCAACTCCCTCAGAGCAGGGAGGGAATGGCAACCACAAGCCAGACTTGCAGGATCTCTGGATGGTGATCATGGGGATGGGGACCAGGACAGGGAATTGAGGAGCCTCCCAGGGCACAGCTAATGACTGTCATCATTAGTGGGGTGCATTTGCAGGACTCTACTATTTTTAAAGCACTTGCATGCATACCATGTCCTCTATATTCTTCAAACAGCTGGGGAAAGCAGGGCAGTTGGTGTTTGCCCTAGTTTTCACTTGAGGAAGCTGAGCCTCAGCACAGTTAAATGGCTATAAACCCAAGTACCCTCAGGTCCAAGGCTCTGTCCTACTTAGTGAGGAGGAAATCCAGGAATGAAACTCAGGACGCAGGATTCCTGGAGCTGAACTCTTACCACAACTCCTTGCTGTACAGGGTGGTCGCCATGGCTACCCTTTCATGCCTGCCGACCTGCTGACCCTGGGAACACTGTGCTGTCTTGCTTAATCATCGGGACAGTTTGGCAATGCAGGATTTCTCATGATTCCCATTTTATAGATGAGGGAAGGGAGGCTCAGGGAGGTAGAATGACTTGCCCAAGGCGGTAGGTAGCTCATGCTGGAACTGAATCCCTGCCCATGTTCATAACCACTGTGCTAGGTGTTCACATGCATGGATGCCATTTCCCAAAGAGGAGCTGGAAGTGGTCAGAGTGCTGCATGAGGCAGCCTGGCAGGATTCCCCTGGCCTGGGCCAGGGGGCCTCATGGTGCCTGTGACTCCTGTAGGTATCCCAGACGACCTGGCACTGGGTTTGGAGCTGAGCCGTCGGGAACAGCAACCGGCTGTCACCTCCAGATCTGGGGGCGCACAGGTGCAGCGGTCCCCTGCCTCACGCCCTTTTGACAGCAGCCTCTTGGAGGAGGATGAGGACATGCAGCTTGCCATGGCCTACAGCCTGTCAGAGATGGAGGCAGCTGGGAAGAAACCGGCAGGTGGGCGGGACACACAGCGAAGACGGCAGGGGCAGCCCAAGGCCCAGTACCAAGTTCCGGGCATGGGGGGGACTCAGGAGAGTGCAAGGAGTGACACAGCCAAACCTGGCTCCCCCATGGAGGTTAAGGCCGCTCAGTGCCTCATCCTCTGATCGCCAAGCTCAACCCACTCCAATTCTGGGTGACCTGGGTCCTGCTCACTGTCAGAACAGAGGGGGATGTGGCCCCTCCAACCCCATGCTCCCCCGACAGTTTCCCTCCAGGCCCCCTGCACTCTGGTGTGGACTCAGGCTTTGCTCTGCTGAGCTGATAGGTCCCTGGTGAAGCCCAAGCTGTGGGAGGACCTGAGGAGCCAGGATGCACTTCTTATATGATGGGGGCTTTCTAAGGGGCATTAGTGGTTTGGGGCAGGCCTTTTGTGCCCAGCAACCTGTGTTGCTGATGATGTCAAGGAAGGAGGACTTGGCCTGGGGTTCTCTGAGCCCGAGTCGGCAGCTCCACTGGGGAGTCTCGGCTCTCCCTGTCCAGCTGCGGGCACCCTGCCCTGGTTTCTGTGCTGTGCTGAGCTCTGACTGTCTCTGTTGCTTCCCTTCTGGTGCTGCTGCTCTTCCTTACTCTGCAATTCCCCGTGGGCCGCATCGCTTGCTTTCACTGCTGTCTGGCTAGGACTCCCTTCTTCCTTCCCCAAGAAGGCCTCTGTGTGTCGAGGAAGATGCTGTGGCCGGTAGGGCCATAAGGTCTTCCGGGGAGGCTGGCTGGGTGGGGTGGGAGCCTCTGGGCCATCCAGATTCGGAACCGGAGCCCGCTCCTCCTCCCTTCTTCTTGCTGCCTCAGCCTGCCCTAGGCCTTGGGACTAGGCAGAGGTGAGGCCGGCTAACCCGGGAGCAGTGGGATAAAGCCAGGGTGCCCCAGGAGGGAGGCCTACAAGGGGACCGTGCCCCATCCCACTTCACCATGCGTCAGGGCTCAGGGAGAGGCCACAGGGCCAGCCCAGGTCTGCATGCTCTGTGGCACCATCCTCCACGGCTTGCTGCTGACCCTCTCTCCTGTCACCCACCCCCACTCTCTTCCCAGATGTGTTCTGAGCTGGATGTCCGGGATCCAGAGTCGATGCACAGTTCCTACAGGACAGCGCCCTCCTCTGTGGGCTGGGAGGGGACTCTCCATTCCTCTCCCTCACCTGTGCTGAGCATAGAGCTGGGCCTGGGTGGTGGGTGGGGTCTGGGTGGGAGGCGTCAGTAGTCTTAGCCTGTAAACTCTTCACTGGGTGTTTGGTGCTGTCTCTTGGAGACTACTAGTCCCAGAATGCAACACACCCTGCCTCATTTCTGATAGATTGTGCTTGGGGGAAGTGGTGTGTGGTTATGGAGCTGTGCATCTTGGGACATGTAGTTCCACTCCAGGTCTGCCTGTCACTGGCTGTGAGATGGGGAGAACTTATCATTTGATATGCCCCTAGCAGGGATGGTGAAAATGTGGATGAAGGGGTAATGGTCTGAGCTTCCATTCCCCTGACACCTCTTGCTAGTAGCGGGGTTAGCGTGTAGAAATCAAAGCCCTGTGGCATCTGGGAGAGGCTCTTTTCTTGTGGACAGTATAGGGGTCTGAGGAACAGCTGGGACGGGATCACTAAAAGCTGATGGGTGTGGACTGGCAGAGAGCTTGAAGGGAAGGGCCCTCTGGGGTGTGTGTGTGTGTGTGTGTGTGTGTGTGTGTGTGTGTGTGTGTATCTGGGATTGGCATGCGATGGGAACTCCAGGCATGTTGCTGCTTGTATGGCTTCTATGGCCTCTGACCCTGCTGACCATTCTTTCCAACACCACAGCTGAGCTGCCTCTCCTCCTCCCTGCCTGGGGAGCCCCATGGCCAGGGAGGGGAGTGGTGGAGCTGGGGTATGCCAGACCCTGTGACATTGTGTCTCAGAGACCTATCAAAGACAGCTGGGCTGAGCTCAGGCCAGAGGGAAACACTGGAAGTTGGTCAATAAAGCTGAGTTTCGAGAGCTCGGTGGTGCTGTGCTCCTGTGTCCTTCCTTCCCAGGGAGGCCCGGGGACCTATGGGACCAGTGGGTGACACACCTTCCTTTATTGCCCAAACACCTAGAGGTTGCAAGCCTTCCCAGCTGACAGCAGACATCCCCTCTTTGACTGGTCTGCTTACCCCCCCCCCCCCCCCCCC
>NW_005371173.1:2434468-2451887 GCF_000412655.1 Myotis brandtii
CCCCCCCCAAGCAGCACATGTGGAATCCTGAGAAGTGCTCCCATTCTTCTGCCCTCACCTCCTGGGGCCCCACAGATGGCTTTCCCAGGCAGCTGTGTTTCCCCTTATGCAGGGGCCCAACACACTGCAGCACAGTTAGAACCAGACTAAGGTATGACTTGATTGAAAGCCTAAGGACAACAAAAAGCAGGGAACACGTGGCGAGAACCTGTAAAAATGTACGTCGACTGAGCCCTTTCACAGATTTCCTTAGCCCAGAGCCAGTGGCGAGTCTCAGGGGCCCGCCTCCCCAGGAGGAGTGGCACAGGTCTGCCCCACTCAGGGTCCAGGCTCCCAACTCATCAGGACCCAGGGAGGAGAAAGCCAGGTACCTCTCCTGTTCTACAGATACGTGTAGAGCTGCCCCTCCAGCCATGGGGCAAGCACCTTCCCATCGCCACGCAGGGCGGTGTGGCTCACCACCCACTCTCTCTCCCATTCCAGGATAAACGCTTGGCCTCATCGTCCATAGCCAAAGGGTCCATAGTGTATTTTTCTGAAAGCAAGGAAGCAGCCTAACCTGAAAGAAGAATTTCAAGCTTCTGTCTTGAGGGAGAGAGATCTTCTGGAATTTTGCCAAGTGGTGGTTTTGCCCACTTCTAGCCTTTGAGAGGTCAAACATACTGGAATGTATGAAGATTAAACAAGTGAATGCATGCGCCTCAGTCGAGCCCAGGTGAGGCATAGGAGGACCAGCGGTCTCATCGCTGGTCCCTTCGCTCCCTGCAAGGGGCAGATGGTACTTGCCCTGTTTGCCATGTTTGCCAGGTGAGGGGCCTGAGCCTTGGCAAGGTGAAGTGGCCGTAACTCCCAAGGAGCTCAGGCCCAAGGTTCATTTTGTCTCATTTCTGTGTCCACCACCTTTGTCCAAGGATGCTCAGGATACACGGGGAGGGCGCGTCTGGGACCATACAGGAAGGGCAGTTCTGGGAGCAAAGGGATCGGGAAGAGGTGCCCCTTGCCACCAGGTGACTGTCTGTTGCGACATCTCCCAGCCTTGGTCTCCCTGAGTTTAGCTAATTTTGCCTGAGGTGTGGCAGGCAGTTTGTTTAATCTTAATCTCAATCCTGCACAACGTACATCATTCCTGAGGCCCAAGGGCACAAAGCAGCTGCCTGGGAACTGAGAGGAGAGGCATGAAAGAGGGTTGGCATGTCTGCGTTCGAATCCTAGCTCCACCTCTTCCAAGTATGTGGGCACCTAGGACACTGCCCGACACCCAGGAGGCCTGGTGATTAGTTCCCATTCGAACCCTGGAGAGCCTGTGCCTCTCCCGAGGACTGCAGGCTGGCAGGCTGGCTCCAGACAGGCTGCGGCCCGGGTCTGGGAGCAGAGCAGACAGGAGTGCGTGGGAGTCCAGGTTGCAGCTGCACACACAACACACTAACTTTATTCACAACGATACAAAAGTAGATTTTTCTAGAAATGTTCTGCGCCAGAGGGAGAGAGTTGAGCAGCACGTGACAAAAGGCAGGGTGTTGGGAGAGGAGCTCTGAGGGTGAGGGCAGGAGGGAGAGGGGCCAGAATGTGGGTCAGGGCGCCAGGACAGCAGGCAGCAGGGGCTGGGGAAGCAGGGGAAGCTGGGTGTGGTGGCCCTTCCACCCTGTTCTGTCCACACTGGAGGGTGGGAGGAGGGGGTGTCCCCACAGACATGTTAGGAGCATCCAGGAGAGTGAAAGGTGGGCCAGGGAAGTCAGGCAGGAGGCGGCTCTGGGTGCAGTGACTGCCCACAACTCTCCTCCTGGCTGGCTGCCAGCTCCCCCATGGGACGCTGGGGCTCCACGTGTGTGAGGCTGAGCAGGCCTGCCCCTCCCCACTTCCCCTACCTTCTTAACACTCCTCTTGGAAGGGCTTTTGCCCAGGAGGGGCCAAGGTGCGGGTGCAGAATGAGGAATGAGTACACAGATAGATGCTCACACAGGCATAGAAGGGACGGAGCCTGGCTGCCCACTGGGGGCCCCCCCGCGGGCTCACTGGGGCAGGGCCTTGAGAATGGCATTCACCTCTTCCGCCACAGCTGTCAGGGCAAATTCAAACTGGTCCTGGGAAGGGCAGTGGGAGGAGGGTCATGGGAAGGCCTGGTCTCTGCTCAGGCCTCCAGGGGCCTTTAGGAAGGGGAGCTGGGAGAGTGGGGGGGGGGGGGGGGGGGGGGAGGGACAGTCCTCCTGGGGGAGGTACACAGCAGGCGGGGAGGGAGGCAGGAGAGGCAGCTGCTGCTGGTTTTCCTGGGGAAAGGTGGCAGGGAAGAACAGTCACCTTAGAGCGGACCAGGCCAGGTCGCTGGTCACGGACATGCTCCAGGGTGGCGGCGATGTCAATCTCCTTCACTCCTGGGGGCAGGGGGCACAGGGCTGCTCAGGGGGTGTCCAGAGGAGGACAGGACCCAGAAAGTTGGGCCATTCTGGGGTGGGAGGTTTGGAAGATTGGACAAAACCTGGGGCTGGGCTGCAGGCACCGTGGGGGAGGTCCTCACCTTTTGCCATGCGGTTCAGTACCATGTCGATGAGGACGTAGGTGCCAGTCCGCCCTGCACCATCACTGAAACAGGAGAGGGCCACAGCCTCGGCTCAGCTCGGGATCCAGCAGATAGGGGGAGGGGGGGAGGAGATACGAAGGCTTGGGGTGGGAGGACACTGGTGGAGCCATTAGAGTTGGCTCGGAGAGGGTGTCAGTGAGCCAAGGTTGAGGGAACCGTTACAGCACCTGGGCCCGGGGAACTGGGCCCTGAGTTGAAAGCCTGTGGCCTCTGGGGTGTCACTTGGGCAGTGGGCCAATAAGAAAGAAGAGCCCTGGCTCAACCCTAGGGTGGAGGAGGCAGGAGGAAATGGGATGGGTTTCCAGCTGGTTTTTGTGTAAATGGCCAGATGGTATATATTTCTACCTTTGTGGGTCATGTATAGTCTCTGTTGCTCCTTTTTCTTTTTTCCCCTTTAACCATTAAAAAATGTGAACACCATTCTTAGCTCATGGGCCATTAAAAAACAAGGTAAGCTGAAGATAGCCCCCGGGCTGTAGATTGCCGGCAGGCACCCAGGGGACAGGCAGGTAGTGTGCATGGAGATGTGCACAGGGTAGGGTGTAGGGCCAGAGGAGCGAATTTTAGGAATGCCCCACCTCAGGGCCCTCTGGGCTAGGTCGATCCATCTTGTCCCCTTCCATCCCCATCCCACAGCCCCTCTCCACGCACCTGCAGTGCACAATGATGGGGCAGGAGCGTCCCCGGTAACACTTGTTCACCTTCCTGCAACAAGAAATGGGTGTGAGGGCCAGTGAGCATCAGCAGAGGGAAAGGAAAAGCGAAACACACATCTGTGGACCTCTCTTTCTTTTTTCCCCACAAGCCCAGAACAGAGGAGGGAAGAGGGCTGGGGAGAAGAGTCAGGGCTGAAGGCAAAGAATGAGATGGTGTAGGTAGCACTGGGCTTGCCTTGTCACTTAAAAGCTCTGTGCCCAAACTACACACCTAGAACAACTGCTTTTACCTCTTTGAGCCTCAGTGTTCTAACCTGTAAAATGGGGTGATAATAGTAAACTTTTCCTTAGGGTTCTTATCATGTCTACATGAGATAATCCATGTAAATAACTAAGTGCAAGGTCTAGCACACAGTAGATGCTCAATAAATGGTAGTTACTATTAATGATAATACATAATATTAACAGCCACAGCTCCCAGAAGTACAGGGAGGATGGGCTTTTTGGTGAGTTCAAAGATGTCAGTCTTGCTACATCACTACTCCACCCCTCTGCCCTCCTCAACAACTGCCCAGGCTGACCCCTTCACCACCAGGTTCCCTTCAGTGCTCATCAGCTGTGAGGTCCTATAGCTCTAGGCACAAAGCTCCTTTGACCAGGGCAGGACAATCCCTCAACCCGAAGCATTATGCTGCTTGCTGCCTATCCCCCTGGATCAGCCTCACCTCAGCACAGGCACTCCATGGTTGGGTCACATTCAGACTTGCGGTCCACTTGGACCTCAGACTCTTCTCTGCTGCCCTCACCACAGCTCACCAAGAGCAGAGGATTTCTTCCTTTAGTGACCCAGTCTGACCTGCCCTTGCCCATTATAACCTTCTTGCTTTGAGAGTAACCTGCAGAATCCTGATACCCCCAATGGGCCAGGAATACAGAGGACTGTCTTAGGGGTTAACAAATTGTTTCAGGGGAAGATTCCCCCAGACTTGTAGGGGCAAGGTGACTTTGAGTGGTTTTAAAGGAGTCCACATGGTTTTCTAGCACATTGATTCACACGTCAGAGGGCTGGGGTTGAACAGAAGTTGCAGTAGTGGTTCCCAACCATCTAATAATAATGATAATAAAGAGTATTGAGAATTGAGCCTTGCTATGTGCCAGGCACTTAAACTAGATTTTGCAGACTTTATCCTATTGATTCTTGCCACAACCCACTAAAGTATGGCTGGGTCATCACCTCATCTCACAGGTAAGGAAACAGAGGGAGGTCAATGAACTTGCTCAGGGTCACTTTCTGAGACTTCCCTCTGGTGGACCTTCAGTAAATACAATATTAAATAGCATTTAATTTGTTCTGGGTGCCTAATGCAAACTGAGTTTACATAATTCAGCCTAAAGCAAAGGAACATAACCTTTTAGCTTACCTGGGCAGCCTTAAAATGGGTCCATGTTCTAGAAAGATTTTTAAAATGTGGAAAACAGGAAATAGCTCTGATGCCCCCGGCCTTGGTTTTGAGAAGCCAGTGCCTCAGGCCCAATGGGCCCCAGTTAGAAACCATTGTTCTGAGGCTCAGAAACTCTCCCCAGGTCTTCACCCAACTCTGCTCCCCTGCTCTCTGCCCAGCACCTAGAGACCTCAGGCTAGCCTGGCAGGGGGCGAAGAAGCAGGAGGAGGCCGCAGTACGGGGCAGGCCCTGCCAGTGTGACAGGCTTCAGCCACCTGTCTGGGGAGAGGAAAGCACAGGAAGCTGAAGCCTGCCTGGTTGTGGTTTAGGTGTCAGAACAGGGTGAGTGCCTCAGCTTCCTGTCCCAGCCCCCACCCCATTCCACTGAGCCCCCGAGAATCCAGAGATCCTCGGGCACTCCCTTTGATTTGTCCCTTCTCTGTGTCTCCCTAACCCCAGCTCTCCCAGCAGCCTTTGGGGTGGTCCCTGGCCCTGTGTTCTGTCTGTTTGTCCATGCAGCGGCCACACCTGCCAATGATCACTTTTGTGACTATGCAACTGGAGTGAGAATACTAGCTGCAGATCACAAAAATGACACTGGCAGCTGTGTGTGTGTGTGTGTGTGTGTGTGTGTGTGTGTGTGAGGGGGGGGGAAGGGAGGGGGAGATGGAGACATATAGAGACAAAGGGGGGAGGGAGGACAGACAAAAGAGGCAGAAATAAATAGAGATGGGAGGGAGGTGAAGAAAAAGATGGTTGGGAACAAGAAAGGGTACAGATAGAGAGAAATGGGCTAGAGGGTAAGAGTGAGACAGTGATACAGAGAGATTTAAAAAATAAAGAGGAGAGGGAGGGTGGAGAAGAAAGGGAAGGGATGGAAAGAGAAGGAAAGTCAGAGAGAACGAGAAATAAAAAATAGAGGCAAAGAGGCAGAGAGGGATAAAGAGGGGAGATGGGCAGGAGGGAGTAAGAGAGAGAGAGGGGACAGCAGACACAGATATAGTGCCAGAGGCCAGGAAGAGCAGGACAGGAGGAAACCGGAGAGTCAGGAGGCAGGGGCCAAGTAGAAGGAGAGGGGAGGAGCCAGAAATAAAGTGAGCCTCTCTTGGGAGAAGTAGGTAAATGAGAAGGAGCTAGACAGAGAGGCAGGGGAGAAAAAGGGACTGATAGAGAAGAAATGGAGCTGGACCACAGGGGTGGAGGGATGGGCACGGAAAGAGAGCATCAGTCCTGATTTGGGGCTCTTTGGAAAGGGGAGCTGGAGATGAGGCCAGGCTCTGAGTCAGGGAGGGTCTGTCTCCCAAGGCCAGGAGGATCTGGTGGGCTAGGGGAACGTGGGGAACCCAGCTCCCAGGCCCCCCCCCCATCCCCGACTCTTGGGAGCCTCCCTCAGGACGCCCCATTGATCGCCCGGGGCCAGCAACATCCAGTGAGCTCACCTGCGGAAGTCCAGCAGGGGCCGAGTGGAGGCCGGAGTGCCCTCTGCCGGCCAGCTGAGGAAGTGGAACTGCGTGAGGGTGCGCGTCTCTTGGGTCTGCACGTTCTTCAGATAGAAGCTCCGCACCAGGAAGTCCTCGCACCAGATGTGCTCAGACACCAGGTTCACCTGCCCAGGAATGGGGTCCGGGTCTGAGCACCTCGGGCCCTTTCCATGTCTGCGCGATCGCTCCTTGGCTTCTCCAAATCCTCCCAGCCTCATAGGCCCCTTCAAATTCTAAATCCTCAAGAAGCTTACCCAACCACCTGCCCCAGTTTCCCAGCTGTGCCCAAGAATCCTAGCTGCCTGTGTCACTTACCTACTGCTTAGGACAACCGGTGGCTTTTCCACCCAGACATAACTAGTATGAGCTTCTTGAGGCCAGTTTCTCCCTCCTCTTCCTCACATAGTGTAGGAAAGTGTCTGTGCTACACACAAACTGACATTCTGCAATATTTTCATTTGATTTTTTTTCTTTATGAGCAAGACCAATACAAAAACTTTAAAAAAAAAGACTATTGAGTGTTCCTCTGGTGATGAAAAAGCTACCACCCAGTGCTCATCTGGTGATGAGGAGCTTCTGTGATGCTCTTGGTGTCTCCTGTCATACAGGGGGACCCTCCCATTGGTTGGGAATTGCTTCTTCCTTCCCCTGCTTTGCCTCAGTTCCCTACCGGTCCTCTCTCCTAAAGGAAAAGTTCGTTCCTATTTTTCATAAGCCACATGTGGCTAATGGTATTTATTTCTTCACTTTGGCTTCCAGGGAACTCAGAGCTAAGTTGAGCTTAACTGAAGTAGGTCTTAATCATGGTCTTTGGGCATACTTCTCTTCCCTGCCTCTTGGCTCTTAACTTCTTGCCTCAGTTTCAGCAGTTTTATAGTTTTACTAGAGACCTGGTGCACGAATTTGTGTATGGGTGGGGTCCCTCCACCTAGCCGGCAATTGAGCCGATCAAGGCCGGCCAGCCAGGGGGAGGGACCATGGGAGGTTGGCTGCATTGAGTGTCTGCCCCCTGGTGGTCAGTGCCTGTCACAGCAACCGGTTGTAATGGTTGCTTAGACTTTTATATATATAGATTTCTGTAACTGTCATCATAAGTCCTTAACAATGCTTCTGGGCCCTGAACTGTATGTGAATATATGTGTGTATGCATATGTATGTGTATATACCTCTATATTCATACATGTATGAATGCTTATCATCCACGTTCCCCACTCCCATTGTCCCCTGTCCGTGGGGTCCTGCTGACCTCATATATGTGGTAGAGGGAGGAGCCCTCGTCTGGCCAGTAGCGATCACACTGCTTGACACCATCCTCTACCAGTGGGGTCAGCATGACGATGAC
This sequence comes from Myotis brandtii, assembly GCF_000412655.1. Taxonomy (NCBI): domain Eukaryota; kingdom Metazoa; phylum Chordata; class Mammalia; order Chiroptera; family Vespertilionidae; genus Myotis; species Myotis brandtii. The sequence continues at coordinate 2,441,965 of NW_005371173.1, forward strand.
AGTGCAGCCACTCTCCCACACCATCTAGGGACAGAGACTCAGTAAGCTCCATTCTAAACTCACTGGGACCTGGAGAAGCCCTCCCTCCAAGAGCCCACCTGCCAGAAGTCTGCGATTGTATGGGACAGCGGGCCCTGTGTGGCTATGTAGGCTGGCATCCGAGGGTCGTGCTCAATCTGGGGGCCGGGAAGATACACCATGAGCCAGAATGGGAAACGCCTCTGTGGAAAGGGTTGGCCAAAGGGAGCAGGCCAGGGTCTGGGGAAGCCTGAGAACCCCCCATTTCCATGGTAAGATATCAGGCCCCACAATTCCAGGGCCTCAGGTGGGGTGGGTGGTGATCATACCGGAATGGGGTTTATGGGAAAAGAATAAAAATGGGGCAGAGGTGGGGGCAGGAGCCAGGACCACTCACAATGGGGCTGGCGTTGATGTAATCACTCCGAGAAGGGCTGCTCTCCACCTTCAGCTTGATGCGGGCGTGATCATCTGCACAGACCCCGCATCCCACCCCAGGTGCCCCTCCAGTTATTGGGGTCCTGGCATCTCCGCCACTCAGCTTGAACCAGGAGCCCAGCCTCTTCCCCCAAGCCCTCCAGAACGCCCAGCAGAGAGAGGTCAGCCAGCAGGGCTCACTCACAGGGCAGGAAGTCTGGGTGACGATTCTTTTTTATGTTGCCCTCCCCCTGGGCGGTGGCACAGGTGTTGGGCTCTGCCTGGTAGGCACACAGAGCCTGCCACTCCTGGGCCAAGCGATCCCGGTTCCGAAGGTGGTCCTCCATGTATGCCTGCGGGGACACCACAGCCTGGCTCTGGGCCACTCTGTCAGCCCTGCTTCTCCCACCATCCTGCCCCTCACCCTCTGGGCCCAGGCTGGTCCTGACCAGAATCATGTGTCCCGTGGAGATGTCCATGTTGGCCTGGGCGGGCTCCTCGCACCAGGACGGGGTGCTGCTGTGGGAGCTGGGGCTGGCCTGGGCCGCATCACTGAACTGGGAGGACACGCTGCTCACCCGCGAAGGCTCTGGCGGACCCTCTGCCCGGTTGAACAGGGACTTTGTGGCCATGTGCTGGCGGCACAGGTCCTGCAGAGGAAGGATCCAGAGGGGTGCAAGGGTTGCCTGAAGCTTTTCAACAGGGTCCTGGGTTCAATTCTGGGTCCCTAGGCTCATCCTTGATTGATTTTGAATGACACCCATCTCCTCTGGGGTGGAGCTCCCTGCCCTGGCCCTTGTCCTTTTTGGGGCTGTTCTGCATGGTGGTGCCTATGATAACCTCAGATATTACAGAGTGGGATCCCAGAACCTCAGAATTGTAGAACTGGGAAGAACTTAGGGACCACCTGCTACCTAGTCCAACCCATTCAAAACACTCCCACTGGGGCTCCTCCAGCACCTCCCAAACATTCCGAGGGATGGGAACTCACTCCCCATCCAACTCCCCACCCTCATCCCAGGTGAGACCCAGGCTCCCAAGCCCCTTCCATTCCCTCTCCTCTACAAGCTTCTGGGGCTGCGCACCTGGTACTCAAATGTGGTGTCGCCATGGGCCCCCTCAGGTCCCAGGGCTGCCAGGCGCTCCTTGTCCCGCCTCCGAGCATGCTGCCGCACGCACAGAGCCACGGCCAGCGCCACCAGCAGCCCGGCCACACCCACCAGGGCCACCAGAGTCAGCAGCACTGAGCGCATGGGAGAGGTGCTGCGGGCCTGTCGGGGAAGGACTGCAGCTGCCTCCTCTCTCTGTGGGAACAAGGCAGAATCAAGGGGGGCAATGCTGGGGAGAGATTTAGGAGCTGCTTCTCACCCCTGTCCCATGCCACACTCCCTGCTAAGATAACTCCTGAGGCAAAGCTGGGAGAGCAGAGGCATGCTGGTACAGGCAGAAGGGCTCAGATGGACCCCAAATCCTCCTTCTCCATCCCCATGAGACCAACTCAGCCACACTACCCTACCCGAGGCTTAGTGGGTGACCCCACCAGTAGTCCTTGCATTTAAAAATGGAACCAGAGAAGTGGAGAGACAACCCAAGGAATCGAACGGACTGTGAGGCATCAGTGTTGGATGAAGAATCGAAATGTAGTTTGAGTTTAATGTTTTTCTGTGCAAGGTTGTCCCTTGGAATTTAGAGATTGCTCCGAAGGCTATGTGCTTTCCACTAGTTCTTGCCAAGCATGCTGCCTTCCTATGTATGGAAGGCTGGTCCTACAGGGAGGAGCCACTGGGGCCATCTGCTGGCCAGAAAAAAAACTGCATGGGGAAGGGCTGCTTTGGAGAAGTGGGTGAGCCAGCCAAATTTATTCGAGGGTTCAGCTTCCCGTTCTCCTGTCAAGTTTGCCTCCATCTCTTGTGAGAAACGTGAGCCCTCTGGGGCTTTGACTGATTGTGCAGTTAGCTCGTACCTGTCCCACTCCTGTCTGCAAGATCTGCAGCCCTGTCTGTGCTTCCAGTTCAGACTTCACCAGCCCTACAGGGAGGACATAGGTCAGGCTCTCTCCAGCCCCATGTGGTCCCCACCTCATGTCATGCTATGCCAGTTGGCAGGTAGAGCTCATGTGGACTTGGACTATTTCAAAGGGAGCATCCATCATGGGCCTGGGTATATCCTACTAGGGCTGGGGCTGGGGCAGGGGCCAGGCAGGATTTACCAGCTTGCTGGGTCACATCAGCCAGAGACAGGTTCTGTTCATTGTGCCGGATGCGGAAGGTGAGAGCTGGTCCCACCACACTGCCGAATAGGAGCTATGTTACTGCCTCACCCACCATAGACCCAAGACTCTGAAAGAGAGGCCAGCTCTGACCCTCTTCCAATTAGAAGATGGGGCTGGAGCCAATCAGAGATGCCCTACAAGGGTATTTGAAGCCAGGGAGACACTGGATGAGGCCCGCAGCAGGGCTAGTTGTGGCTGTACCTTCAATGCATCTGGGAGCATCTCTTACCCTACCTTGGACTCTTCCCCTCCTCCCTTGAGCTCCTCCAGCCACCTCCCCACTCAAGCCACCTGCCTCCCCAGCCCGATACCAGTCCCACCTGATGTTGATGAAGCTGCCCGAGGACATGTGCACATGCTCAGCCAGGATCTCCAGCAGCTTCACTCCTACAGCCAGACTCAGGGGCCTGGAGGTGGGCAGCAGGCAGAGGAAGAGGTGGAGACCCTCTTGGCCACTTTCTTGAAAAAGGCCACCTCCAAGGGTACAGAGCAGCCCACCCCCCTGTCTACTTCACATGTGGTTTTCTACTCTCTGCTTCCTGCCAGGCAAGCCAGCCCAACCCCCAGGGGACTGGAAGGCTTCCCCAGGCTGGAGCCCTTACTTCTGGTCAGTGACAATGTAACCATACTCCTCTGCTGATGGCCGAGCTGAAGGCTGCCCCGCCACCGTGGGCTGGCTCGGGCCCAGTGGACTTTTCTTCTCCATCAGGACAGGCATGGCAGGGGGGCCAGCAGCTTTGGGGGGCTCAGAGCTCAGCACTTGCTGGGCTTTATCGGAGGTGGGGTGGGCAGTGGGGTATCCAGGCAGGGAGGGTGTAGGCAGGGAGGGTGCAGGCTCCGCTGCATCGCCCTGCACCTGCTCCTCCATTGTCTGTTTAGAAGAGATGATAAAAGTATGGTCTCTGTATAGTGGAAGGACTGGGGGTGGGTTTGGGCTAAGGGTCTACTACACCCTGGACTTGAGCTTCCTGCAGTGGTGCTTAGGACTTGTTTCTTTCTGTATCCCCAGGGCTCAGTGCAGGTTTAGGCACAGAGAGGGCACCCAAAAAAGTAAGCCAAGTAGATGAATAAATGAAGGATTGAATGAGTGGAACATAATCTGTGATAATCCACAGGATGGGGCTGGAGTGGGGGATCTGGGGAGCATGGTTAGGGTAGGTAGAAGGTGAATAGGCAGGCAATAGTTTTTAGACTCTGATTTAGCCACAAAATCTTAGACATGAAACAGATAGAGCTCCTCAAGTTCCAGGAGCACTAGGAACCTGCCTGCTCACAGCGCCCCTCTTCCCCTAGGGCTCCTCAGAGCATGGTCTCAAATGATTGTATTGAAAAAAGCAGTGAATCAAGAAATGCTAGCTTCTAGTCTGAGCTCTGCCATCAACTTGAGGTGAAACTTAGGCAATGACTATGGGCCCCAGTTTCCCCAAAACGAGGGGTTGGAGAATACGGATTCTGGGTCCTGATCCTGAGGTTTGGATTTCAGCAAGGGGGTTTGCTGCCGTGGGGCACTTATGAATCAGAGAGGTAATGGGAACTCACTTTCTTGATGTCAGCTCCAATGTTTACCATCCCTCCTGTGGAGACAGGGAAAACAAGACTCTGGGCAAAGGGCCAAGGCCAAGGTCCACACAACACAGATGGGAGGAAGGGCCAGAGGCCTGAGCCTGTTACACCTGCGGTGGCCTCTTTCCTCTCAGTCAGTGACCAAGACTCTATCATTGGTCTCATCCTTAGCCTGGCCTCATGTCTCTGTGCTTCTTTTTTTTAATTGATGTCAGAGAGGGAGAGAGAGACAGAAACATCAATGATGAGAGAGAATCATTGATCAGCTGCCTCCTGCTCAACCCCTACTGGGGATCAAGCCCACAACCTGGGCATGTGCCCTTAGTCGGAATCGATCCTGGAACCCTTCAGTCCGCAAGCCGATGCTCTATCCACTGAGCCAAACTGGCTAGGGTTCTGTGCTTCTTTCTTAATTGTTTTATTAACTTTTCCCTCTGTCATTGGCCACACCTCTCAAAACTATTTGTGCAGTCCACCCTCTATGCATAAATATTGCCTTCTTTGAATTGGCCACGCCCCTCTTTAGGTCTTTATTATCATCCACCTACCTTTCCCAGTGTCTCCTGATTCCTGCTCACACCTCCTGTTGACTTCTTTTTCCATTACTTCCACCCTCTAGTCCTTTCCTGGTCTAACCCCTCAGCTCATCACTGCACCCCCTTGCTCCCTGCCCTTTGCTCGCAATGACCCCATGTCTCAAAAGAACTCTGACCCTGACCCTGACCCTTCCCCTCTAGGCTGCTACATTTGGTCTTGAGAGGTGGGGCACGAGACCATTGCTAGTCTCTCTGCCTGAACACTCGCCTGGATTTCGTCCTGCACCCTTGGGCAGCAGCTGCAGCAGGGTCGAGAGAGTGGAGAGCTGCTCAGGGGTCAGCTGACGCAGCTCCACCCTGTAGCCCGCCAGCACAGCTGCCAGTCTCTGCAGAGTCACATCTGCTGGGAGCCAAACACAGAACTAAGGGCTGGTGGCAATATGGACTTGTAGGACTCAGATGCGTGAGTTGGGGGTAGGAGGGGACTAGCACATTTAAGAGGTTTTTCTCAAACACCAAGGCACTAATGTCCTCCCCTTCCAGCCCTTGTCCACACTTTGGGGGAAAGACCTTCCTGGGGCCAAGACCAAACTTAGGCCCACCATGGACACCTAGACTCTCCATTTGAAAGAGTCACGTCAGCTACCCCCCCCCACCCCCCACACTGTATCCACACTGTCTACCTAGTGCCTGGCATAGATCGGGTTATCAGTAAACATTAGTTTAATGTATGAATGGCTTTAAGGACAAATTAACAAGTACAGGGAGAGTCAGGATAGCCCCCCCGAAGAAGCTCCCATAGGCAGATGCTGAGGACCCTGTTACCTGGCTGCTCTGCTGGGGAAGGAGGCTTCTCCCCGAGACCCTCCAGTCCTTCCTCCTCATAGCCCTCTGAGGAGTCCTCTGCCTGGCTGCTGTCCCCTTGTGCTGGCAAGTTTGGTGCCCGGGCCTTGCTGGGCACTGGCAGCTCCTGGGCCAGGTAGAGCAGACCTGACTCCTGGAAAAGCTGAGCAGGTGAAGGCCCTGGAGGGTCCCCATAGGAGTGGCCAGGGTGAGCCCCAAACATGCCTTTGGGGGCAGTTCTGCTAAAGAGGGCAGGGGGTTCAGCCTTGGACAGGGGGCCAACACTGACCATCCCTGGGGAGCTCTCTGAGTCCCGGGAACCATCGCGGGAGCCAAACTGTGGAAAACCAGAGATGCAGGTGAGAGCAGACATCAGGGCTGGGGGGTTGGGGCGGGGGTGGGGCAGTGTGTAGGGCTCACCTGATGGAACAGGTAGGGCTGCAGCAGGGTAGCTTCATAACTCAGGGCAGGGTGAGGGGGCTGTGGGGACAGCAGCAGATTCTCCAAGAGGGGGGGCAGCAGCTCAGCCTGCAGAGGGGACAGGGAGGAGCCAGCCCCAGCCCCATCCCCACCCGCTGGAGGTCGAAGCAGTCGGTGTGGGGCTGCAGGGGCGGGGCCAGTAGGGATGCCCTGTAAGAGCAGTTCCTCAGCGGGACCAGGTCTCCTGGGCACCAAGCCAGACCTGGGGAGGAAAGCACAGTGTGTGGGGGAGTGGGGGAGGTTGGTGTGGGGCAAGGGCATACGGAGCCTACAAGGCAGAGCCGATGGGGCCAGACAGGCTCAGGAGTTTAGAGTGAGGCTGACCTCTTAAAAAATGAGGCAGGCTCAGGGGAGGAGAGAGTAGCATGGGGAAGGCCAGAAGGCCAAGCCTGGGGAAGAAGTTATACTAGTAGCCTCCCTGGTAAGCCTGGGTCCCTGAAACACAGGGGCAGAAGCTAGGGAAAGGTGAGGCTAGGGATGGAGAAGGGGAGAAGAGCAGCAGGGAAGGCAGCCTGGAGCCTGTCTAGATGAACCGTGGCTGCACTGCCCCATTGCCCCTGTGTGCATGTCCCCACACCCGACTCTCCATGTAGGTTCAAATATTCAATACTCTGCACCCCTGTCCCACTCTGCCTCCTTCAAACTGGTATCATCATCTGTGCCCCATGCCCTCATTTACTTTCCTCTGCTTTACAGGGTCTGAACAATGGTTCAGAGGACCTTACCACACAAAAATGACAGTATCAACTACCATATACAATTCCACACAGCAATGAGACTGAACATTAAACAACTTCAGTCCAATAAAATTCTAATTTTTCCAGGATGACTATTTTGATGCTTCTTTTAAAATACCAAATATCCCAGTTTTTACAACATTTAAAAAATACCCCTGTTTTGCTGGATCCCTGGGGATGAACTCAGCTCCTACCGGGTATATGACCATTCCTGAACTTCTTGTATCCATACCTCAGCTTGCTGACCTTGGCACCCATGTCCCTCCCCCTCCCTCTGTCCACCAGCAAGACCACAGACCCACCAGCCTTATGGTGCTAGTGGTTGAGAAATAATGCCTACCTGTCCCTTGGGTGGGGCTCAGGGGGGCGAAGCCTGGGGATGCGTTCCATCTCCTGGGAGATCACATACTGGGTGAGGTCATCATGCCAGGACAATCCTGCCAGGGGACAGGATAGGGTAAGGTTGGCTCAGCACTGTCTGAGGGTCCAGTAACAGGGGCCAGTAGAGATCACCACTGTACCCCTCTCTGCAGTGTATTGAGTTTGGCAGAGCAGAGGAGCAGTGGAGAGGTCCAGAGACCTGGTAAGTGATCTGAGCTGTCCTCCTCCCACCCTCAGGAACAGATTTTGGAGCCAGACTGCCTCCACTAAGACTAGGTTTCAATCCTCTGCCACTCACTAATTGTGTGACCTTGGGCAATTTGCTGACATTTCTGAGCCTCGGTTTTCTCATCTGTAATATGGGGGTTTATACCTCCTAAGATTGTTGTGATAATTAAAATAACACAATATAAAATGGTTAGAATAGTACCTGTCACATAGTGAACTTTCAATAAATGCTATTATCATTATCATAATTATTATTTCTATTCTTCTTTTTGTTAATCCTGAACCTCAGTTTTCTTTTTTCCAGTGGCTTCTTCTAGAAGCCTCCTCTGGATTCCTTCAGAGAGTCTAAGTGTGAAGAGCCCATCTCTAGGGTTCCACCCCACTCCTGTCTTGCTTCCTTGTCCAGCAAGGCCTGGAAAGGTGTGGCTCTAAGAATGGGTGTGATAGAAATGTTTCATGAGAGAAATCCTTGAGTCAGGTGGCCCCTCACTTCCCCACCCTTATCAAATCAAGTTCCAGTCTCTCTCCTCCAGTGCACACAGACCTCACCTTGGGACATGAGCTGTCGGAGCACACCTTGTAAGCGTTGAAGAACTGGGGACGTGACTTGCAAAAGGGGCCGAGCCTGCCCCACTCCCACCTGGCACTGTCCAAATAAGCCATCTAAGAGCACAAAAGTTGTATTAATACAGGATGTGAACAAAAAGCCTTTCAAAGTCCAGGTTGCAAATGGGCAGGACTCTCCACATCTCCTCTCTTGGCTTCCGAGAGGTCTGCTCCTCCAGGCTAGTTGCCCTTGTGCCCAAGCCCAGTACCCCTTCTCCTTTCTAGGCCTCCCCCCAAGTCTTTATTGTGTCCCCCTCCCATCTTGTAAATCCTACACCCAGGCCTCACCCTGAATACAGACTTCGAGGTGAGAGCAGAGTCTACGGTCAAACAGACAGCCTGTAGAGAGACAGGTGAGCAGAGGTTCAGACAACCACACATAGAATAGTCAGATGAATGGACAGGCTGGGAAAGGGAGAAGCAGATGGGTCCACTTTTCCATCCTAAAGAAGAGGAGGGAAGAGGCCTAGAATTCTTAAGAGAAGGAAACACAGTGTCTGGCTTTGGGTTTTAAGCATCTGTGAGTCTTGGATCCTTTCCCTAAAGGTTCAGTTTGCTTAACTGAATGATGGGGAAAAGGAGCTTTCCATGTGCATGGGGGTAGGATCATACACTTCTGTTCTCATAGAATTACCATGGGGGAGTTTGGGGCCAAATTCTGAGGAAAGGGGGATTTTCCTCCCTAGATCTCCAAAAGCATCCTAACTATTATAGCCTGGGACTCAGAAGCGGTAAAAACCCTCGCACATCTCCCCTCTGTGTGGGAAAGGGGAAAGGGGAAAGGGTGGGGCGACTTTAAGGCAGTGCTCCCCACACTGTCCCCACTCTCGGTGGCCCGGGTTCTTTGGCGCTGTCCGCGGTGCTGAAGCCTGGAGCCTGGAGCCGTGGAGGGCTTGCCTGGAAGCAGTTATGGGAAGGGAGGGGTGACAGGGCGAGGAGTCTCCACGCGACCTGACCCCTCCACCGCTCGCTCCAGCCTTCATCTACCATCCTACCAACACGGCGCCACAGGAAGTATCCTTCATTTGCCTCCAAGCCCGTGGTGAAGGAGGACGCCAGAAGGCTAGGTTGCACCCCTTCTCCCACGAGCCCCTAACCCCCACCCTCCCCCGGCCCATGAGTCAGCGCTGACTGTCTCTGTCCGATGAGATGTGAGTCAGCACTGGGCCAGGCTGTGGGGAAGGGGATGGGAGAAGACCCTTCCCTCTTCACCCTCTTCTGCCCCCTCCCCCAGCTGTCGCCCTCTTGTCGGAGATCAGAACATAGCAATCGGGCTCTCTAGGCACAAAGAGAAACCCTGACTCTCCCCTTGGCCTGATTTTCTACAGGGAGCGGGGGATCCTAAGCTCGCGGCCCCGACGCCTGCCTCCCGGAGATCAGGATGCCCCCGCCCTCCTCCTACCCCCCTCGCCACCCCTCAGCACCGGTCGCCACTTTGGCGCCTCGGCACGACTTGCTCCTCCCGTGGACTTGGAGCCTGTCTATAAGTCCTCTGTCCACACGCACCCCCGTTCCTCCCCCCAAACCCGCGATCTTCCCCTGAGACCACTTCTCTAAGGTCCCGCCCCGTATTCCCAGCCCTGCCTCCAGGCCTACGCCCCTTTCCTGTCTGACGCCCTCTTGTCTTCCTCATCTCGCAAGGCCTCCCCCTACCCGACTCCACACAGATTCTACCCGAGACCCCCACCTTGGAGACTCTTCCCCGCACCCCGCACTGAGTTTTGCTCCCGGCACCATGCTCCTCCACCCCGGCTCCCCCCTTTCCTCCTGACCGTGAGCACTAATGGCGCTGCAGCCTCCCGGGCGGCAGCTCAGCAGCAGGAGGCAGAGGAGCACCCAGAG
>NW_005371173.1:2452236-2487806 GCF_000412655.1 Myotis brandtii
CCAAGGCGGGGCCTGCCACTCCCCACCCACCTACGAGGCGGGGTCTACACGCCCCTCTCGCTGCAACTTGGCCAACCCCGGGCGGGCAGTGACGACATCTCCGCCCCCGGCTCTTACGCTTAGCTTATTTGCGTCATACGTGGCGTAAGAGCACTGTTTTAGCAGGGGACCTACCCACCCCATCCCTCCTCCACCAAATATGTGCCTCACTAGAATTCCCACTTGGCCCTCTCCCTGACGACATATGCTTTTCCCTAAAGACCACCGCCTCTATTTCCCAGCCACAGGGCTGGCGAAAAGGGTTATAGCTGGATGGGGACCAGGAAAGATACGCGAGCGGGGGAGAATAAACCCTAGGATGAGGAGCATAAAAGTGACCACAAAGGTATCTAAATTAAGAGCAGGAATGGTTCTCTGTGTGTGCCTGGATTCCAGTGCTTGCAATGCCACCTACTGAGGGTATAACTTTGGGCAAGTCGCTTAACCTCTATGCGCCCTTTCCTGATCTGTAAAATGGAAGTGCTAATAGCACCTCGCTCATGTGGGATCGCTTGAACAATGACTGCACGGTCACATACTAAACACTTGGTGCATACTTGCTTTCCTTTTTAGCCTTGACTCTCCTTTCTTTCGCCCTCTCACCTGGAGTCTATTAAAAAAATGGTCTATCTGCAAAATACTGTATCTCCCATTGTTCCACATCTCTCCACATTCACTATTCTATCTAAACCACTGTGCTCTTTCCTCACAACTACTGCAGTAATCATCTAACGAGTGTTTTGGCTTCCACTTTTGTCACCCAATGAGCTAGGGAGTGAGCTTTCTAAAGTTCAAATTTGATCACTTTACTCTCTTGCTTTTCAGTAAAAATTTTCTAAAATACAAAAAAAATGATAGTAGTGCATAGTAAACACTCATGCATTCACCATCTAGACTTAACAGTTATTGGTATTTTGTCGTATTTGCTTCTTTTTAGTACTTAAAAGTAAATAATACACATTTTCCTTATAAATGTTTCAATATGCAACTCCAAGAAATATATTTTCTCATAATCAAAATGCTATTATGACATCCAATAAAAATTTCAATAATGTCCACTATTATTTGATGCTCAGTTCATATTCAAAGTTCTCAAATTGTGTTTTAAAATGCCCCTTTCAGCTGTTTTGTTCAAAATAGGAGTCATAGACCACCATTATGTTTGGTTTATTTTCTTAATTCTGTTTAAATTAGCATAGACAGAGTTCCTCCCCTTCCCCATCTTCAATTTTTAATATTTTCGTGTTGAAGAGATGAGGTCAGCTTTTCTTCTGACTTTGTTTGGTTATTTCCTCATGATATACTAGTATTTCCCCTGTATATATATTTCCCTTTTATTTCCTATAAACTGGAAGTTATGGCTAAAGTCTTGATTGGATCAAGTCTAAAAAATTTTTATTTTTTTATTTAAAAATATATTTTATTGATTTTTGCAGAGAGGAAAGGAGAGGGATAGAGAGTTAGAAACATCAATGAGAGAGAAGCATTGATCAGCTGCCTCCTGCACACACCCTACTGGGGATGTGCCTGCAACCAAGGTACATGCCCTTGGCCAGAATCGAACCTGGGACCCTTCAGTCCGCAGGCTGATGCTCTATCCATTGAGCCAAACCAGCTAGGGCAAGTCTAAAAAATTTTTAAAGCAAAATGCTTTATAGGTGATGATGTATGCTTCCAATTGAATAATTTGCAGAGGAGAGTTGACATAGCCTTATTTCATTTTTACTTTAAAAAATGTGACTAGCCGAAACCGGTTTGGCTCAGTGGATAGAGCGTCGGCTTGCGGACTGAAGGGTCCCAGGTTCGATTCCGGTCAAGGGCATGTACCTGGGTTTCGGGCACATCCCCAGTGGGAGATGTGCAGGAGGCAGCTGATCGATGTTTCTGACTCTCTCTCTCTCTCCCTTCCTCTCTGTAAAAAACCAATAAAATATATTTTAAAAAAATAAAATAAATAAAAAAATGTGACTACTAGAAATTTTAAACTTACATATGTAATGATATATTATATTTCTACTGGACAACCACTGACTTTAAAAATTCTTTCTTTTCCATTCTCATCAGAACAGACAGTGGAAGAAGTTTGTATTCACATAGCAGCAGAGACAGTGTATTCACACTGTCTTCAGCTGTAAGGAAGAGTTTATAGATAATCTTTAAAAAAAATCCTCACCCAAGGGTATTTTTTCCATTGATTTCTAGAGGGGGTGAAAGGGAGGGAGGAGAAGGAGAAAGAAATGGAAGGGAGGGAGGAGGGAAAGAGGGAGAGAAACATCAACATGAGAGAGACACATTGATTGGTTGCCTCTCCCATGCATCCCTACCAGGGCTGGGGAATCTGCAACTCAGGTACATGCCCTTGACCAGGAATCCAATCTGTGACCCTTTGGTCCCTAAGCTGATGCTCTAACCACTGAGAAAAACCAGCCAGGGCAATAGTCTTAATTTAATGTATTAAATATACCACATTTTACTTTATTTTTAGTGACTTTTGCTTCCTTTTAAAGAAATCTTTTCCAACCAATAGGACATGAAGTTATTATCTTATACTATCTTCTAAATGCATCATCACAAAGTTTTGCAAAGTAGGAGTTCAGGAAAGTGAAATAAAACCATCAAATGGCTTAAAGCTTTGGAATAAATTTCATTGTTTAATTCTTTACATTGGCCAATAATCTCCCTGGATTCTATTTGTGTGTATGTTTTAAGTTATGAATAAAAGTAAATTTTTCTTCTACAAGGGTACCCAATGGTTCCTGAACTACTTATTGAAAAGACTACCCTCTCTTCTTTGCCATCTTTATTATAAATAAAATGTCCACATTGCATGTCTATCTCTGGGCCCTTTGTCTCATCGATCTACCTGTCTATCCTTTCATCAATACCAAACTTTTAAAATTACTACAGCTTTATACTAAGTCTTGATATCAGAGAAAATGATCCCATCTCCTTTTCAAAATCATTTTTTGTCGTATTTACTTTTTACATTGTTGAGAGGTTCATAGGTTATTACTTAATGATAACTTATATCTGGTAAAGTACACAAACTTATGTTTCTAGCTGTACAGTGATTATTTGTATATGTATACAACTCCATTACCCCTTAGAGACACCAAATCTTGATACCTACCCATTTGCTTATACCTGTGAATATCCAATGAGTAAGAGTACTTTGAAGTATAAAGCTCTGCATATAGGATATTCCAGTGTTCAGTTGGGCTGAGCATGGATGGTCAGATCTACCCACTCCCTTTTAATACTTTTCAGTTTCTAGGAGCAAACTGGCAAGAGCCAGTCAAAATAGTTAATATGTGTCCACATTGCAGCACTTCGATTCTTGGGAACAGGATGAGTGAGAGAGCCCTGGCAGGGGCTGTGATGCTGGAGGCGAAGACCCTCATAAAACAGCAGGGTGCAGGCCAGTCTGACATGGAAGGGTGGGCAACTAGACCACACAATGTAGCTGGGTTCGGGCTGGGAAGGGTAGTCTCACCCCAGCTGTAGTCTCACCCTCACTTTCCCCACTTTAGGCATGGTCAACGAGAGGAAAACAAGACAGACCAGCCTCCATCAGCACTAAGGAGCTGTGCTCTCCTCACCCCCACCTCCTTTCCTGGTCCCACCTTTTTCATTTCAGAGGCCCTGGCCAGGTCCAAACCCCACCCATCCTGCCTCAGGACAAATCACAGAAAGAGTTTGCATGAAAGTCCACTTTAATGATCCAGATTTGGCTCATCCTAGAACCACCCTCTTTGCCCCCCTTTGGAGGACAATGGGGAGGGCAATGGTGTAGAGCAGTTTCACACAAGGTCTTAATCAGCGACAAGGTTGCAGCCTACGATGGGGGGCAGGGAGCTCAAAGAAGCCCTAAAACGAGAAGAAACAAAGGATTGGAATAAGTATGTGGTGAGGTCACCCCTCCCTCATCCACTCTCCTTCCCCAAAAGCTTCAATAACACCTGATTTGAGTAAGCCCAGTGACTCAGCCCACCAACTGCCTGTCTCCTTGGCTCCCACACATAATTCACCCTGGCTCCTGTGATTTTCCCTTGGGCTCAGGGTTGGAGAAGAATGACAGCACCTTGTTTGCATTCGCAGAAGCACCATGGTAACCAGTCCCTCACAAGTGGGTCTGTCACTTGGCTCTGAGTGCATTGACCCAGCAACCAATCCAGGCTTAGGAAGGCCAATTGCCACCTCACAGGAGTGGGAACCAAGGGAACCAGTTTCCTAGGAGAGCACGAGGGGCTGGCAGCCCCCTGAGATGCAGGCTGCATCTGGATGGAGTGGCCAGCTGGGGGTGCTAGTTCCACTGCCACTGCCTGAGTCCAGGCCTTCTCAGTCTCCCCTGGACCAGGGTGATGGGCTCCTTACAGGCCTGTTTTACTCTTGCTCTTCACAATCCATTCCCCAGCAGCACTAGACTGGCCTTTTAAAATCATATATCACATTATGAAATCCCCTTCCTTAAAAGTTCCCCGTTAACTTGCCACTACACTTAGAATAAAATTCAAGTTTTTTACCATGATCTATGAGGCCCAGTACGGTCAGTCCTGGGCCTACTTCTCCCACATAATCTTCTCCCCCTGACTTTTCCATCTGTTCCTCTAACATGCCATGGTATCCCTGTCTCAGAACACTTGTCATTGCAGTGCTCTCTGCCTGGGAGGACTTCCTTTATATTTTCCTCTGGTTGCCACTTTATTATAATTTAGGTCACAGTCCCTTAAAAAAGACTTTTGTCAATGTGGGGGAGTCTGATGTTTGGAACAGCCCAACCCCCACTGTGGCCCCAGAGAGGAAAGGCAGGGGCTGGTGGGGAAAGGGCTGGGTCCAGACTTGGCTCTGCCATGAACCTGCTATGCATCTTTGAGTAAGTCCCTTGATCAGCCTGGGCCCCAATGTCCCATCTAGAAAGGTAGATGGGAGTGCTAGACGGGTGTGTCCAATCTGGATTCTGAAGAATTCAAGCATCTCAAGGATTTGACTCTGAACTTTACCAAGCGACTAGCCCAGGCCAAAGAGTAGAGGAAGGTGGCGTGTGTGTGTGTGTGTGTTTTCCTGGCTGAGAACGTAAGGATTCCTGGCCCTGGAAAAACTCAGATAGGGCCAGGGGTTGGGACTCGTCCAAAGGAATTAGATGATAACTTCTTTCAGGGGCTACTTCTATTAGTCTGTTGGGCCCTTCCCAAGCGTGTTCAAGGGCAAACAGCCCACCCATCCAACTCCACCCCCACTCTCGTATCACCCCTTCTCCATCAGGTGAGCATGACAGGAAAGTTTCAAGTAGAGACATTTGAAGAAGGAAGCCCATTCTCAGATCAAACAGCCCCTCACTATCCCCACTCCCCTCATATCTGGCCAGGCCTCAGCCTCTCCAGCTCCTACTCACCTTGGGGCACAATCTGCTGGAGTACAACGTGCAAGTTCTGGAAGACTAGGGTGGTAAGTCCTAGGAAGGGCCAGAGCTGCCCCACTCCCACTTGGTCCTGACCATCTAAAGCAGTGGTTCTCAACCTTCCTAATGCCGCGACCCTTTAATACAGTTCCTCATGTTGTGGTGACCCCCAATTTCAGTGTGACAAATTGAACATAATTACAGCATAGTGATTAATCACAAAAACAATATGTAGTGTTGGCTTTGGCAGCACATATACTAAATTGGAACGATACAGAGAAGAGAGATTTGCATGGCCCCTGCGTAAGGGTGTCCAGCAAATCCTGTGACGCGTTCCACATTTAAAAAAACAAAAACAACCCCAATATGTAATTATATGTTTTCCAATGGTCTTAGGTGACCCCTGTGAAAGGGTCGTTCGACCCCCAGGTTGAGAACCGATGATCTAAAGGCTAAGTGGTGGCGTCAGCAAGAAGCTGGGCCAGAACCTTTCCAAATCCCACTTGAAGAAAAGCAGCTTCCTTCCGCTATGACCCCCGTGTTTCCTGGTCTCTGTCCCCTTCTCCAGATCCCCCCCTCCTTTCAAGCGCTCCTCCTTTTCACTGTCCCTTCCCGCATCACCACCTGCCCTGTTTTTCAGCCCCTGCACCTCATTCACCTTTGGTACCAACTTCCAGGAAAGAACCAAGCTTACAGGCAAAGAGTAGTTTGTGGAGGCTGAGGTAAGCAGAGACTCAGACAGCTACACACATGGGATGCAAAACCAGGTGAACAGGTGGGGCCTGGGAAGCAGGTGAACTGCATCTCGGGAAAGGATCTGAAGCCTGAAGGGTATTAGAGAGGAGGCCTGGAAACTTTATAGGAGGAAGTATAGGGTTTGAGTGTCTGGACCCTTGTCCTGAAGGCCACAGTTAGCCCAACTGAGCCTAGGCAAAGGACAGAAGGTGGGGCGGATAGTCCCTAATGCTGTGCAGTTAGATGTGGTAGGGGTGGCGGAGTCCTTTTTTCCCTGTAGTGGAATTATCATGACTCATTATGTACAAGCCTTAAGAACAGGGAATTCTCCTCCCCAGTCAAATGGATCCTAATATCAAATTCCTGGCTTTAGGAAGGAGCAGAAACTCCAGGACCCTATTGAGAAAGAAAAGAATTTCTGGAAGAGAAGACCATTCTCTGAGGCAGCGCTTTGGGGATTAAAACCTTCTGGCCCTTTAAATACAGTTCCTCATGTTGTGACCCAACCATAAAATTATTTTCGTTGCTACTTCATAACTGTAATGTTGCTACTGTTATGAATCGTAATGTAAATATCTGATATGCAGGATGGTCTTAGGCGACCCCTGTGAAAGGGTCGTTCGACCGCCAAAGGGGTCGCGACCCACAGGTTGAGAAGCGCTGGATTAATAGGAAAAGAGGTGGCTTGGGCACCCTGGGTCAGACCCACAGGACGCCAGGCGCTGTCCGTGGTGCTGAGAGGTGCCGGAACCTGGAGGCGGCTCGGGGCGGTAAAGAGTACGAAATATTCCCACCGGGCTTGACGGTCCTCCACCGCCCCGCTTCCCCCCGCAACCCCCTTCCACATCCCCCCGCAACTCCGCTCCTCCCCTCCTGTCCTCCGCCACTAGGCCTCCTCCCACAATTCTTCGTCAGTCCTCTGCATTGGCCTCTAAACCCAAGCATCCGGAGGGGAGAGTTGGCGTCAGACTAGGAATTCGCGCCGCCTTCCCCAAGCCCCAGGCGCGGAATCCTCGAGGCTGCGCAGTTGGTCTCCGGCCGCTCAGAGCGGAGTCTGCGCTGGTCCCGGCTGGCGCGGAGCCGAGCGGAGGGAAAGGCTGGACCCTTTCGCTTGCATCGCTTTATCCTAGCGTAGCCCTCCCCTTCTTAACAGAGTTGGATAGCGGACAGCAGGCTCCGAGGGCTTACGAACAAGCCCTGGCTCATCTCTCGGCCCAGATTCTCCCCGGAGCCAGGACCCCAGTACCCGCAATCCTTGCTCCTGTACCGAGATCCTGGTCCCCTGCCTTCCCCTCAGCCCCGGGCAGCTCTTCCCCGGCCATGCGGCGCATCTTGCTTCTCCTGCGGTCGCACAGATTCCTTGGCCCATTTTCCCGCCCTCCTCACGAATTTCCAGTTTATCTCTTTTCACGTCCCTAAACATATTCTTTGCCTCCTAAGTCCTAACCTCGAGGCCCCCTGCCCCACTTCTTTCAGGATCGCTCTCTGGCCCTGCCCGCACTCCCCAGGTTTCCTCCTGACCGTGGCCACTAATGTCTCTGCAGCCCCCTGGGCGGCTGTGCAGCAGCAGGAAGCAGAGGAGCAGACGGAGCCCCCGGGGCCCCCGGCCACAGCGGGCGCCGCCCCCTCCCAGGCTCGGCGCGCTCCCCACCTAAGTCTCAGAGAAGGAGGAGACCGCAGCCGGAGCGGCTAAGCTGGGCTGCTGCTTTCCACCCGCCAGCGTGGCTGATCTGCACAGCCCTCTCTTGGCAGCTCGGCCAATCGCAGGCCGGCCTTGCCCCTGGGAACGCCTACCCAACTCCGTCTTCCGTTTAAGGTTCCCACCCGCAGGCTCCTGCTCCTTTTTTAAAATATAAATCAGGTCCCGGACTACCGCCTCTATTCTTGTCCCACAGTTGAAGAAATGGATTGCATGTAAGATGCGGCTGTGAATTGTACTAACCTCATACATTTGTTGTGAGGATTAAATATGAACAAGGACTGGACAGTAGACGCTCTGTATTTAGTTTATTTTTATTATCCCTGATGCTCACTTTACCCTCATCTTCCTAACGATCTTCAGCACACATGGATTTGAAATGCAAAATACTAGTATATTGCACATCTATCCACTTCTCTCCACATCACTTCCACCACCCTGGTTCAATCACTGTCCTCTTTTTGATAGAGCTATTGCAACAACTAGCTAGCTAACGAACTAACTATACTCTCGCTTCCATTCTTGTTTGGTTATAGGTTAGTGTGTGAGCTTTCTAAACCCTAGACTGGCATTTCAATATTTTGTTTATTAAGCTTAATTTTTTTTTTTTTTTTTTTTTTAAATATATTTTTATTGATTTTTTACAGAGAGGAAGGGAGAGAGATAGAGAGTTAGAAACATCGATGAGAGAGAAACATCGATCAGCTGCCTCCTGCACACCTCCTACTGGGGATGTGCCCGCAACCCAGGTACATGCCCTTGACCGGAATCGAACCTGGGACCTTTCAGTCCGCAGGCCGACGCTCTATCCACTGAGCCAAACCGGTTCTGGCAAAGCTTAATTTTTATTATGAAAAATTTCAATGTTAAAAAAGAGAAGAATCTAATGAATGCCCACATACCTACCACCCAGACTAACAATTTTTTTTTCAGACTAACAATTATTAAGATTTGGTCACAATTGCTTCTTTCTCTTGGTAAAGTACTTAAAAGTAATTTACAGACATCATGGCATTTCACTCCTAAATAATTCAATATGCATCTCTAAGAATTAATGCTACTACTGGGAATTTTTAAGGTTTTTGGTATTTATTTACATTTTAATTTCAATGTGGTCTGAGAACACGCTTTGTATGACTTCAATTGTCTTGACTTTGTTTCATAGCTCAGCATATACTCTATCTTGGTGAATGTTCATGTACATGCGAAAAGAATATTCTTTTTTTTCAGATACAATTTTAAATTTAATTTTACTTGATTTTCACAAGAGAAAAAGAAAGAGAAGTTGATGGAATTGCTGAGTTCATATAAATACTTCTTCTAGACAAGAGATACTTCCCCTAAAATATCCCTTCAAGATGAAAAAAAAAAAGAAACTGTGAGAACATTAAAGGTTGAAGTCATTGTGATTTTTTCCAAGGACATATTTTCATTTTTGTTTGTATAGACTGACCTCTTGTTGTGAAAGATGAGTTCGTTGGCCCAGCCACACGGGCATGAACAACACGCAGTTCTGACAATATTGAAGCCCCTCTGTACCAGTTAGTAAATATCAGCCACTGGACTCTCCCCAGGGCTCTTCCTCTTTCCTGGCTGCCCCATCCCACCACCAGGACCAACCTGAACCCTCATCTCCCCGGACCCAGAGCTACAGGGGAGAGGGGACTCTGGTCCTGTCTCCCAGGTGGGCACCTTCAACACACACCACTTTGGCCCCAATCAGCTTAGTTTCCATCTGTTTTATATAATGGCCATCAGGTAAGGCTTTGTTTGCAGAAAGTATTCAGTGTGAAAACCATTAGAAAACCCCTGCTCAAGGTCAGCCCTCAGGCCCATGCAAGTTTGCCCAGTTCAGGATTTCTGAGACTGGAGGCTTTCTCCCAAACACACTAGCTCCTTATGAAGTCAACTGCACATCTGCATCCTGGTGTAATTACCTTGCATCCAAATGGGCAACAGACACAGGCCTGCGGGTATGGCGAAGACCCCTGAGCCGGCTCCAATCAGAAGAGGCAGAAGGCGCTGGAGCCCAGGCTCAAGTGGAGGTGGCAGGAAGGGAGTAGGCTTTGCTCTGTGCCCAGCCCTGTGCCAGGTGCTCACAGTCCAGATCCTCTCCAATCCTATGAGAGGTTTTTCTTTGCTCCCATCCTCTCCTCCCTCCCTTATTCCCTTCCTTAGGATTTACTGAGCACCTGTCTGTGCCAGGGGCTGGGGTACAAAGGCAAAGCTAGCATCTCCAAGACCTCACCGCCCCGTGAGAGCATCATCCAGAAAACAGCTGTGACTGGGGTGGGTGCAGGATGCAGGGGGAGCCCCAAGTGACTCAGGGAAGGTTCTCCAGTGGAGTTAAAGCTGAGCTGGGATTTGAAGGATGAGGAAGGGCATTCGAGGTGGAGGGACCTGCATATTCGAAGGCAGGGAGGCAGGAAACAGCCCGCGTGGTCTGGGAACTGTGGGAGGGTGATGGCGCCCAGGTCCAGGAAATCTGCTAGGTGAGGTTGGGGTCCCAGAACCCACTACCTGGACCCTATGTCTCCTTGATTTCCTTTGCTCTCCGCTGCCTGGCCAGGAAGAGGCCCCGCCTACCTGCACAAAAGGAGGCTTTGAAGCTGGAGAGAGGAAGTGAGTATGGAGGGGCCACCTGGTGTGAATTTTTGGATTGCTTCTCAGAAATCTCTTCCTCCTCCGACACCATGGCAACCAGGCAGCAGCTGGGGGAGCCACCTGTGAGCTGGGCTGAGTTGAGGGGGAGGTAGGCTGGGGGTAGGGACCTCTGCTCCCCGTCTCTGAGCCTCAGTTTTGGCATCTAGAATATGGGCACAACAACCCAGTTGTTGGCTTCTGTCAGCCCAGGTGCTCCAGGAAGCAGAGGCCCAGGCTGGAGTCATCAGGGGGAAGGCCTGGGAGGTAAGGGCAGGGCTGGGGAGTGCCCTGCAGCACCCTGCAGCTGGGGGCTCGGCAAGGTGGTGAGGAGTTTCTGAGCCACGTAGCCTGCACTTCCCACCAAGCAGCCTGCCCTGGTGTGCCCACTGCACTGTCACTGCTGAGGAGCCCCGGGGGAGTGGGAGACAGGGCCAAGGCACAGACACAGGGGTGAATCTCCCTGTGAGCCCCTGCCGTGAGAGGTCTAGGGGGTCTCCCCTGGGGCACAGGGCTCAGCTGTTCCCAGAACCCGGTCAAAGCCCCCAAAGGGGCAAGGAGCGGTCTATTTCCTGAGGCTGCTGCTCTGGTGCCTACAGATGGCCTAAACAAACAGGAACATGTGCTCTCCGCATTCTGGGGCCAGAATCTGAAATCAGGGTGTCTGAGGCTGTGCTCCCTGGAAGGGCTCCAGGGGAGGGTCCTTCCTGCCTCTTCAGCTCCTGGGAGCTCCTGGCCACACTCCTTCCATTTTCACATGGCCCCTCCTCCATCCTCACTTGAGAAGGACTTCTCAAGTGTGTTCACGTGGACCTGCCCCCTTGTTCATGTGAGCACTTCTGTCTGATCACGTGGCCCCGCTCCCTTGAGACCTTGGATGGTCTCTGTTTCCAGGCTGCTACCTCCCTGGTTGGCTGTCTGTCCCTGCTCTCACATCTGTCAACAGTCCCTTTGTCAAATCCTTCCAGAAAATTGTTCGTGCGTGCTCTTTCCTGCTGGGACTGTGACAGCTGGGATTGAAAGGAGACAGGAGAGCAGTGGCCCATCCAGAGTCCATGCAAGAGGTCCAGAGGAGCCTATGCAGTTCCTGGAAGGCTGGGGGAGGGAAGGATGGTGAGGCTGATTAGGGAGCGGAAAGCCCTCAGGACAAGTGGGGTACACACACAATCACCCCACACTTCTGTGATGAGCAGCTGTGGCCCATTGTACAGGTGAGGCTACTGCAGCCCAGAGAGGGTGAGTGACTTCCTCGAGGGCAGCTGGCAGTAAAAGGGCAGAGCTAAAATTGGAACTCTCTGGTAGCCCA
This sequence comes from Myotis brandtii, assembly GCF_000412655.1. Classification (NCBI taxonomy): domain Eukaryota; kingdom Metazoa; phylum Chordata; class Mammalia; order Chiroptera; family Vespertilionidae; genus Myotis; species Myotis brandtii. Next base: position 2,464,054 of record NW_005371173.1, read on the forward strand.
CATCCTATGTCTCTTTTACCTATGACCTCTGGGTAAGCGGCCCCTCACCCTGTGGCCATTTGCTCTGATGGGCTTCACCTTTCCCCCCACTCCTCCTCTTCCACCCCCAGCAGACAGGGGTCCTGACATTGCACAAGTGCCTCTGGGCAGCTGCTGTCTTTGTCCTGTGGTCCCTCCCAGCGGGTAACCTTGGCAGAGTCCTGCTGCATTGGGGGGAGGGCCTGTGTGGAGAACGCCCCGCCTCCCCTCGCTGTCTGTGGCTTAGATTGCAAAGTACCATTATTTTTCCTGTGTCTGGCTTCCGCCGCCTGCTTCCCCTGGCAGATTTTGTTTTACCTCAAAAAGAAATTGATTTGGGGTCTGCAAACCGCTGACTTCCTGCATTCGCTCTGTGAGACATGGCTCTGTCCCGCTGCCGCCTGGTCCAATTCCCTGATGCCACCCCACCTCCGTGGCAGCATCTCTCATCCCCTGGAGTCCCCATTCAGCCGCAGCCTGTCGCTAGTCCCCCAGGTCCTGCCTGCAGCCCCAGGGTCCTCAAACCAGTCTGGGAGGGGCAGGTGAATTGACCCTGAAAGGAGTTTTTTGGGTAAAATAGGAATTTTGGGGGGTGAAATAGGCAGGTTTAGGAAATTTTTAAAATTAAAGGGTCCATGGAAAAAACACAGGGTTACAGAGTTGCAAAAGGGTACATTTCCATAAGACAAGGGAGCAGGGAGCAGAAGTTACATTTCCATAAGACAAGGGAGCTGGGAGTAGCAAAAGGTACACATTTACAGAATAAAGGGAAGGAGGAAGAACGCCTAGAGGGAATAGGAGAACAATGAGGGAGGAGAGGCTCACGTGTCCTGTGCGAGGTTCGACCTTTGAGCTCAGAAGTTGCTATAGTGACCAAATCAGAAGGGGGTGGTGACCAATCAGAGGAGATATCAAGGCATACAGATCTGCAGCCTTTATAACCCGCAGGGAAGAGGGACGTGGTGGGACTCTTTCCCCTTTCCCACGTGGGAGTCTGTACTTGTTCTTCAATAAATTTCCACCTTTACTATACCATCTTCCATCTGTGATTTCAGTCCGTGATTTCATTCTTCAACTCTGACAGACAAAGAGCCCGGGGAAAGCCATCCTGCCCAGGGAACACCGTGTGTTCCAGTCCAAAATTCCCGTATCAATCCCTTAGACAGAGGGGTGCAGGCACAGGTGGGCACTCCGCCCCCAGGGAAAGCCATGACCTCTGCTGACGTCCACCTCCTGGAGGGCTCAGCCTGTGCAGTGTGGCTACCAGAGGGGACCCGTCTGCAGAGTGGGGGGTGGAACAGGCCTCCCAGGGCAGCTGGGTGACCACCTGGCCCCAAAGCCATAGTTCAGCCTCCCACCTACCCTGCTGAAGGGGAACCAGGTGTGGTTTCCACCCAGTCCAGCTGCCTGCTTTGGGTTTCTCAGGAGGTGGCAGATGCTGTCTCCCTCTGCTGGCCGTTCCTATTACTGCAGAAGGGAGAGTCATCCTTGCCGCCCAGCCAGTGCTCACCAGGAGCCAGCCCAGCACATCATTCCCATTTCACAGGTAAGAACCAGGCCTCGTCGCTTCTCAGCCAGGATGGAGCAGAGCTGGATTGGGAATCAGGACGGTCTCTGCAGCTGATGTGTGTAGTCCCCATTTTCACGAACTCAGGAGGCTCCAGGGCCCTCTGTGCATTTGTGACTGTGGATATGTCGCTGTATCACCAGAGGTCCCTTCAGGGCACAAACTGGAAGGGTGGCCAGAACTTGTATGCAGCCTCTAGGATGGGAGCCCTCTGCTCTTTCCATCCTGCCAGGCGCTCCCCTCAGAAACAAGAGGGTACCTTGCATCCAAATGGGCAACAGACACGGGCCTGTGGGTATGGAGACGACCCCTGAGCTGGCTACAAATCAGATGAGGCAGGAGGTGCTGGAGCCCAGGCTCAAGTCAGAATATCTGTTCTGCAATTGTTGGTTTTAGTGTTCTATAAATATCAAGTAAGTCATGTTGATTAATGCTCAATGTTTTCATATCTGTATTGATTTCTGTGTGCTTGAACTATCTATTATAACCTAATATATTTGTGGAATTGTCTATATTTCCTTTAGGTTCAATCAGTTTTGCTTTGTTTTTTTGAAACTGTCATTTGATGCATCCACATTAGGACTGTTAAGCCCTCTTGAAAAACTGATCCTTTATCATTATGAAATATCACTCTGTATCTCTAGTAATACTGCTTATCTTAAGCCTATTTTTTCTGATAGCGAGATGGCCACAACAGCTTTCTGTTGGTTAGTATTTTCATGGTATATATATTTTCATTATTTTACTTTCAAGTAATCCTTGTCATTATATTTAAAGTATATCTCTCTTGCCTGGCTTGCATGACTCAGTGGCTGAGCGTTGACCTATGAACCAGGAGGTCACGGTTCAATTCCTGGTCAGGGCACATGCTCGGGTTTCGGCTCGATCCTCAGTAGGGGGCGTGCAGGAGGCATCCGAATGATGATTCTCTCTCATCATTGATGTTTCTCTCTCTCTCTCTCTCTCTCCCCCCCTTCCTCTCTGAAATCAATAAAAATATATTAAAAAAAAGATTTTCTCTTGATTATATTTTACATTTTCCTGCTTCTTTACCAGCTAATTTTTTCTTATGCACTGGATCTATTTGGTTGAGATATGGTAGCGACTTTGAATGATCTTCCTTTGAAGGGTGTTGACTTTGTTCTAACAGACAGTTCAATTTTGGGCAAAAAAACTTGAAGCCTGGCTAGGACAAGAATAGTTCAGTCCTGTCTTAGTCCAGGGACGTAATCCTTAGTCCTGGGACTTGGGATTTGCAGTTCACCTTGGGTGTGGTACTTGTAGGATTTCAATAAAGATCCCAAGGTGTTACCCAGTCCCTCTAATTTTATAGGCCCTGAACCCCAAACGGTCTCTCTAACACTGTGGAAGCTTCCAACATTTCTGTTCAGACATTTCACTTTTTCACTAGGTTCCTTGAAATCTCTCTGCAAATGTGTCATTGAGAAGGCAGCTAAGACTTTGAGGGAACTTTGCACATGGATTTTGGTTTCCCCTCTCTGTAGCTCACTCGTTTCCCAGATGTCTCCTTCAATTTCCAGCTGCTCTGGTGTTTGCCAGCCTCTGCTTCCTCGGTCAGTCACGCTGCCACTCTCTGCATGAGCCATATCTCCCCCTGTGCTGCAGGGAATGGTAGGTGAAGTGTCCTCAGGGGAAAAGCTTGTTAAATGTGGGATGCATAAAATCCTTTTTTCAAGGATTATATTTCACCTCATTTTTCTTGCTTTTGGCTGGTCTCCATGCTTCCATACAGTTATTTTTATATTTTGTCTTGTTAGTGGGAGGGTCTGACACAAGTGATTTTGTCACACCAGGCACTGGAGGTTTATCTTGTATCATTGATGTGTGTTACACATAATATTTTTTTTTACAAATAATATTTTTAAATTATTGCATAAATAATATGAGGCCTAGGAGCAAATGAGTGTGAACATTCTTTGAGAAGTATACTACTACAGGACACAGGGACAGATGCTCTTTGGGTAGGTTGAGCATAGGTGGGAGTGCTTCTCTCTCCACTTTAAGATGTCAAACTACCAGGGAAATAGCTATGAAAATGATACTGTGCTTTTATACTGTGCTTCTTTTTGGTATTTATTGGAGGGGCCCTAATTCTGAGAGCAATACTCTCAGAAGACCAAGCAGATCCTCAGGCCTTTTGAACTTGGGGTTCAAAGGAAGTTCCTTTCCCAAGGGGAAAAATGACTATCATAAAGTGTGGCAAATGGAGGGGTGGGCGTGGTTGAGGAAACATTGCAATTCATTTGTGGTCCTATTCTGCCTTACATTCACATTATGAACGATGTCTGGAAGGAGAAAGGGTTCAGAAACCAGGCCTCCATCCTCCACCAAGAATCCATTCTACATCCCACCCCAACGTCCCCTCTGTTCTGGTCCTATGTAGTTTACCTCAGAGGTTCTGGCTGGAACCCACCTGCCCTGGCACCAAACAAGACCACAAAAAGAGTTTCAACAAAAAACTCTTAAAAAATTCAGAGGTAGGTTGTCCGACTATCTCCTCTGACTGGCAATGCAGGGGGTGGGGGCTGGGGATGCCTCAAGGTTTTGCTCAGTGAAGGAAACAGTTCAAGGCAGCTCTAAAATGGGAGGAAACGTGGGATTTGTAATCTGTGTGCTTCTGTGCTGGAGGCTCCCCCTCTACAACATAAACCTCCCCTCCCCCAATAAATGACATGCTCTAATCGCAGTCCTGATTTGGGCAAGTTCTGAGGCAGAGTGACTCAGCACCTGCCTGACAGCTGGCCTCCCCTTGGCTCCACGTCTGATCTCCTTTCCTTTAGGTTCAGTCAAGGACCTTGACCTGGAGAAGAATAGGGTTCCACACTTTAGCACCATGGCAACCAGCTTTTCTGTGTGGATCAGTCACTTAGCGATGATGATGTCACCCCAGCGACCAATCCAGACAGATGAAGCATAGTTGCCATGGTGACAGGAGTCAGAAGCTGTTTCCTTGGAGAGCATGAGAGTCTGAATTCCCCCTGAAGTTCAGGCTGCCTCTGGGTAGAGTGCATGGCCAGCTGGAGACGCTCAGCTCTACTGAGAAAGCCCAATCCAATCCACCCAATGTCCCTGGACCAAAACAATGCTTCCTAACAGGTCGATCTGTTCCACTCTTGCCCTCTACCAGTACATTCTCCAACAGTGCTAGCCAAAGAGCATCTGTCCCTGTGTCCTGTAGTAGTATACTTCTCAAAGAATGTTCACACTCATTTGCTCCTAGGCCTCATATTATTTATGCAATAATTTAAAAATATTATGTGTAACACACATCAATGATACAAGATAAACCTCCAGTGCCTGGTGTGACAAAATCACTTGTGTCAGACCCTCCCACTAACAAGACAAAATATAAAAATAACTGTATGGAAGCATGGAGACCAGCCAAAAGCAAGAAAAATGAGGTGAAATATAATCCTTGAAAAAAGGATTTTATGCATCCCACATTTAACAAGCTTTTCCCCTGAGGACACTTCACCTACCATTCCCTGCAGCACAGGGGGAGATATGGCTCATGCAGAGAGTGGCAGCGTGACTGACCGAGGAAGCAGAGGCTGGCAAACACCAGAGCAGCTGGAAATTGAAGGAGACATCTGGGAAACGAGTGAGCTACAGAGAGGGGAAACCAAAATCCATGTGCAAAGTTCCCTCAAAGTCTTAGCTGCCTTCTCAATGACACATTTGCAGAGAGATTTCAAGGAACCTAGTGAAAAAGTGAAATGTCTGAACAGAAATGTTGGAAGCTTCCACAGTGTTAGAGAGACCGTTTGGGGTTCAGGGCCTATAAAATTAGAGGGACTGGGTAACACCTTGGGATCTTTATTGAAATCCTACAAGTACCACACCCAAGGTGAACTGCAAATCCCAAGTCCCAGGACTAAGGATTACGTCCCTGGACTAAGACAGGACTGAACTATTCTTGTCCTAGCCAGGCTTCAAGTTTTTTGCCCAAAATTGAACTGTCTGTTAGAACAAAGTCAACACCCTTCAAAGGAAGATCATTCAAAGTCGCTACCATATCTCAACCAAATAGATCCAGTGCATAAGAAAAAATTAGCTGGTAAAGAAGTGGGAAAATGTGAGCTATAATCAAGTCCAAAATCAAGGCACTGGTGTCTGGTGAAGGCCTACTTCCTGGTTTATAGAAGGTGCCTTTTTGCTGTAACCTCACACGATTTTGGGCTTCCCAGCCTCTAGCATCGTGAAAAACAAATTTCTGTTTATAAGCTACCCAGCTGATGGCCTGAATAGAACCAAAAGGTGGAGGAAGGGTCAATTGGCTCTCTCTGCTTGAGCCAGACATCATGTTCCTGGTTCTCAGGCCTTTGAACTTGGATTGGGACATCTGGAGTTGTATGAGCTGAGCAAGGATGGCTCGATGGCTGCTCTCCCTTTCCCAAGGGCAAACTGACCACTGGCATCAAAATGTTAAATGTGCATAACCTTTGGCTGCAGAATCTTTGTGTGGTTTCTTGGGTCAGGGCTGACATGACTGCTCTGTCGGGGACCCTAATGCTCAGCGGACACAGTGACCATCAAAAAGCAGAGTAAGGTCCCAGGCCTGCCTGACCTGGGGTCTAGAGGGATTTCTTTCTACAAATGGAAGAAAACCAAGACACATTTGAAAGCTGTGGGTGGGGATGGCTGTCATTCCAGCTGTGAGTTCACCTTGCTTTTCACTGCCTTCGAAATGATCTGTGGGAGGAAGGGATCTGAAACCAGGGGCTGTGCTCTCCGAACACCACACCCCAAACTTCCTGTCTCACCTGACTCTGGTCATGTCCAAACCCTGTCCATCTTGCCTCCAGAAAAGTCTAGAAAAAGTTTAACTGAGAATTGGCTTTAATAATCCAGATTTGGGTCAGCCTGAAATTGCCCTTCTTGAGAAGATGAGGGAAAGTGTGGGGGATTGAACGTTTCTCTCCGCCCTCCCTCCTCTCCCCCCCAGTCCTTAATCAGCTACAAGGTTGTGAGTCAAAGTAGGAAATAGCTCAAGGACATCCTAAAATGGGGAGGAACAAGGGATTTTCAATGAATGCACTGAGGCAGGGTTGCCACTCTCTTCCCCATCCCTCCCCCACAAAATTTTAAAAAAAAGTTTCAATAGCAGTCTTGACCTAAATAAGCCTTGAGACTAGTGATTCAGGAACTTGTAAAAGTCTAAAGTAGATTTCTGTAGGCGCTTCCCTGATCCCCACCTCTAATCCTGTCTCCTTCCTGGGATTTTCCATTAGACAGGCCTGGTCGGTCCCCTGAGCCTGAAGAAGAGTGGCAGTTCCTTATTTGCGTATTTGATAGAACCATGGCAACCAGTTCCCATCCTGAGGTCAGTCACAGGACCAACATGTGGTCTGGCAACCAATCCAAGCTAAGGAGGCCCAGCTACCATGGTGACAGGGGTGGAGACTAATTTCTTTGAAAGGAGTGAGGGGCTAAAGCACCTTTCAGATGCAGGCTGCCTTTGAATGGAGCCCAGCTAGGAGCTTCCCAGTGATGCTGCTGCCATGATCTTAGTCCAAGGTATCACCAGACCCCTGCTGGACAACTCAATAGCCCCAAACAGGCCTACCTCTCTCTCCCTCTTCCTTCCTCTCTGAAATCAATAAAAATATTGAGAGAGAGAGAGAGAGAGAGAGAGAGAGAGAGAGAGAGAGAGCCCAAATAAAGGATTTCAAAATTCCTGAAAGAATCTCATCTTAGGGAACAATAAAGTTTCTCTTCATGCTTGCCCCTAGAAGACAAAGATGGGGGACAGCAAATAGCAGACATACTTCCTAATCCCTTCCTTTGCAGATATCACTCACGGAGCATGAGATTGTTTCTGGCTAAAATCAGACAGGTGCTCCAGGTGCTCTCTTCATTCAATTCACTGGACTTCCCATAGCTCCTACCTGTACCCCTAACATTCATGCTCTTCCCAGTTGCTCTGTCTTCCAGACCACAGGCCTCACACACCTCAGCCCAGTGGTTTTGGTGGTGAAGGCTGCTTGCCCATTTCTCATGCAGGTCTCTGGGGTATAGAACCTGGGTGTCTTCTGGTCTTCACATGTTGAGTGATATCATCCTTCTAGAACAGTCCTGCAGGGTGAAAGGACTGAGAGTTGACACTTGGGAGAGTATGATTGGCCCACCCCAAAAACCAGAAGTTGCTTTCCCCAAAATGCACAGGGACCACAGGTCATTGGAGGGATCAGAGACTGGCTAGGGCACAGAAGTTTGCATTCTGCCCACCTTAGCATGTGAATCCCTGCTCTTACTAGCTCTGTGACCCTGGGAAATGTAATTAAATTTGCCAAGCTTCAGTTTTCTCATCCATGAAATGACTGACCTCAGAGGATTGGTGAGAGGATTAAAGGAGATAATACATATAACTTTCTTAGCACAGTGCATGGCATATAGTAAGTGATCCAGTGGGAATTTAATAATAATGCTGTTGTTTCTTAAGTGAGGTTGAGGATGGAAAGAGTGCTAAAACACTAAGGTATTACTCGCACATTAGACACTATTAGTAATAGTAGTAGCAATTTGAATTCAAAACTTCTGAACCTTGTGACCATGAAACTGATTTTAGAAAGGGTCAGACATATTTTTCTGAGGAACCCACCTTCCACGCTCCACCCCCACCTTTCATGTCTTCCATTGCCATACACTGAGTTGCCCACTGTACAATTCAGAGTCTGGCATATGTGGGGGTGAGGAGGGGTTCTGACTGGGGACCCCATTATTCCTGGCTCTGGAGCACTCAGATAGCACCAGTGGGTTGGACCAGTCCCAAGGAGATGGATGCTGTCTCTTCCAGATACTGTGCTTCTCTAGAGACCCAGTGTGAACAGCTTCCCTGTGACACTGGGAGGCCACCACCCCTGTCTCGCCCAGGGTCCGGGGAGGTAAGGGTCCAGAGGTGGGTATGATGAGAAAGCTCAGGCAGAAAAGTTTGGGGAAGGAGCTTTTAATGTCGAGGTGGGGATTCCCTCTCTACCCCTATATCTGACAGGCCCAGCCTCTCTCCTCCAGCAATTCAGGTCTGATCTTGAGGCACAAGCTGCTGAAGCAACCTTGCCAGGATTGGAAGACTGGGTTGATGACCTCTTGGAGGGGTCTGGCCAGCTGCCCTCCCACTTGGCTCTGTCCCTCTAAGGGCATGAGAATGGCATTCGCAGGGACGTTTGACAAAAGCCTTCAAAAGGCCCCAGTTGCATCCTCTGGATCTCACTCTCCCTTGGCGTAGACTTTCAGGTAAGAGTAGAGACTTCTGGCAAAGAGGCAGCCTATGGACAGACAGGAGAGCAGAGCCTCAGATGGCTACAAAAATCAAATGGACAGATAGGTGGACAGGCTAGGGCTGGGGAAGAAGTTTAGCTGCTTCCTGGGAGGAGAGTTGGAAGGAGTTCTAGAATCCTTGGAAGGATGAAGCATGGAACTGGGCGTCAGACAGTGAGGGCTGGAGAGTCCAGGTTCTTTTCCTGAAAGCCTACACAATTCAGGAAATGACCTTGCTACTATACAGACCCTCCTCAATCCAGGTAGATGGGGTAGGGTGGGAGAGAATCCAGGTTTGTTTGTGTTTGTTTTTTCCTATCCTGAATCTTTCTCCCTCTCCAGTTCACAAGCAGACCCTAACAAAGGTGCAAAAAGGTGGCAACCCCAATAAAAAGACAAATAACCCAGTTTTAAAAGGGAAAGGATCTGAATAGACATTTCTCCAAAGGAGATACTCAGGTGGCTAATAAGCACATGAAAAGATGCTAAATTCTATAGCCGTCAGGGAAAAACAAATCAAAATCAGGGTGAGATACCACTTCTCACCCACTAGGACGGCTAGAATAAAAAAGACATGGTAACAAGTGCTGGTGAGAATGTAGAGGAACTGGAACCCTTATAAACGGTTGGTGGCAGCTGTGGAGAACAGTTTGGTAGTTCATCAAAAGGTTAAACAGCCCTAGCTGGTTTGGCTCAGTGGATAGAGCATCGGACTCTGAACTGAAGGGTTCCAGGTTTGAATCCAGTCAAGGCCACATACCTCAGTTGCAGGCCCCTCCCCAGCCTGGACCCTGGTCGGGCACATGCAGGAGGCAACCAATCGATTGGTTTCTTTCCTTCTCTCTTCCACTCTCTAAAAATCAGTGGAAAAATAACCTTGGGTGAGGATTTAAAAAAAAAGGTTAAACATAGAGTTACCATATGTCCCAGCATTATCTCTATAACTATTATAGGTATCCACACAAAAGAAATGAAAACATGTCCACACCAAACTTCTATACAAATGTTCACAGCAGCATTATTCATTACAGCCAAAAAAGTAGAAACAAACCAAATGTTCATCAACTGATGAATGAATGTGATACATCTATACAACAGAATACTATTCATTAATAAAAAGAAGTGAATTGCTGATACATGCTACAACGTGGATGAACCTTGAAAACATTAAGCTAAGCAAGAAGCCAGTCACAAAAGATATGAAATGTGAAATGTCCAGGATAGGCAAATTCAACAAGACAGAAAGTAAATTTCTATTTTCTTAGGGCTGGGGGAGGTAAGGGGGAAGGGAGAATGGGTATGATGTTGAAGAGTATGCGTTTCTTTGGGATAATGATAAAATGTAATAAAATCGATTGTGGTGATGGTTGCACAACTCCATAAATATGCTAAAAACCATTAAATGGGCAATTATATCTCAATACAGTTATTTAAAAATCACAAATAAATGTAATTTAACAAAATGGAAGCATTATAGCTTAACACAGCTTTCCCAAAACCAGTTATTTAGGAACCACCAATATGATTTTTGGCTTATCTTTGTATCATTGTACTAGTACTATTATTGGCTTATTTTTTTAAAGTTGATTCATGTTTTTTTTAATTCAAGAAATATTATTTTAAAAGGAAGATTTTCCACTGTAAATGGAAAAGTCATTATCTCTATAACTATTATAGATAACAGTAATTATAAAAAATAAAGAAGAAAATTTAAAAATGAGAGAGAGAGAAAGCCCCTCCCCCCTCAGCACCCTACTGTGAGAGAAGCGGCTTTGGCAGGGGGAGCTGGACTTTTGAGGCAGCGATCCCTTTTACCTGTCAGGTAAAAGGAGACGGGTACCACGTGCAGTATGTACATGCAGGTATATGTGTGGGGTAGTGTTTTTGTGCATGTGTACTAGTATATGTGTGTGTTTGTGTGTATATATAAATTTGTGGTATATATGAATACCTGTATATATGAATATGTGTGCATGAGTATGTACATGTGTATGTGTGTGTGTACATAAATGTGTGTTGGCACATACATGCAAGCTTAGAAATGTCACCTGCTACGTGCTGTGGAGGAATCCAGAATGGGTAGATTCATGGTTCTCTCTGCATGTGGCTCTTTTTTGTTGTTGTTGCATTTGGCTCTCCTTTGTCAAGGCTTCCTTATTGGTTAATTTTTGTTTGAACATTTCAGTCTTCCTTGAGCTGTGTACTAAGCAAAGGGCTTACTAGGCCCTGGAAGCTGAGTTTAGTGGAGAGCAGCGCCCTCTGGGGGAAACAGAGAGAGATGAGCCAGGGGAAGGGGATTTTCCTGGAGAGCCCAATTGAAACTCTCATCTAGTCTCCATCCAGGGCCAATCCGGGAGCTTCTGGGTTTATTAGGCAAGAAGGGGGCATTTCTTTACTTCTAACAATCCAATCATTTTAGAAGCAACTCCTCTTTCCATTTAGAATGCTTCACTTTTGTGTTTGGAAGCCTTTATGCTTTTTTCTTTTTCCCTTAAAAAAAGTGTTTACCTTATGATTGTGAAAAGTAATGCAGATAAACAAGTGGATAAAATATAAAGGTGCAGCTCAACAGATTATTAGTGTGAACAACCATGTGATACTCTGCAGGCAACAGAACACTGCCAGTACCCCAAACATCCGCTTGTCCCTTCCAGATTACAGCCCTCTCTCTTCTTCCTCCTAAAGTTAATCACTCTCCTCACTTTGTGGGCATAACGTCCTTCTTTGCTGTTGTACAACATAAGTACACATTTGTAAAGACTAGTGTTCAGAAATGTAATTATATAGCATGCTAGCTTCCTAGGGCCACCACAACAAACTACCACAAACTTGATGGTTTAAAACAACAGAAACATATTTTCTCAGTTCTGGGGGCCAGAAGTCTGAAATCAAGGTGTTGGCAGAGCCATGCTCCTGCCAAAGGTTCTCTGGAGGGTCCTTCTTTGCCTCTTCCAGCTCCTGGGGATCCTGGCATTCCTTGGCCTATGGCAGCATCACTCCAATTACTGCCTCCATCTTCACATGGCCTTCTTCTCTGTGCCTCTAAATCTCCCTTTCCTTTCTCTTATAAAGGCAACTAGAGGCCTGTTGCACAAAAAGATCCGTGCAATAGGCCTTCCCTTCCCCTGGCTGCCGGCACCGGTTTTCCTCCGGCACCTGGGACCCAGGCCTTTGCTCCAGCCGGAGCCGCCTTCAAGCCTTCGCTGCTCCAGTCAGAGCTGCCTTCAAGCCTTCGCTGCTCCGGCCGGAGCTGCCTTCAGTCCTCGCTAAGTATGCAAATTAACCGCCATCTTTGTTGGTGGTTAATTTGCATACCAAACTGATTAGCCAATGGGAGGCGTAGCAAAGGTACGGTCAATTGCCATGTTTGTCTATTATTAGATAGGATAATCATTGGATTTAGGCCCACCCTAAATCCAGCATGATTTAATCTCAAGATACTTAACTCATTACGTCTGAAAGACTCTATTTCCAAATTAGGACATTCTAAAATTCTAGGTAGACATGAATTTTTGGGAGACACTATTCCATTCACTCAGTAGAATGTGTATTATTTTGTGTTTGACTTTTGTTCAATATTACATTTTAAAGATTCACCCATATTGCTGAATGTAGTTATATCCTATTCATCTTCATTGCTGTATAGTTTTCTATTGTATAATAACATTCCATTACAGTTCAGAGTAGGATGTGCTTCGAAGCTAACAAATCTTTAGGTTCAAGGGTCCTCATCTTCACAGACTTCTTCCAAGGCTCTGGTAGAAGCCCTAGCAATGTGTTCACATGATCAAATATTTCTTGCATGGTTTGCAAAAGTAATTTGTTATATTTTCTCATGTTAGTAGTGCCTTTTTCTTGTCTAATTGCCCTGGATAGAAACTCCAGTATAATGTTAACTATAAGTGGCGAGAGCAGCCCTAGCTGGTTTGGCTCAGTAGATAGAGCGTCGGCCTGCAGACTGAAAGGTCCTGGGTTCAATTCCGGTCCAGGGCACATGCCCGGGTTGCAGGCTTGATCCCCTGTAAGGGGGGCGCAGGAGGCAGTGGATCAATGATTTTCTCTCATCATTGATGTTTCTATCTCTCTCTCCCTCTCCTTTCCTCTCTGAAATCAATAAAAAAATATATTTAAAAATAAATAAATAAAAGTGGTGAGAGCAGACAGCCTTGTCTCATTTCTCATCTCAGGGGGAACGCTTTCAGTGTTTTTCCCCTTTTTAAGTGGGGGGCTGGCTAATGCTCAACGCTGAGACCTGAGGGCTAAGCTGGGCTTCAGGACTATTGTGGGAATGGAAGTAGGGAAGAGCATTGAGGGAGGACTGAGGATGGGAGAAATGACCTTCCCATTGTGGGCCCACCCACCTTTCACACACTTCAGGCATGAGCTTCAGGAAGAAAAGAGATTGGAAATCAGCTCCCAGGAGTTGTGGTCTCCTCTACTTGCATCCCAACCTCCCGTTCTGGTTCCAGAGGTTTAAGCCCGGCCAAACTCCACCCCTCCAATCACCAAATAAACACAACAGAATGAGTTTAAGTGAAAAATCCACTTTAATATTCTAGCTTCAACTCAGCTGAGAACTTCCCTTCTCCAAGTGCAAGAGAAGTCTTTCCAAGAGGCCTCAATCCACTAAGAGGTTACGGCTCAGAGAAGGGTACAGCTCAAAAAAGCCCTAAATGGGAGGCAACATGGAATTTGCAATCAGTAGAGACCAGATGGGGGTGCCCCACCACGCACCTCCCACCAACTTGGGCTCCAGCAAGAGAAGCATAGTTGTTTCACCCACTTACAAGTGCTGCAGTCTTATCCCTGATCCCCTCTCTGTCCCCTCATTATCCCCTGGGGGCTGATCAAGGCACAAGTCTTGAGAATAATAGGGACCCTTCTTTTTCTACTTGGTAGAACCAAGACAACCAGCCCCATCACCTAGGCCAGCCATTTAGTGATGGTGATGTTGCCCCAGCAACCAATCCAGGCACTAGACGGGGAAAGAGCCCAGCCCGATGGTGATGGGTGGGGTGGGAGTCACCTTGAAGAGGGTGATGGTCTGGAGCACTCCTGTGGTGCAGGCTGTCTCCCGGATGGAGTGCATGGCCAGTTGAGGGCTGCCTAAATCCAGTACACGCAGCCCCAGCCGAGAAGCCAAGATAGGTCCAATGGTGGTCCCACAGGGAGAGTCATTCCGGACCATGAGATCCTGGGGAGAGGTGAAGAGATTTTTGAGTAACATGTGGTCTGTGCTCGTTAAGGCCAATGAGGAAGTCACCTTACAACTTCAGGGCTGAAAGGGGCCTGGCAGATGGTTTACTTATACCCCCTTGGAGAGTGGATGTGACCAGCTAAAATCACAAAACCAACATTAGATGGCAGGCAGGGGAATTAAAGGAAAAAAGTATCCTTTATGCCACTCTCTCGCTTAACACATACTCACCCCCATATAACACACAAAGAAAAACCACTGTGTAGTTTTGCTATTGACATTTTTAAACTATTTTCTTTATATTCTTGTAAAAAACTATATAATAAAATCATGTTAGATATCAAGACTTCAGTATAAGGGAAAAACAGAATTATAAAATCAAATTAAGTAATAACTATTCTTATTTTTTAAGAATTACAGTATTACCTCGAGATTTTCAAAATACATATATTATGAATTTTGACATAATAGCTATGCCCTCCCAGTAACAATGAACACTCCTGGTGCCAGACCATGGTCTCCGATATCATTATCTATTAAAAGCTACCAAGTCTGGGGAGAGAAATGAACAAGATGAGCCTGTAGTTTCTTGTAGTGCCAAAAAGCAAGAAAACTTTAGCCATGTCAAAATACACAGGCATTAAAAGTGGAAGGATATCAGGTAGTGTGATTCCTCCAACGTTGTTCTTTCTCAAGACTGCTGTGGCTCTTCAGGGTCTTTCGTGGTTCTAATTCTGTGAAATATGCCATTGGTAACTCCAGGAACCATAACTCTGGTTATGAATTCGAAGACAGACAGTACAAACAGCAGTTGGGTGGAACTGGACTGCAACTATCTGTTTTTTCCCTTTGAGGTTACAGAAAATCGGCACATAGACAAGGCAATTAATTCTCAAAAAAACACCCGTCTCCCTCAAGTCCCACGGTGAGCATACGGTACATCACATTCTATTCCACAGCTGCATTTTCTTTTGAGTCTACAGGGTTATGACCAATTCTTTCCGGAAATAGTAGCTTCTCACAAACTCCTCCCTGATCGGTAAATACTGTGACATTTCACTAGGTTCCATGAAGAGGAAAGGTGAAACATGCATTAAATTAGCAATTTTGCTCTCTTGTGACATATGTACTTGTAACATATTTTGTTAGCCTCATGTCATTCATTCTGATAAGCACTCCATCAATTATCAAGAAAAATTACAATAGCAAAAAAATAAAAGCTGGAAGGCGTTCCTCTAATTTTCATACTTAGGCTTGAAATTCCATGATCATGAAGCTCATCCTCAAACAGAACTTCTTCAAACCTATCTGTGTTCTGGCTTTCCATTTCTTTGTATCTATAAGATCTGTTGTAGGCACAACCTTTAACTTGAGTGGCTCTCCAAGAAATGCTCCTTATAATCTGTGTCTCTCTCCAGAGTTGTATAGGTCCACTTGTATGGTTTAATAACCTCTGTGGAGTGTTCACCCTCCATCCTGCTTTCCCGCCACTCTTCCACACAGGCTACTTTAGGCATCTGTGGCACTGAACTCAATGCCAAAGCCATGCTGGATTCTTAAAACATTGTCTCCAAACATCATTTTGGGGAGAGATGGCATATGCAATTTGTCAGCTAACTTCTCCACGGCCACCGACTTCATGATGTGGGCCTTGGTTGCCATCAGCTTCCAGGGCCTGGAGAAATCCTCCTAGTGGCTGTTCTGGAAGCTGGGGATCATCATGGCCGAGGTGGGGCCCACATGGACCTCGTGGAACAGGCTGGAGTGGCGGCAGTGAACAATGGTTCCCCCGCCTCAACCTTCAAATTATTACTGCTTATTGACAATGCACTTGGTCACCCAACAGCTCTAATGGGGACATACAAAGAGATTCACGTTTTCACGCCTGCTAACACAACATCCATTCTGGAGCCCACGGATCGAGGAGTAATTCTGACTTTCAAGTATTATTAAAGAAATGCATTTTATAAGCCTATAGTTGCCTTACAAAATGATTCCTCTCATGGATCTGGCAAAGCAATTGAAAACTAATAGAAAGGGTTCACCATTATAGAACATTCACAATTCATGGGGAAATGGTCATAATATCGACATTAACAGTTTGGGAGAAGTTGATTCCAACCCTCACGGATGACTTTAAGGAAGTAACTTCAACTTCAGTGAAGGAAGTAACTACAGATGTGGTGGAAATAACAAGAGAACTAGAATTGGCAGTGGAGCCTGAACATGTGACTGAATTGCTGCAATCTTGTAAGATTTTAACTCTAAGGGTGAGCAAATGAAGTGGTTTCTTGAGATGAAATTTACTACTGGTGAAGATGCTGTGAGGATTGTTGAAATGACCACAAATGATTTAGAATATAACACAAATCTGGTTGCTAAAGCAGCTGCAGGTTTGAGGACTGACTACATTTTTGAAAGAAGTTATACTGTGGGTAAGATGCTATCAAACAGCACTGCATGCTACCGAGTAATCATTTGTGAAAGGATAAGTCAATTGATGCAGCAAACTTCACTGTTGTTTTATTTTAAGA
Organism: Myotis brandtii; assembly: GCF_000412655.1. Classification (NCBI taxonomy): domain Eukaryota; kingdom Metazoa; phylum Chordata; class Mammalia; order Chiroptera; family Vespertilionidae; genus Myotis; species Myotis brandtii. Next base: position 2,480,648 of record NW_005371173.1, read on the forward strand.
AATTGCCAATCACCACAACCTTCACCAACCACCACCTGATTAGTCAGCAGTCATCAACATGGAAGTAAGACCGTCCACCAGAAAAAAAGATTACAACTCGTGAAGGTCCAGATGATAATTAACATTTTTTAGCAATGAAGTATTTTTTAATTTATTGATTGATTCTTTTTAGAGAGAGAGGAGGGGAGAGAGGAATGGAGGGGGAGAGAGAAAGAGAGAGAGAGAAACATCACTTTGTTGTTCCACTTATTTATGCATTCACTGGTTGATTCTTATATGTGCCCTTACCAGAGATCAAACCCACAACCTTCGTGTATAGGGACAATGCTCTAACCAACTGAACTACCCAGTCATGGCCAGCAATAAAGTATAGAGGGAAAGAGACAAAGCCACACCACGCCATCAGCCAGCATTTTAAATTAAGGTGTATACATTATTATTATTACTTTAAATATATTTTTATTGATTTTAGGGAGGAGTGGAGACACAGAAACATCAATGATGAGAGAGAATAAATGGTCAGCTGCCTCCTGCATGCCCCCTACTAGGGACCAAGCCCAGAACCCGGGCTCGTGCCCTGACCTGTAACCTCCTGCTTCATAGGTCGGCGCTCAACCACTGAGCCACAGCAGCCAAGCTATACATTACTTTTTAGTCATAATGCTATAGTACACTTAATGGACTGCAATACAGTAGAAACATAACTTTTATGTGCACTGGGAAACCAAAAACTTCATGTGAATAGCTTTATTGTGATATTCACTTTATTGTGGGAGTCTAGAACCGAACCCACAATATCTCCGAAGTATGCCTGTGTCTACACCTATACCTATGACTAGATGGGCCACTGCCAAGGGAAGAGTGAAAATGAACAGTTAAGAGTTCCAAGCCCCTCAGTCCTGAAGTTCCCTTAGGGAAGCCCCCAGAGTGTGTAAGAGAGACACAGGGGAGGTGGGAGTGCTGGATGAGAAAAGGGCAGGACTAATTCACCATGTGCCATAAGCACACTGTACCTTTAATCCTCAGAGAAATCCAGCAGAATAGGCATCGTCATCAGCCCCATTTTACAGGTGTAGAAACTGAGACTCCAAGAAATTAGAAGACTAGTCCAAGGTCACAGGGCTAGTACCACCGCAGAATCAGCAGGGATCCCAGCTCTGCCTATATCCCAAACCCCTGTTCTCCTCACTCTACTGGGACCCTCTCCACTCAATACTGTCTACCATGGTCCCCACTCATTGGGGGCCCATCCGCTTGTGCCCCTCTGCTCCCTTCCGAGGCAGTGCCAGCTCTCACCTGCAGGGGCACCCCGACATTGTTGGCCACCCTGCGGATCAGGGCCTCTGAAACGGCATTCGAGGCATAGCGCTGCTTGTTGTTCACCTTGATCACAGGGCCCTGGGGAGAGGGAAACCAGGAATCAACGGTGAGGCAGCCATGAGGCCCAGAACCAGCCAAGCTGACAAGTTCTGAGAAAGAAACAGGGGCACCTCACCTTGTGGAATAAGGGCCGGTGGTTCTCCTCATGCTTATCCCTGTAAGAGACAGTTTAAGGGCAAGAGATGGCAAACAGGAGCCGGGCCTGTCAACACCCACCTCTTCCACAGCAGACATCACTAATGGATCACAGCATGCTTCCCCACCAGCCCGGCAGCACCTGAGTCATGCCAAACAGTGTTCTAGGCAGCCTCTAGCGATAGATGGAAATAAGTTCGCAGACAGAGCTCAGGCATTATGTGACTTTGGCCAAGCTCAGCCTTGGAGCAGTCAAGAGGAAGTTTCCACTGAACCTCCCAGTTCAATAAGGGGAAGGGGGAAGAAGCCACGGCTCTCCCGCTGTGTGAAGACTGCATGCCCGGCACGGCACACTCACAGGTAGTTGGGGTGCACGGCATGGGCCATGCCCACTGAACCTCCCAGTTGAATGAGTAAAGGGAAGGGGGAAGAAGCCAGGGCTTTCCCGCTGTGTGAAGACTGCATGCCCGGCACGGTACACTCACAGGTAGTTGGGGTGCACGGCATGGGCCATGTCTGCGCTGATCATGTAGGACTTGGGTATGGCTTCCTCGAAGGCCGTCAGGTGCTGGGACGAGGCCGAGATCCGCCGCAGCACCAGCTCCGTCAGCAGTGACTGTGCCCCTTGGGCACTTTCAGACCCCACCTGCCAACAGCAGAGACCTGGCTCTGGGGGTCTGGGCTGGAGGCCAGGGAGAGGGGCCCAAGGCCCACACTGGCCCAGGACCCCACTGATTCACTGGGTGAGGAATGTGGGATGTTATCAGCAACTTCCCCAACCCTGTGCCACCAAAAACCTGATGGTGGGCTGGGGTCAAACTAAACCTCAGTCATCTCTGGGGCAGAAACAGCACTTTCTAGTGGGCTCCCTGCACGGCCCCCTTCCTTCTCCCGACCCTGGTAACCAGGGCTCGGCACAGGTGCCCCACCACAAGGATGAATCTTCTTTTACGCATGTGACAGAGACTCTGTCCATGGCATCTCCTATAACAGGATATCGCTAAGCACATGACGTGCCAAGGTGAGGTGACATTCCTAGTTTCCCCTGAAGCTACACATGGCCGTGCTCAGTTCTGTGGAATGTAGGCAGTGATAAATGTCGTCTTTGGGTCATGCCCTTTAAAGGCTGGGCAGGCACTCCCCCTGTGCCCTTTTCTCCCTTCCTACTAACTCAGTACAGACGCAATGGCATGAGCTGGAACAGCCACCCTGGGTCCTGAGCTGGAAGCCCTGTGTTCAGGATGGCAGAGGCCTGTCCCGAACTGCTAGGTCTGACCTGTGCGGTTACATGAGAGAGAACCACCCAGCGGTTCCAGTTCTGTTACAGCGTCTGAGACAGCAGCCCAGCACCAGCAGGCATGAGGACCCACCATGTGCTGCCCTGGGGCTTTGAGGATGAAAGGGCACAGAGAAACTGGGAGGTGTGGTCACACTACAGGCAGATGAAGGCTGACCCAGAGGGGACCAAGTGCTAAGGGAATATAGGCAGCGTCTCCCCTGCTGGCTCAGTGGGCACCTGGCATGGGATGGCCATGGAAGACTCCCCAGAGGGCCCCCCTCCCCCGCTCAGAGCTCTCCGCATACCTCTTCATTGTCATAGAGGGCAATCATGCGCACATGGGGATCAGCAGCCAGGGAGGCAGGGGCCGCGCAGGATTCGATCAAGGCCTGGTTTGAGGGGGGATCAACAGCATCATCCTCACCCCTCCTGTTTCTGTAACTCGGCCCACCAACACCTCGGAGGTGCCTATCCCCACCCGCCTGAGGGCACTGCCTGGGAGAGGGTGGTGTGGTACCCTGAGATGGGAGAAGCCACCCTTTGGGGTTCTTCTCCCACACCTTCCCATGCAAAAGACAAGCAGATGTGTAGGATAGAGGGGAAGGGCTGAGAATCTCATAAAGTCCAAAGAACCACACAGATCATGCAAACTAATTGGCCTCAGTGAAGAGACCGAGGTCCAAGGGAGTGACTGTGGTTCCATCAGGGTGACATGACTGGCTGGCTGGTGGCAGAAGTGAGTATGTGCCCCAGGCCTAGCTCTGGCCTCAGTGACAGCCCAAAGTCTGTCTCTAAGAACAGGATGGGAGGGAAGAAGAGGTGTAAAAAGGGCAGAGGGAGGGGCAGGGGTAAGAGGAGAAATGGTGGGAATACCAAGGTGGCGAGGAGGAAGAGATCCCCAGGCACAGAGAGAAGGCTGGGTGGGCTTAAGCCTGAGGTAGGGGGATGGGAGAGGAGCAGGGAGAGGCGGGTGATACTGCCTGATGGGCTAAGGCCTTTCCCTGGAAGCAGAGTTAACTTAGAAAAGAGGCAGCAGGAGCAGGGTTAGGATAAGACACCGTGTGCCCCAAACCTCTCAGCCTTCCCCACTGCAGCCCCAGCCTCCAGATCAGTGCAAGGATGGAGCCAAGAGGCTGCAGCATTTAGACCCCTCCCCATGGCCCACCAGCACCAGCACACTGGGAGGGGTGGGGGCTACAGCTATCTCACAACTGTTGGGGCTTCAGACGGTCCCCCCACCCCATTATTCCACCTCCTCCTGGGGCTGTGTGCCCCCTGGGGGTGCCCCAGCTCACCTGCAGGGCACAGAAGCAGCTGTGCAGATTGTCCAGTCGAGGGGCAAAGATGAACTCCTCATAAGCACCACCCAGCACCTAGGAAGACAGGAGTCAGCCTGACCTTTAAACCCTCATCCCGACTCACCTGCGTTTCCCTGCTCTCAAGGGCCTGAGCTGGAGCTACCTCTTTGGTTCCTTGCGCAACCTCTCCCTGACCTCTGGCTTAGGACTATGATACTGCTGTGCAGGGCTGAGTGGAGAATGGGGCTGGGCTGGGGCAAAGAGAGGGGAGGTTGCAGGCCTGTAGCTCCTGACAAGTTCCTATGGGACAGGAAAAGAGAGAATCTGAATGGTCACAAGAAAAGCTAAGGAAATAAAGAGACCAGCCAACATACAGAAACTTAGTGCATGTTCAAAGAGGATCGAACATCCAAAGCCTTAACAATGTCCTATGGTCAGCAACTGGGAGGGACGCGAGGGCAGACTCCAGAAAAAGAGTGGGTACATCGAGGCCTCTTGCCCTCAGAGGTTCAGAGCCAGTGTGGGTCACAGAGGACAGGGCCACCTGTGGTAGAAACTCCTAGGGAATCTTGGAAAAATGGATTCCCAAACCCCACACCAGAAAGTCCGGAGGCAGGTCTAGTGTGGGAAACTACCATTTTTTTGACAAAGAGGTAGGTGGTGTCTTCTGGGAAGAACAGAAATGAGAGTAACTGGGGGACTGGCCGAGTTGATGAGTGCTTCGGGGGCACTCTGGGACAGGCTGGGATCCCTGAGGTCCCCCCGCCATGAGATCTGCAGCCGTTCCTCACCGCAGGCTGGGTGTCTGCAAGGCAGAGCTCCATCTCCAAGATGTCCTCAGGGCTCAGCCCCAGATGGCCACAGAGAAGGGACACGAGGACCGAGTGGTGCCGGTCATCCTGCAGCGAAGAAGGATGCTAGGAGGGTCTGCTCTTCCCTCCTCTCCCATTCTCAGGGGATCGGTCCCTTCCCCACCTGCTCACCCCTCCCGGAGAGCAGGGGACTGTCTTACTGCAGCATTGAAAGGCCCTGGCTCAGCGTTCTCCTTCTCCAGCTCCTCCTGGACTGCTGTGGCAAGGATGGGGACTCTGTGGGGAGACACATGAGGAGGGGCTGTGGGGAGGGCTAGAGGGCACAGCAGGGCGGGGCACACCTCAGCTCAGGCATCTCCTGATGGGGTGCCCTTGCCCTTCAACTTCTAGTCCCCCCGCGCCCCTCAATGGCAGAGTAGTGAGGGCCCGTGGACATCACCTGGGTCCCAAGAATAGAACCTGAGGGTGGCTACCATTAGGTAGTACTCTCCCAGGTCCCACTGGGGCTCCTTCCATCACCTGGTGCCACACCCCATCCCTCCCAGTCACCACAGCCCTTGCCCAGTCTCACAAGTGCGTCTCCGTGTTGGGCCCAAAGTTCTCATTGACATTTCGCTGCAGATGGATGGCCAGGTGTGGGATGCGAAGAATGGGCCGGTCCACATGCACCAGCCGCTGCTCCAGCCGGTCTGAGGTAGGGCACTGTGGCCAACCAGGCCTGGTCAGCCCAGGCTGCCTCCCAACCACAGTCGGTTAAAGCCCCCACTTCACACAAACTAACCAAGGTGGTCCTCTGACCTGGACCACCCCAACCCCCTCCCCCAGGGGGGCTGTCCACAGGTTCCCTGAAGGAAGGTGACAGTCAATCTTCAGGCAGTTGAAGGTGAGAACCTCCCAGGTTCCCTTCCTGTTACTACCTTGACAATGACGCGTCCAGCCAAGGTCAGGTCACGGTCAAACCAGGTGCTCCAGATGCCACCACCATAGGTCTCCACACCAACCTGATGGAAGCCCACCTGGCTGCGGCGAGATCGCCGCTTCACCTGAGTGTGAAGACGGGGGATGCGGAGTCAGAGAAGGCTGCGCGGCATGATCTGGAGATGAGAACGACTGTTCACAGGCTAAGTCACAGAACGAATACTCAGGACAGAGCAGGGCCCAAAGTGCGGAAGAGGCCCCGCTCCAGGGAGCAGTGCCCCGGAAATGTACCTCCTGGCTCTCTTCTGCCCTGTTCCCTGCCCCTCCCAGCTCAGCACAGCCCTAGTTGCTTACCCGAAGGCAGGGGCTGTCCGTGTGGGCACCAATGAGGCTGAAACCATTGCCAGGAACATACTGGCCTCCCACAGCAAAGGCGATGATGGTGGAGGAGTTCCTGGTCAGGAAGTACTGGGGGCGGGGGAGGGGAGGTTTTGAATCGGATGAGCCGGCCTGCTGGCATACAGGACTTTGAGCCCCGGCCTAAGGACCTGCCTTTTGCCCCTACCCCATCCCTGGTACCTTGCTCTCGGGCTTCAGGTCCCAGCTCTCCGTCTCCTTGAGTTCATGGAAGCCAGCCTGGAGGAGACGGCTGCGACACTCGGCCACAACTGTAGGGAAAGACCTTGCTCACAGCGATGGAAGCCGGTAGGGGCACACTAGCTCCCTCTCCTCCGCTGCCCTGGGCACTGACCGTGGAAAGGAGAGGGACTCCGGTTCACGAACTTGAGGAGTTCCCGGGCCGCAGCCTGCACCGCCTCTTTGCTGGCCCAGCCGTTCATGGCCACCTAGGGGAGGGGGCGCTCAGAGGCTCCAGGGACTTCCACCCCAACCACGAAAGGGACCGCTCCCAGGCTCAGGCTGCTGCCTCCCCTAGCTCCACGGAGAGACCCAGCCTGACCGGACCTCAATCTGCAGAAAGCTCCGGCGCTCGAGCCAAAGTATCCCAACCCAGCAGCGATCCCCGCCCCGCTCGTCCAAGACGCCGCGCCCCGAAGCCTTAGCCCGGCCCCTAAGTCCCGCCCCACGTGCCCGCCCAGCCGAGAAATCCCGGTCGGGGTCCCTAACTCCGAGCCCGCCGGCACCACGTGCGCGACCCCTTTCCGAAAAGAAAGCCCTGCTCTCCAGGGAATACCCCGACTCCCCTCCAACCGGTCCCCCGGTCCCCCCGCCCTCCGTCTCTCGCAGGCCACCCTCTTACAACCTCCGGACGGCCAGGTCACGCGGGGCTGGGCTTTCGGTTTTGCTCTGGGATGGGCGCCGCCCCAAACCCGCGTGCT
>NW_005371173.1:2487998-2492669 GCF_000412655.1 Myotis brandtii
CCCTCCGCGGGATGGCGGGTGCCCTCTGCCGCACTGGAGGTGGTAGGACAGCCGCCAAACACCGTCCCCACCCGTCCTGGAGGTCAGAAAGTCAGAAAAACTCGCCCCCGCCAGCTCATCTGGTCCTACGATACTGTACAAAGTGCCCTCTCTTTCATAGGCGCCCTGCGATGGTAAAAGCAACACGACTAATGGTCATGGAGCCTCACCATGAGCTTTGGCTTTATGATAAAGCTTGAGGTGTCATCTCATTTAATCTTCACAACCGCCCTGTCGACTTAGTACTTTGACTGTCATCATTTTATACTTGAACAAGCCTACACGCAGAGACCAGTAACCTGTCCAAGGTAGTAAATGGCAGAGGTGGAGTTTGGACTCAATTAATTAATGACAGGGCCCTGGAACTACCCACTCTCAGGTCTTTTCTGGGCCTTCCTTTTTCTTGGTCAGTGTTATGTTACTTGGGAGGCCCCTGAGGGACAGGGAAGTTAGTGACTTGCCCAAGATCACACAGCTGTTGGAGACATCTGGGATTCGACTCTAATATATGTACTCTTTCCACATCTTAAGACAGAAAAAAAACTAGATCCATATGTTCTTGGAGGTATTTCTAATATTCCTGTGTCAAGAGTGGTGAGTAGCAATTTAATAAAACCATTCACCTGCCTAACCATAGACTCTGACCAGGACTCTTGGAGGCCTCTCAGTCCTGCTACCAAGGGTGTTGTTAGCATCCCAGGTTTGCCTGGAGGATGGAGCAATCTTCATGTATGTACTGGGGTGGGAATGTCCAAGGTTGGAAAGGTCCTGCAATCCTCACTTCGAAGGAGTAGATATTGCAGGGGAATGTTCAGGAATATACATACTTGCCCATGCCCAGCTGGTGTGACTCAGTGATTGAGTGACAACCTGTAAATCAGGAGGTCACAGTTCAATTCCTGGTCAGGGCACATGCCTGGGATGGGGGCTCAAGGCTCTATCTCCAGTGTGGGGCGTACAGGAGGCAGCCAATCAGTGACTCTTTCTCATCATTGATGTTTCTATCTCTCTCCCTCTCCCTTCTGTGAAATAAAAGTGCCCTCTTTTTTTTTTTTTTTTAAGAATATACACACTAGGTGACAGGTTAAATTCATGGCATTCCCTAACCATTTATGGAAATGCCATTATGTATAAAGGTTCAGTGTTGACGTGACATGAAGAAAATATTCTTGGGGAAGGGACACATTCTAAGACAGTTGAAAAGAGCTGAAACAGGGGTACAATGCGTAAGAGAAGGAGACAAAGAAAAATCTTTAATGTTCTTCTGATCACAAAAAGAGTACATCCTATTTACAAAAAAATACTATTTTTAAAAAAATATATTTTATTGATTTTTCACAGAGAGGAAGGGAGAGAGACAGAGAGTTAGAAACATCGATGAGAGAGAAACATCGATCAGCTGCCTCCTGCACATCTCCCACTGGGGATGTGCCCACAACCCAGGCACACGCCCTTGACCGGAATTGAACCCAGGACCCCCCAGTCTGCAGGCCGACGCTCTATCTACTGAGCCAAACCGGTTTCGGCCAAAAAAATACTATTAAATTCTTAGGAATGAACATATGAGAGACCCAATCTCACTGTAACTAAGGAAATGCAAGTTAAAAATGAGATACCATATTTTGATTTGTCAGATTAGCAAAAATGAAGAAGATTGGTAATATCAAGTGTTGGAGAAGGCTTGGAAATAGATGCCTTTATACCCAATTTCTGTCTTACAACCACTTCCTGTGGTGATTCCGAGTTGCCAATGTGAACTGAAAGTGGAATTGGGAAGAGATTTGCAAAAGCACAGAATTATATAGATTCTTCCTACCATAGAGATATAATAGACATTAACCCCAAAAGCATAGATTTACAGTAAGGTAATTAGGAAAATGATGATTTCTGAGTATATAGTATTTCTGTTTGTAATATAATTTATGTGATTGTAAGTTTATGTAATTTAAATTTTAAGTGATTGCTGTCTTTAACAATGGGATCACAAATTTCTGGAAATTTGACAGTTTCTATGAGCTGGTCCAAGTTGGCTCTAGCACACAACTTCACCCATACTCTATCTACATCTTTGATCCTCAAAGTGTGATTTTTTTGACCTGGACACTTTTTAGAAATGCAGGACAAGATCTCTAGTGGATTCGAATGCATGTTAAAGTGTAAGACACAGTGTTTGAATACCATGTGGTAGTAAAAATAATGTGAGGCCAATCTTTATGTATTGTAGAAAAAACTCCAAAAATATTGTTGAGTGAAAAAAAACAATTTGCAAAATAATGTCTACAGGACATTTAGGTAAAACTCACACAATGAGCTAATTCCTAGATTTTATAAAAATATACATGTAAATGCATGGAAAAGGTTTGGGAGAGTGGTCATGTCTGGACTGGGGGATGATATTGGATATGAGGTGGGAGCACCAAGGGGGAACCTTAGCTATCTGAAAAGAGTTTCTGAGAATCATTCTTGCCTCCAGCATCTTGAGAAAATCTTCCATTTATTTATCTTTTTGGTTTAACCAATGAGTTAACATTGCAATCGGTTATACACACTTCAGTGTGAGTTGATTTGATATGCCTGTCTCTTCTGACCCATAAGTTTATGAGAGAACTTTCTAAGTAGTAGTTTGTCACATAATTATTAAGGGTGATTTGGGATATAGGAGACCAAAGCAGTATTGTAAGGAAGAGTGGTGTGGGGTGGTGTGTGTGTGTGTGTGTGTGTGTATGTCCTGCCTGTCCCTGTCTACTAAAATGGGTGCAGAGTGGGGCTGAATCAGATGATCTTGATTTCCTGATGCCAAGACAGCCCTGGGTATCTCATTGCTGATAGATATCTTGGTGGTTTAATGAATAAATAATTTGCTTTTGGGTAAAAGGATAGGAACTTGCATAAACTGTACAATTTGTCCTCTGACAGTGTTGTTGGAAGGGCACTTTAGTTTCCAACATGTATCTTCTGCTCAAGTTCTGTTTTCCAAGCAAGACTAAATTGATCAAGAACTACAACTCCCAGGATGCCTTGAGGTGAGTAGCTCAGGCAAGATTATAATTTCCAACCAGTTATGTTTTAGGAGGGATGTTTAAAAAGCACTTTATATAGCTACAAAGAATGAAGCTCCTCTATAGATATTAATAAGGAACAAATTCCAAGATAGACTATTAAGTGAAAAAAACAAGATGCAGAATAGCAGTTATGATATGCTGCCATTTGTGTGTGTGTGTGTGTGTGAACACACTGGCACATGTATATATTCTTAAATGTTTAAAATATGCCACAAGAAAATAGTAACTGGCTCTGGGAAGGAGAAATGGAAGGGCTCAGGGTCTAAGGTGAAAGACATACTTCTTTTTTCCTATAAATCCTTTTTCACTTTTTGAATTTTTTTCTACATACATATATCACCTACTTTAAAAGGCTAAATAAGTAAATTTTATTCATTTTTTAAAAAATATATATTTTTATTGATTTCAGAGAGAGCGAGGGAGAGAGATATCGAAACATCAATAATGAGAGCGAATCACTGATCAGGCTGCCTCCTGCACGCCCCACACTGGGGATGGAGCCCACAACCCAGACATATATGTGCCCTGACTGGGAATTAAATTGTGACCTCCTGGTTCATATGTGGATGCTCAACCACTGAGCCATGCTGGCCAGGCAGTATCCTATATTTTTATTTGCTAAATCTGGCAATCCTAAAAAAAAAATGACATGGACCTATACACACACCAATGTCACTTGCCTGGTTGTGAGATTGTACTGTAGTTGGGTAAAATGAAACCATTGAGGGAAACTGGGTGAAGGGTACACAGAACCTCTCTGTACTATTTTTGCAACCATCTGTGAATGTATAATTCTTTCAAAATAAAAAGGTTTTTGAAATGACTCTCAAAAGAAAACCCACTGCTCCTGTTGGTGATAAAAACAGAGATACGGGGAAGTGCTGATTATTAAACCTTGGGAGTTTTATGGAGCATGGTAAAACTGGCATTTTGCAAAGGTCTGAGATGTATCCCTCTTGAATGTCAATGATCTTCTATAGGTATTGACAGTAAAACCAAGTGGCTATATGGTGGGCTCAGGATCAGACAGCATGGGTTCAAATCTGGACTTCTCCATTGATTAGCTGCGGGCCATATTTGCAGGGGAGCGCTGGAGTCAGCGCATACTCCACACTCGATGACATCAGGCAGAAGTTATACTACCAAGAAAGGCAAATAGCCGAAACCGGTTTGGCTCAGTGGATAGAGCGTCGGCCTGCAGACTGGAAGGTCCCAGGTTCGATTCTGGTCAAGGGCATGTACCTGGGTTGCGGGCACATCCCCAGTGGGAGATGTGCAGGAAGCGGCTGATCGATGTTTCTGACTCTCTATCTCTCTCCCTTCCTCTCTGTAAAAAATCAATAAAATATATTAAAAAAAAAAAAAGAATGGCAAACATGACAAATCAGGGTTATTTATTTATTTTATTCAAGAGAGCTAGTTGTTCAGCATTTACCACCACACTACAGACTTTGAGCTTCAGTTTCCTCATCCATAAAATGGGGGAAGATAACAGTAATAACCCATAATGTTTTTTGTGTGTTTTTAAAAAATATATATTTTATTGATTTTTTACAGAGAGGAAGGGAGA
>NW_005371173.1:2492782-2496910 GCF_000412655.1 Myotis brandtii
GGGAGAGAGAGAGAGAGAGAGAGAGAGAGAAGGAAAGAGAGAGAGACAAACATTAAAGATGAGAGAGAATCACTGATCGGCTGCCTCCCACACACCCCCAACTGGGGATTGGGCCTGCAACCCAGGCAGGTGCCCTTGAGTGGAATCGAACCCAAGATCCTTCAGTCCTCAGGCTGACGCTCTATCCACTGAGCCAAACCAGCCAGGGCACCTCATAATGTTTTGAGGATTAAATGAGACCATGCCTGGAGGGTGCTATCATGAAGTCTGTCAAATAGTAAGTGAGCAATAAATGTTAGCTATTATTATCTCTGACATCAGTATCTCTCATATTAAACTGTGAGCTACTTGAGGCCAAGTTCATGCCTTACTCATCTTGATATCTTTAGTGACTGGCACAGGGCCTGAAACAGCAAGGGCTAAATGAATGCTCTCTAAATTAATGAATAAATGACAATAGTGCCTTGAGGTTCTCAACCTCCAGGAAATTTGCATTTTATCAGAGACCTTTTAGGGCACACTTTGATCTTTCATCATGAGGTTTTCAGGCCCTGTGTCAGGCTGCCAGGAAGGTCTGGGCAGCACTTGCACTCCCCCCAAGGTAATCCCCAATGCCTTGCAGGCCTGGCCCTGGCCTCCCTAGGTGGCACTCTTGGAGCCCCTCCCCCCATTGTTGGGGACAGGCCCTCACATCTCCTTCCTCAGGGAGCCAAGATGGGGCATATCTGGCTCCGAGCCTGGAGCCTGCCTGACTAGAGGTCATTTAGCCCTGGCTGGATTTGTCCTGTTTATTTTAGTGAACAGGCTGTTTACTTTCATTTCTTATTTCTAGGGGCGCTTGCTCATCTTGCTTCCCTTTTATTTACTCTTTGTAAGCACTTGGGTTTGAGTAAATATATCTATAAAGTTCCAGGGACTAGGTTATTCTGTGTCTGGTATTTTAATGGCCTTTAAACAGTGTCTGCTCAGGTAAGCATTTTATAGACGGGTCGAAAAGATAAAGATTTCTGTAGTCAGTAGCTTCTGATTCCTTCCAAGCTGTCAGCTGGCCACCAGCAGCCTGTGAATCATCAGTAATAAAAACATGAAAAGCTCACACCCATCCCGGACAGAGAAACTGACCCACCTTGGTCAGCCAGACATAGGATGTGGGTACTGTGGCAGGTGTTTCAACTCTAGGGCAGTGCTTGGGGTAAGAATGACCGAGAGCGATTTTTAAAATGAAGATTCGTGAGCCCCACACTTGAAAATTCTGATTTGGAAGGTTTGGGCTGAGGCCCAGGGATATGCCGTTTTAACCCATGCTGCAAATAATTCTGCTCTCCTTAGATTGCTCATCTGTTATCTTGAAAACCCTTATGCCAGGGGTGGTCTGTTGCATTGTAGGGCAACGTGGAGAGAAGCTCCAGGACCCAGAGAGGGCTGGTTGGAGTGGTTCCATCGGCACTTAGCACACTGCCCTTAGCCGATGATGAGTATTGCGCTGGTAAACCCCTTGCTCAGGCTCTAACTTGTCAGTAACTTGAGGGCAGGGACCATGTCTCATTCATCTTTTATCTCCTGCAATCCAATCCCTAAGAGAGTGCATGGCTCACAGGTTGGTGCTCTGCACTGGCGGGGACATTCCCATCGAAGACAGACCTAGACATAGGCCGGGTCCCCTCAGGGTAGCCTGCGAGCCAGTTGCTGGGAACAGATGTGGTGGAGAGGCTGAGCATGATGGTCACCTGCTTGCTTCTTCCTGAGCTGGGCTGGGTCTTTCAGAGGCTGAATGGACAACACCTGGACCTACTGCTTTTTTCTTTACTTTTCTTTTCTTTTTTTTTTGCCAGCCTCTCCCTCTGTCTCAGTCTCTCTGCTTTAACTTGCAGAACCCATTATGACATCATCAGTGTGATCTGATATAGTAATGTCCTCACAGCACCCGGGCCTCAGGTTAGCCTATTGTGGCCAATGTGTAAATGATGACCGCGAGCTGGTTGTATTCCAGAAGGCTACAGGTGTAGACTTTCTTTATTTGAAGACCTCCACCCTCACTTTCCAGCTCAGCCTCTTTGGTACCTTCCCCAGTCAGTGTGCTAATTATTTTATTTGTGTGTTTTCTTGTGTATTGTCTGTTTCCCCCACCAGAGGATGAGCTCCAGGAGGGCACAACCCACAGCTGCCTTGTTCGCTGCTGAATCCCCAGTGCCTGGCACATAGTAAGTGCTCAGTAAAGATTTTGTGGTCGCACTAACACAAGAATGACAGTCTTTGCTGGCTCCGCCATCCATTCATTTATTCATTCGACAAGCATGTTTTGCACATCTGTTGTGGGTCAGGCTCTTGTCAACCTGAATAGCTCCTTTTCTGCCCCAGGAGCTCCCACGCCGGTGGTGGAACGCTGGAGACACATCCTTTGTGTAATGCACCCTGACAAGGGCTATATATCTGAGGTTTAACAGAGATGGGGTTGCAGGGAGGAGCACAGGGTGGCAATGACAGGCTCTTAAGCCAGAGAAATGGTATGTGGTCTGGCAGGATTTCCATCCAGGGGGCCTCATCTGCCCCAAGGCCTCAGTCTCTGCTGACAGCCACGGCTGCTTGTTTCTGCTAATATTGCAGCAGGGTGCATCTTTAGAAGCAATCTATAAAACACCATTTACAGCCATAACTAAACCACAAAAATCAATCCCCAACGCTCACTCCCATCAACAAACATGTGTGGAGGGCCTCCTGCGTGTGGTATACAGTGTTGTTTTTTTAGGTGTACAGTTTTAAGGGGGCTGTGGGAGATACAGGGATGAATGAAATGAGGACTCTGAGCCAGGGGGCTGCTAGGGAGGCAGGACGTAGGGGGCATGAGACCGTCAACCACACAGAGTGTGTGCCAAGGAGTGAATGAAGGCCCTGGAGCTGTGCTGTCCAGCCCAGTAGCCAGAAGCCACAAGTGGAAACTGAACATTGAGAGGTGCTGGACATGTAAAATAATGTACAAAAATATGTATAATATACCTCATGTGTAAAATATTGGTTACATCTTGAAATGATAACATTTTGGATACAATGTGTTAAATATACATTATTAAAATTAGTCTGTCTCTTTTACCTTTTTGAAATGTGGCTAATAGAACATTTAAAATGGCATTTGTGTACCATTCTATACTGCATCATCTGTATATTGTATTGTGTCCATCACCGTTTAATCTTCCTTTATCCTAACCAATGTCACACACACAAAAACACCCCCGAAACACAGCAAAACAAAGAACTAGCTAAGACAGTGATACTTCTAACTTTCAGTTTGTCATTTTATTTAAAACTAGAGGCCTGGTGCACGAAATTCGTGCACTGGGTGGGGGGGGGTGTCCCTCAGCTTGGCCTGTGCCCTTTCGCAGTCCGGGAGCCCTCAGGCAATGTCCAACTGATGGCTTAGTGCTGCTGCGGAGTCAGGAGAGGCTCCTGCCACCACCACTGCGCTCACCAGCCATGAGCCCAGCTTCTTGATAAGCTCCTGCATTAAACGTCTTCCCCGTGGTGGTCAGTGCACATCATAGCGACCATTCGTTCTGCCATCTGCAAAATTTGCGTATTAGCCTTTTATTATATAGGATTATTTATATCTGAAACTAATATAAAACATTGACTGTCAACTGTAATTGAAAAATAAACTAAAATAATAAAAATAATTATTTATGAAAATAAATAAAATGGCATATGTGGCTTCCATTGTATTTCTGTTGGACAGCATTGGTCTAGGAGTTGAGGGGACCCAGTGAGGGACCTGTGCTATTCAGCTGCGAAGAATTCTAAGGAAATGGTGATTAGGGGCAGCAGGGGGTGCCAAGGAAGGGGTAGAAGACTTTTGAGAAGTTTGATCATGAATGGAAGGAGGGAGGATGGCAGCACAAAGAGGCAACAGAGTCCCGGGAACAATGGGCATTTGTAACAGACACTCACCCAGCTCTTCCTGCCGCTCAGGCATCTTCCAAAAATGGAAGCACTTCCAGCCACTCTTCACCCAGTGCCTCTAGATCAGCGTTTCTCAACCTGTGGGTCGCGACTCCTTTGGGGGTCAAATGACCCTTTCACAGGGGTCGCCTAAGACCATCGGAAAACACACATATAATTACATATTGTTTACAGTAG
>NW_005371173.1:2497018-2511552 GCF_000412655.1 Myotis brandtii
CCCTGCCCTGGACCCTGGGCGAAGGGCAGTGCTGGGAAAGGGAGGGGAGATCAGGGGCCCCAAGCAGGTGGAGTTGGGAGTGTGGTCAATGTTTGAGATGGAGAACATTTCTCAGAGGAGCAGTGTGGCCCAGGAGGAGGAAGTCAGTCCCTAAACCTGGCCAGACAAAGCTTCCACTATGGACACATTTCATCAGGGGCCTCAGGCAGCCTGGATTTGAGGTTCCTGCCTCTGCCCTCTCACTCAGCCACACAGAGAAAGAAGCTGTAAACACTCAGATGCAAGGATTAACTCTGCATGTGGTGTCTGGGACATTGTGAACAACTCCTGGCAGCAGTATTTATGCCTGTATTAGATTGATCTTTTTAACCCCCAGTACCTAGGACGTGAGGCTTGGTACACAGCCAGTGTTCAATAAAATGAATGCAGGGAGAGAGGGAGGGAGGGAGGGAGGAAGGAATGAATGAAGGAAGGAAGGAAGGAAGGAAGGAAGGAGGAAGGAAGGAAAGAAGGGAGAGAGGGAAGGAGGAGGGAAGGTTGAACAAATGTCCAGAAGCAGATTCGTGACGTGGGCTATACTTGTTCTGTGCTGGATATTTGGATGTGGGCAGCAAGAGGGGTCTCACACCAGCCAGATCCCACAGTGTCCAGGTCAGGGGAGAACTGGACACAGCACACAGCACTCCACCATCCTACCTCCCTGCCGCAGGGCCAGCGCCCGCAGCTTTGAGAGACAGTTTACATCCAGGCTGTAGCCTTCCTGGGCTAAAGCTCTGCCCCTGGTGTCTTGTCCTATTAAGTACTTTAGAAAGCCCCTTAAGGCCTCTGTAAAAGGAAAGATAAAGTGAAGAATTCCAGTTGGGTTAGATAAGCCTGGCCTGGGGGTGGGGTAGCTGAGTTAGTTCCTGGACCAGCAAAAGGACTCCCCAAGTGAATCAGGAAGCCTGCAGTTTCACAGTATGGCCACTGGAGGGCACGTCAACCATGAAATACCAGATCTTCACCTCCCAACCCAGTCTTTGAAGAGTCCAGGTTCAACTCAACAAACATTTAAAAATCATCACAATATTGAACGCTCTCCTGTATTTAATATCCAATACACGCTAAACGCCTTAACATATATGATCTCATTTAATATTCACTACGATTGCTGTGAGTTATCTTGGCTGTTTAGGTAAAACTGAGGCTTAAAAAAGCCAAAGAACTTGCCTGAGGTGGCTCAACTATGATTTGGGAGTAAGGACTTGAACCCAATACCTTGGGTACCAGCCTTCAACAATGAATGCACAGCCCAGTTGGTGTGGCTCAGTGGTTGAGCATCAACCCATGAACCAAGAGGTTGCTGGTTCGATTCCTGGTCAGGCTCATGCCCGGGTTGCAGGCTTGGTCCCCAGTAGAGGGTGTGCAGGAGGCAGCTGATTGATGTTTCTATCTTTCTCTCTCTCCCTCTCAACTTCCTCTCTTTCTAAAAATCAATAAAAACAAACAAAACAATGCATGCACAGAAGCTGAAAAAGGACTCTCTGGGTAGAAGCAGAGACCTCGGAGAGATGAGTATGGGACACAAATTTTGTTACTGAACAATTTACACATGTGAAATTGGAAGATGGCTTACAAATAATTTGTACATTTTATATGGCGATGTTTTGCCCCTCCCCCCGAAATGATGTTATTAAATAAATGAAGTGTTTCACAATTCATGGTGTCTTAACTTGGAGGAAATAAACTCATTGTAATACAAGACTGGGAAAGGGAATTTTTATTTAACACTTAAAAAGCACTTAGTATGTATCTGGAGCTATTCTAAGCACTTTACATAAAGTAATGCAGTTAATCCTCACAGCCGTCTCTGAGTCTCTGAGTCTCTGAGGTATGCGCTGATATGGTCCCCATTTACAGATGAGAAACAGAGACAAGGAGAGGGAAGCAACCTGCCCACGGTCACGTGGCTGGTCAGAGGCAGAGCTGGGACCAGGAACCCAGGTAGTCCGCAGTTAATCCTCACAGCCATCTCTGAGGTATGCGCTGATATGGTCCCCATTTACAGATGAGAAACAGAGACAAGGAGAGGGAAGCAACCGGCCCACGGTCACGTGGCTGGTCAGAGGCAGAGCTGGGACCAGGAACCCAGGTAGTCTGGTTCCAGATTTTGTCCTCTGGAATTTGGGGAACCTCTCCTTGAGGTGGAAAAGCAGGAGGTGAGGAGTCAGGATGGGCTCAGGCCTAGGTTCCCTTGGGGTTTCCTAGGCATGGGGGGAAGAGGAGGGGGTATAGCAGGAGGGCCCAGGAAGGGGGGGGTGCTCCAGTCCAGGGAAGAGCTGAGGCCACCCTGGCCCTGCCCCTCTCCAGGGACTGGCAGTTTGGAAGTGCAGTGTGTGGCCTGGAAATGGCCAGATTGGATTACAGGGAAGATTAAAGGAGCTAAATTGGGCCTGGGGCTGAGGGAGACGTCCCAGAAGGGAACTGCAGAGGGCCAGCAGCTGGATGGCCAGAGAGGCTGCTGGAGCTAAGGGTGGGGGCAGGGATCTCACACGAGGCAGGAAGCCCTTGTGAGCTCTGCAAGGCTGGAATGTGGGGTCACCAAGCAAGGGCATTATCCTCTTTTTTAAAAAAAATATATTTTATTGATTTTTTACAGAGAGGAAGGGAGAGGTATAGAGAGTTAGAAACATCGATGAGAGAGAAACATTGATCAGCTGCCTCCTGCACACCCCACTGGGGATGTGCCCGCAACCAAGGTACATGCCCTTGACCAGAATCGAACCCAGGACCCTTCAGTCCGCAGGCCGACGCTCCATCCACTGAGCCAAACCAGTTAGGGCAAGGGCATCATCCTCTTAGAAAGAGCTGGGGGTGAGGGCAGAGACCCTGACCCCAGGGAAGGGGAGGGGTGGGGCATACACCATAGGGGAGGTGGAGACAGACCTAGAGCTTGAGGTGTTCAGGGGGGAGAGGGGAAGAGGCCTGATCTGGGGAGGGAGGAAAGGGGCAGGGACCAGACTTGGGGAGGGGTGGAGGCCAGAGACTGAAAGGGGGAAGAACTTGGGGTGGAGACTCAGCCTGAGCCCTGAGAGGGGGTCTGGAGCTCCAAGCTCTTCCTGGCTGTTGTTTGCAGGGTGTTGGTGGGGAGCTCTTTGCACTACACAGAGGAGCAGCTGGAAACAGCCTGGGTCCCTGGAACGCCTTCCCACAATCCCAGCCTCCCTGCTCCTCTCTTCCCAACCCCACTCCCAGCCTGAGTGGCAGCACCGGCTGTGGCCCCTTCCAGTCCCCAGGGCAGGTGGTCAGTGGTCTATTCTGGTGTGCAGGGTGGCCGGGAGCCTGGGGACAGAAGAGGAAGAGAGCCTTGCCCTCCCTTTGAGGCTGGATGGGGAGGGGCACCAGGGGGATCTGTGGGACAGGAGGGATGAAAAAGCTTCAGTGCTCCATTTTCAACAAACTATATCTCAGGGTCCTTATCATTGGGAAGGGGATTGTATCTGGGGCTTTCTAGGTGGTGTTGGGCCTGGGAGCTGGGCAGTGAAAATCCCCGGCAGCTGACAGTGGATTCCCCGGTTGCTTTTGAGCCCCGAGGCTGCAGGAGCAAGCCTGGCCCCCACTGCCAGTCCTCCAAGCAGCCTCTCCAGGACGGGATTGTGCCTGCTGCTGCCCAGGCCCTCTCCCAGGCCGGTTGGGGGCAGTCTGGGGCCAGGGCGCACTCAGGGGAGCCTCTCCAGCTTGCAGGGGAGCCCCAGTGCCTGGTTGGCCTGAGGGTGGCACAAGACAAAGCAGCCCCCAGTGGCCTCTTTATTCCCCACACAGGAGATCGGCAGTGTCCCCCCCCCTCCCCCGGGGCTTGTGGGATAAAGGCCAGACTCCTCTGCTGATGGGACCTGACTCCCTAACAACCCCAGGCCTTTGACTGATAAAGAGCTGGTTCTTTCAGCCCAGGCCCTTTTCCGGAGAGCAGTGGGATTGGGGAGAAGAGCAGGGCAGAATGTTGGGAGGGACTTGCCCTCTACTGGACAATGGACTTTCCAGTGGAGATCCCCCAATAAGGCCGTTTAAAAGAAGTACCTAGAAAGGAAACTGCGTGAGCCTGCCAAGTCAGTCTGCGGCAAGGCCTTAGAGACGATGCAGAGAAATGAGCCCGGCTTCCAAGAGCCATTATCTAAAATACAAATCCGGACTGTGTGCTTACTTGCTGTGCAACCTTAAAGAACTTACCTAACCTCTCTGAGCCTAGAATCTGTGATTGTAAAATGAGGATAATAGTTATTTCCCAGTATTGTGAAGTTTGGAGATACAGTGATTTTTACATGACAGGTGTCCAGTATACAGTAGGCACTTAGTAAGTGGTATAACTGTTATTCTCAGAGGTAGCATGCCTCTGATAGAGAGCTTTGGAGTTAGGCAGTCTTGGCTATTAGTTTTGGTCCTACACCTGCTGACCGGAAACAAGGATTCAAGCCAGTCCCTGGGTATCCGAGAACCAGCTCTTTATCAGGCAAAGGAGGTAAAGTTCTAGCGATAGCTGACTCTTATTGAATACTTACTGTGCGCCAGGTGTGCCAAGTGCTTTGCAGACAATTTCCCATTTAATCTTCCTAGAAAACCTATGCTGTTATTATTGTTTTACAGATGAAGAAACTGAGGCTCCAAGAGGTAGTAACTTACCCAAGAGTGGTAGAGGATTTAAGCCCAGGTAGTGATCCAGCAGCTGCTCCCCAAATCTCTCTCCTTGCTCACACCTCTGTGGAGTCAAATGGGATTTAGGCCATGGCTGGCTATCTGGCCAGGTATTAGAAGACAGAGGGATGAAGGACTGAGGCTATAAAAACACTGAGGGCCCAAGAAGGTCTTCTGGACCCAAGACTCACTTTCATTGCATACGTGGGTGGTTTGGAGAATAAAGAACAGCTCAGGGTGCTGTGGTGGGCTGTGGTCTGGAGTGGCAGAGAAGGTCCTGGGGTCTGAGTGGACCCCAAGCTGACTGTGACTCAGCTGGTTGGAGGAAGAAGAGGATGATCCTATAAGGCTATATATAGCAACTGTGCATAGTGGCCCTGTGAGGTCATTGCCAGCCTGCTCAGGCCCTGTTTAAAGAACCCCACAGCCTCAAAGGGCGGTAGGAAACCTGGAAAGAGTCCAGGACAGCAGGGATCTGACCAAACTGGAGGGGCTGAAACCAAAAAAAGCCTATGAGGGAAGATGAAAGGAATGAATGAATCAGGCAGAAGAGAAGGCTGAATGACGGCACTAAGAACCTGACAGAGAATTCCAGGGAAGAAAGGAAACTGCTTTTCTCTATCTGGGTTAATGTCTAAAGAAAGAAGGGGCTTACAGTTCAGCAGAGGGGTCAGGGGTAGTGAGAGGCTGTCTAGGTGCGGATCCCAGCATAGGGGAAAGAGACTGTGAAATCTCCTTGGGGTGGGGCTGAGTACCACCCTGCACATCTCACCTGCTTCTGACTCACCCTGATCCCCCCCACCCCAGTTCTCACACCCCTTACCCTCCTCCACCTACTCTGTTCAAAGAGCATTTGCCCCATTCTGCTAGGGGGTTTCAATGTGGCTGTGGGGGAGGGGGGAGGGGGGAGGGAGGAGATGCACGTCTGTGTTGGGGCTCCTCTGCCTCGGGTCTCTGCTGCTTCAGGACTGGGTGGATTTGGAGAAGTTCAAGGGTAGACTTCTGGGAATTGTGAGGAGGTGGCCAGATATGGTGAGGGGACAACTGAGACGCTGAGAGCCCTAAGGGGGCTGCATTTGTTGTGCTGGGCAGGACCGTGCTCACCCAGGGAAGATGAAAGCCTGGGGAGAGGGAGAGGAGGAGGAGGGAGGAACCTGATTCCATTTCTGCTGGCAGGTGTGGTGGGATTCGGGCTATTCTGGGGACATACCCGTGATCTGGGTCCCACCTGATGGTGGATTCTGAAGAAAGGGGCCTCTGTCACTCCTCTCCTTGGGGTCAGAATAGAGAGGGATATGTCACTTCAAGCAAGAGAAACTGAGACCCAGAGAGGGCAGCAGCCAGCCCAGTGTCACACAGCCTATCCGGACTCCCAGCCACATGCTGCTCCCAACACATCAGGGTGCCTTCCAGGGGATCTTCCCTTAATGCTACCTAAGTCTCCTCCCCTTCCCTGGACTGGACCTCCGACCCCATTCTCACCATCCCCCATCCCCCCATCTCTAACTGATGCAAATAACACCTGGAATTTGTGGGGCGCTCAGAGCCCACAAAGGGCTTTCACCTCCGCCCTTCTCATTAGCTCCTCCCCCTTGAGGCTCAGCTTCACCCCCACCCCCCCACACCCCTCCCTCTTCTTCCCTCCACCACCGCGGCCACCTCCGCCTTCCCGCAGCCTGCCAGACGTCCTATTTGGTAGGATAGGTTGGGAGCTGGGAGGAGGTGAGATTAGCTTCAGACTTCTCCTACTTTGGCAGAAAACCCGCAGCGCTCCATGTCTGTAAAAGGAGCGCGGGGCAGGAGGGGGTTGGAGCCCGGAGAAGGAGCTGGGGGGTGGGGTGATGAGGAGGAGGCGGAGGAGGGGTTTGTGAGAACTGGGGTGGGTGTGCGGTGAAGGGGTTAGGGAAGGGTCTGGGGTCAGGTGGAGGAAGCTGGGAGTGGAGGTTGCCTCCTGAAGGTCTTAAACTAATGAGACGCGGAGGGTAACAGAGGAGAGGGGATGGTCGCTGCCTGCGCCTGGGGAAGAGGGGCCAGCGCAGCAGGGAGAGATGCGTTTCAGGGAGAATCCTGCCTCCGCCACTGTCTGGCTGGGCCCCCCAACCCAACCTCCCCCCAGTGATATCAGGGAGAAACAATTGCCTCTGGACATTCCTTCCCTTTTACAGTCACTCGGGCTCCTCAGCAGCCTGTGGAGGTTAAGCAGCATCACAGCTGAGGGAAGGTGGGTGGAGGGGGCAGCATGAGGGTGGCTGCTGGGGGAGGGGCTCTGGGAGCAATGAGGCAGGGAGGCTTCTGGGAGCAAGGGCTCGACTGGGGACCTGTCCCACCCAGAGACTGGGCCCAGAGACTCAGGATGGGAGACACGAAGGGACTTCAGAGATGACCTTGCCTGGGCCCCTTTCGCACCTGGGCCTGATGGGGGGTGGGGCTGAGGGGAACAGCACTTACCCAGGTGGCACAGATGTTCAGTTGGTGAAATCCCAGGATGAGTGCTGTCTCTGTCTTAGCCTCTGGATAGTGGGCCACCCCCACAGCCCCAGGCTTGGGCCTGTGACCAAGTGCTACAGCTGAGGCAAGAGCCAGGCCCCCAAGTTCACACCTGCCACACTGTCCCCAAGGCGCACATGCAGTGGCAGCCTCCTGGCCCAATCCAGGCTAAGGATGGAAGCATGAGGTCCTCAGTTGGGAAACAAAAAGAAGAGGAGGAGGATAAGCCCTGGAGAAAGGGGCAAAGGACCTCCCCCCCTCCCCCAGGTGGGTGTGAATCAGAGGAGGGAGGTGTCAGCCCCCAGGGATTCTGGGGTGGACCTGGGTAAGGCGAGGTGCTTCCAGACAGGGCAAAGTGGAAGAGTCACTTCTATTTCTCTCCTTTCGGACCTCCCTCAGTTTTTCTCAATCTAAATGCTCTGTGCTGTCCTGGTCAGTGTCCCCATCACAGCCATCCACTCACATCAGCCATCCACAGGATCTGGGAGGTCCTACGGGCAGGCAGGGCCCTTGTCTGCCAGCGAGCCCTCTGTGAGGTTCGGAGACCTGCCTAGGCATCCATGCGCCCTCCAGACACTCGGCAGAGGGGAAGGCAGGGAACAGTAAATGCAAAGAAGCCTGGTGGCTGGAAAGAGCTCAGCAATATGATTCAACAGAACAGAGGGCCGTGTGCCTGACGTGAGGTGAGCACAAAGGAGAGGTGAGTGAATTGAGAGGGCAAGGTGGGCAGGGCCAGTCCTGTGGGGACTTGGGGGCCGTGATGAGCTTGGGTGTTGCTGGTGTAGTAGTCCAGGGAAGGGAGAGAAGGTGGCGATGGTGAAACAGGCCGCCTCCAAAAGGCATGAGCATTCCCCAGAAGTAACTGAGGAGCAGGTCTGTGAAAGGGGGTTCTTCGTGCTCTGTCTGGCTCTGAGGTTACAATAAGCGGCATAGCAGAGACACATCACTTGGGTTCACATACAAAGAAACATTTTCTAACAGCAGAACTGTCCTCTGTCCCATGCCGGACATGTGTTAGGTACCCAATGACTCTTTATGGAATGAAATGGGCCGCCTGGAGACGCCAAGTTCCCAGGCAGTGGAGGGATTCGAGGTGGAGCAGCGCTTGCTGGAGTCACAATGAAGAAGACTTAAGCCTTAACTAAGAAGTGGGGCCATGAGACTGGTCAACCTCGTGATTTATAAAGTTACCTTCAACCTGAAGTTTCCAAGACTCTCCAAGGTCCGAGTAACTTGGGAAGATCTCAAGCGAACTTCAGGACTGACTTTCTTTTTTATTTGATTCAACAAAATATATTGATAGCACCCACTGTACAAGGCACCATATCACATACACAAATTTGTGAATTTTCGAGCCCCCCCCCCCCCCCCGCTCTGTCTTCTCTGCACTGGGAGCAGCTCCCCTCATCCCCTGAAAATGTATGCCTGCATCAAGTTTGTCTCCACCCCCTCCTGGGTCAGGAGCACCTCTCAGGTGAGCCGATCACTGTCTGTAGTGGTGCTGAGACTATCAGAGACACGACAGATGAGAGCCTCAGCAGCTTGGCAGCCCCACGTCCCCCGGCCTCACTTATTTCTAGCCACCTGGGAGCTCTTCTGCCTGATGGTGGCCTTTCTCATCCTCTTCGCCATGTGAAGGAGCTGTCTCCACCTCCCATAGTTCTTTTCCCGTGTCTTGTCTTCCCTGTATGTTCCTTTTCCTATACCTCCCAGGCAGCCTGGGGAAAGTGGTTGGCTCAGGGTTTGACAGAAGGAAGACAAATACTGTATTAATAAGAAAAAAATATTTGTCTTGGTGGAGCTTCCCATTTCCAATATCAATCAGCTTATGAGGTGTGACCATAAAATAATGTGACTGCTAATTTTATATATTTAAAGTGTGTCCCTAAAAACAAATGTGTCCCGAGGATGTTCATAGCTGCATTGTTTATAATAGCAAAATACTAAAAATAATATAAATGTCTATCAATAAAAAAATTGGCCAAATAAACGATTGCAAATTCATACAGTGAAATACAAACAAGAATAGTAAGAGGAATGACTGAAAACCTCCCATCAAAGAAAAAAGCTGGACCAGATGGCTTCACTGGTGAATTCTACCAAACATTTCAGAATTTACACCAATCTCTTCCAATAATTTGAAAATAAGGGACTTCTTCCTAGCTCATTCTGTCATCCCATCATTACCCCGATATCAAAGCCAGAAGAAGACACACAATAAAATAAAACGATAAGCCTTATGAATATTGCTATAAAAATTCTCAACAAAATACTAGCAAACCAAATTCAGCACATCTTAAAGAAATTATATGATATGATCAAGTGGGATTTATTCCTGGAATGGAAGGATGGTTCAAGATAGGAAAAATCAATTAGGATAATACACTACAATAACAGAATGCAGGAAAACCCCCAAATGATCAATTTCATTTACAGTAGCATCAAAAAGAATAACATACTTTGGAATAAATTTAACCAAGCAGGTATAAGACTTGTACATTAAAGACTACAAACCATTGCTGAAATAAATTAAAGAAGACAGAAATAAATGG
Source organism: Myotis brandtii (assembly GCF_000412655.1). Taxonomy (NCBI): domain Eukaryota; kingdom Metazoa; phylum Chordata; class Mammalia; order Chiroptera; family Vespertilionidae; genus Myotis; species Myotis brandtii. The sequence continues at coordinate 2,506,726 of NW_005371173.1, forward strand.
AAAGGCATTCTGTGTTTATTAAGGGAAGATTTAATATTGTTAAGCTATCAATACTACTCAGAGTGATCTACAGATTCAGTATAATCCCTGTCAAAAGCCCATCAATGTTTTTTGAAGATATAGAAAAATCCATCCTAAAACTCATATGGAATTTTAAGGGACCCTGAATAGCCAAAACATCTTGCAAAAGAAGAACAAAGTTGGAGGATTCATACTTCCTGATTTCAAAACTCACTAGAAACATACAGTAATCAAAACAGTATGATACTGGTATAAGGACAGGTATATAGATAGGCCAATGGGATAGAATAGAGAGCCCTGAAATAAATCCTCACATATATGGCTAAATGATTTTCAACAGGGTGTCCAGACCATTCAATAGGGAAAGACTGTCTTTTCAACAAATGCTGGAAAAATTGGATATTCATTTGTGAAAGAATGAAGTTGGACCCTTACCTTTACATGGCATACAAAAATTAACTCAAAATGAATCAAAGATATAAAACTGTAAAGCTCTTAGAAGAAAACACAGGGGTTAAAAGTCATGACATTGGATTTAGCAATGATTTCTTGAAATATGAAACCAAAAGCACAGGCGATAAACGAAAAAAATAGAGCCCTAATTGGTTTGGCTCAGTGGATAGAGCATCGGCCTGCGACTGAAGGGTCCCAGGTTCGATCCCGGTCAAGGGCAGGTACCTTGGTTGCAGGCACATCCCCAGTAGGTGGTGTGCAGGAGGCAGCTGAGTCGATGTTTCTCTCTCGTTGATGTTTCTAATTCTCTATCCCTCTCCCCTCCTCTCTGTAAAAAATCAATAAAATATATTTTTAAAAAAGAAAGAAAAAATAGATAAATTTGACTTCATCAAAATTGAAAACTTTTGTTCATCAAAGGATACTACCAACAGAATGAAAAGGCAACCCACAGAATGGGCCTCTTGCATTTTGTGATGAGTACATTAACCATCCAAATAAATCATTTTTTTTTGTTTTAGTGTGTCCAATTCTAAGTGGTCCCTGGGGATGCTAAACCCAACCCAGCAATACTGCTGCCGAAACAGAGCTCGTTGATGTCTAATTCTCTATCCCTCTCCCCTCCTCTCTGTAAAAAATCAATAAAATATATTTTTAAAAAAGAAAGAAAAAATAGATAAATTTGACTTCATCAAAATTGAAAACTTTTGTTCATCAAAGGATACTACCAACAGAATGAAAAGGCAACCCACAGAATGGGCCTCTTGCATTTTGTGATGAGTACATTAACCATCCAAATAAATCATTTTTTTTTGTTTTAGTGTGTCCAATTCTAAGTGGTCCCTGGGGATGCTAAACCCAACCCAGCAATACTGCTGCCGAAACAGAGCGCTTTTCCACCTGTCGTCCAAGCCTCGGAGTGTTGTTTTGCTGCCCTCCATGGTAGCAAATCCTCAGGGTGAAACTTAACTTTGGAAACAGACCCAAGTGGTTCAGAGCCAAGTCTGGTAGAGATGTTGATTTTGACTAGAGAATAGGTGGATTTATTTATTTACTTATTTGCTTTCTGCCTCATTTCACAGTTACATTGAGCTGTCAGAAGAGCAATTTTGTGTGTGTGTGTGTGTGTGTGTGTGTGTGTATGTGTGTGTGTGTGTGTAAACTTTTTCCTTCATTGTTTTACAAAGTGCCATGAATATCTCTTCCATGCATATGGGTGAAAATCCCCTACTGATATAGAGCACTGTATAGTTGGATAAAAAGGCTGCTGGTAACAAGAATGACAGACACCTGAAGCAAAGTATCAGCTTAAGGTGAAAACACATCACCTGGCAAATGCCCACCAGAGAAAACAGAGTTGAAATATTCTTACCAGAGAAATCAGAATTAAAGTCCAAAGGCTTTAAAGTATGGGATATCATGTAAGTCCCTTTGGGTCCTATCTCCACCCCGCACTCCCCTGACACCCCATTAGCCCCTTGGTAGGAATGGATCCTGTACATCTCTTTGCATCCAATGAAAACCATCCGTTCTTGTTTTTTTTTTTTTTCCCTTAGCTCTTCCTGAGCCCTTGAGGTGTCTGCACATTTCCTCATCATCTCCTCACTGCCCAAATGCCTTCCCTGTAAGTCCTCCTGATAGTCCTTGGGGGAATCATCTGTCCCCCCATCCGTTTTTGGTTTTATTTTTCGGGGCACACAATCTTCAGCCGGGCGCTCCTTGGCAGCCCATGGCTGGCTCTCTGGCTTGGCCTGGGTTCTGACTTGCCCTCACCTGGTGCTTTTCCCTCACCTTCCGACTTGCTCTGCTTTTTTGTTTCCCCTCATCATCTGGCTGTCCCTCATGTTGGTGCTTTTCCGCATGCTCTGGCTTCCCCTCCATTTCTGGCTTTTCTTCCTCATAGACTTTTCCTTCATCTTGTGTATCTACATCATCTTCAGTCTTTCCCTCGCTTTCCAGCTTTCCTTCGTTTTCACTGTAGAGTTTTTCCTGCTGAGATAGCCCCTCCTTTTCCTGTCCTGCAGGGATTCTGGATAGGTTCTTTCTCCTTTTCTAGCCTTGCAGAGTGCTGGGGACAGACACGCAGACCTGTGGACTGGGCCAGGCCTGCACCTCCTCGTACACATGAAGCTGGCTCATCCCTCACCTGCTGGGGCAGCTCAGGAGGTTGGTAGCACATGGGCAACAGGAGTGGACAGTGAGGGGTAGAAGGGCAATTTCCTTCTCCATGAACACTGCTGTCTCTCCATAGCAGTAATCCCAGTTCCATCCATAAATCCCAGGGAAGGTCTCTGATTGGCCTTGCTCAGATCCAGCACCACCCTTTGAGCCAATCACTACAGTAAGAGGGATGCAGTTCTAAGACTGGCTGGGAGCTGAATCACTTATCCACTCCTGATGTGTGTGTGTGTGTGTGTGTGTGTGTGTGTGACATTTTTTACCAAAATAAGGAAATGAGAAAGGAAGCTCACAGGCTACTTTGAACTACAACAAGGACAAGGCTGCCTGGAATGTACTAAGAACCCACATGGTCTCCAAAATTCTCCAGGAGTCTAGAATCTAGATTGGGAGACAAGACACAAAAATAACCAGAACGCAACAGCATGCAGTGACTCCAAGAATGGATAAGAATAGCTGGAACTCCCCACCGACCTCATAAGCTTGTCTCTTGGGTAAAAATTAGACACATAATGTGAAAGGGCTTTGAAAAGACAGCAGTAACAAAGCTCTTTAAGATCACCTGGCACATTCACACCCACCCTGGGGACAAAGCACGGGCTCTGGAGTCAGACTGCCTCAGCAGAGTGGCATAGGGTACGTGCTTCGTACACGTAAGGTATTATTATTATTTTTGCATATTGTTACCTGAGGCATGTATAGGGTAAACATGGCAAGGCTAGTATTCTCTCTCTATAATGAGGACACTGAGAAGTAAAGGACGTGTCTGCTAGTAATTAGTTCTGCTGGTGATGGCAGAGTTCGGGAAGGACCAGAACTCTATTTCCAGGATTTGCATTCCAAAAGGGTCAGGCCTCAGAGAGGCCTGTGGAGTGCCAGGTGGAGGTGTGGAGACAGCAGTGTTCATGGAGATGTGGGCATGTCCTGTGGGGTCAGCCAGTGCCTTGCAGATGGGTAAGACCTCTGCAGGGCTCCATTCCTGCTGGGGACTTAGAACACTGTGGGGGTGGGAAGTGAGTGGGGCTTAGCACCCCAAGCCTTCCTCCACCATCTGACACCCATGCCCCCTCCTCAGGTACCTGGCCCCCACCCCCGAGCTTCTCTTCCGTGCGCTTGTTTACCGGACCCATGCATTCTCCTCTATAAATACCAGCTCTGGTATTTCGGGTTGGCAGCTGTTGCTGTCAGGGAGATGGCTGGGTTGACATGCGGCTCGTGACAAAACACAAACCCCTGGTGTGTGTGGGCATGGGTGATGTGGGTAGGCCCTACCCGGGAGTGGGTTGAGTCAGGGGTGGAGTGGACACAAAGGGGCAGAAGCCAGGTGAAGTTGGTGGTGTGGGGGTGAGAGTGTCCCTAGCCATTGGAAACTGAAAGCACACCAGACCATTCTGGGAAATCACCCTGTTGTTTATAAACTTGAGGCCATGTCCTCATCAGTAGGTGGGGAGGAAAAGGCCTATACTAGTCTAGGAGGAAACTGAGGCTCAGAGCTAGAGCCCAGGTGCCCATGGACAGCTCTGGCCATGATTGCTCTCTGGCCCTAGGGCGTGCTCACACTCTCAGGCCTGCCTAGAGACCCTCCTCCTCTAGGTCTGGCTGAGCTCCCCCTCCCCCCAAACCTCTGCCACTTCCAGAGAATCTGGAAAAATGGTGACTTGGAGCCTTTCTTGGGAACAGGCCTTGTTCCTTCAGGAAATGACCCAAAGTCTCACCTTGGAGACTTCAAAAATGAGACCCTCAGACTAAACGGAAGCCTCTCCCAGGCTCTCTCCCCTGACTACCGCCAGTATGAGGCCGGCACCCAAAGGCTGAGGGGGCCTGCCTGGGGGTTCCGGCGTGCTCGCTGCCCTGCTGAAGCTGTTGGCAGGCCGGCCACTCTTCTGCCCTCCTAGGTGGATCAGCCTCTCTCACACCCCTTACGAGCCCCCCACAGGCCTCTTGCTGGGAAGCTGGGCTCCCCGCCCCCTCGCCAGTGGCCGCCCTTTCCTGGCAGGACAGCCGGATCCTGCAGCTGTCAGGGGAGGGGTGGCGGGGGCTGATGTCAGGAGGGATACAAATAGTGCCGGCTGCTGGGGGCCCGGTGTCCCCTGTCGAATCCACTCTCCAGCCGGCCGCCTGCCCGCCGCCTTCTCTTCGCCTCCCAGCCTCGCCCGCGCCGCCACGATGAGCCAG
>NW_005371173.1:2512490-2526750 GCF_000412655.1 Myotis brandtii
CACGCGGGTCGCCGAGATCTACGAGGAGGAGCTGCGCGAGCTGCGGCGCCAGGTGGAGGTGCTCACCAACCAGCGCTCCCGCGTCGACCTGGAGCGCGACAACCTGCTGGACGACCTGCAGCGGCTCAAGGCCAAGTGAGAACTCTGTGCTCCCACCAACCCCTTCCCACGGGCGGGGCGCCTTGCAGGGAGAAGGTCATCTGCCTGTGTCCCCTGAGCGAGAGGCACTCCAGGTCTCTCTCCTGCGCTCCACTCTGCAAAAGAGTTTTCTTGGAGACATCATGGGGCGGAAATGGGAAACCTGGGAAGACCCTGTAGACAGCCCTCTTAAAAAGCATCTTAAGATGATGGGGTGATGTGGCTGGCGGTCAGGCGGGCAGATGGGAGGTGGAGGGAGGAGGGGCCCCGGTTCAGTCAGAGGGAAAGGGGGTTTGATAGGAGAGGAGGAAATCTGGGGCCAGCTGGGAAGGGGAGGGGGCGGGGAATCCAATGGTAGCTCTCAGCTCATCTGTGATGAGACCCTGGGGAGGCGGGTAGAGTGGGGATCTGTGCCCTGGGCCTAGCTGAGGCTGTGCCATTTCACAGGGGAACAGATAGGCTAGAGGAAAAGGGAGAGTGGGTGGGGGCCCTCAAGAAAGCTGGGAGGACCGGATGGTGGGCTCCACTGGGCTCCCAGTAGGAAAGGGCAACAAGTATAAGCGCGTGTTCATGGGTCCTGTTTCTGACAGCCCAAGTGAGCAGAGTCGCCACCCTGCCACCGAGGTCACAAACATTAATCGAGCCCCTACATGGGCCAAGCTGGGGCTAGGAACCAGGGACATAGAGGCGGATAAAATAGACAGGCTTCCTAATCTCAGCGAGGTCACGATCTGATGGGGACACAGACTTCCAGGGTGTGGCTCTAGGGCAGAGGTTGGGCCACTTCCTGTCCCCTCCCCCATTGGGTGGGGCCTCTCCTGTTTCTACCCAGCAGCCAGGCCTCCTTTCTCTGTTCTCGGCCCACTCTCTGGGCAGCCCTGGGCAGTTTTATTCCCTACCAACTACCTATCTTTCTGTCTGTCTGTCTGTCTCCACCAGGCTGCAAGAGGAGATTCAACTGAGAGAAGAAGCAGAGAACAACTTGGCTGCCTTCCGATCGGTGAGCCCTCATTGATCACTGGGGATCTTTACCTCTCTGCCCCCCCCCCCCCCATCCCATGTGGCCCCTGGTTTCCCTCAGCCCTGCCTGGGTGATCAGTGACCCTGTCCCTCTTGCTTGACCTCTCCCAGGATGTGGATGCCGCCACTCTAGCTCGAATTGACCTGGAGCGCAGGATCGAATCTCTCAATGAGGAAATCGCATTCCTTAAGAAAGTGCACGAAGAGGTATGCTCTGGGCCCTCCTCCTCAGGGTCCTTAGATGCTGGTGAAAGCAGGTGGAAAGGGGGGATCGTGGTGCTGGGCCCTGGGAATGGGGGTGTGAGGGTGCCTGGTAGGGGACTGAAGCCCAGATGCTCCCTGCAGGAGATCCGAGAGCTACAGGCCCAGCTTCAAGAACAGCAGGTCCATGTGGAGATGGACATGACCAAGCCGGACCTCACTGCTGCCCTCAGGGACATCCGGGCCCAGTATGAGACCATTGCAGCTAAGAACATCTCTGAAGCTGAGGAGTGGTACAAGTCGAAGGTAGGCAGCCTGACCCCTACGTCCCCCTCAATTCCAGTTTGGAAGTATTTCCTGTGGCTCCATCCATGGGGAGGAGGGTGAGTCAGGGTCTCTATGCTCCCTTGCCCACCCCCACCTGCATCCTGCATCCTCCTCATGTCAGGGCCCCTCTCTGCCCTCAGGTGTCCGACCTGACCCAGGCAGCCAACAAGAACAATGATGCACTGCGCCAGGCCAAGCAGGAGATGATGGAATACCGGCACCAGATCCAGTCCTATACCTGCGAGATCGATGCTCTCAAAGGCACTGTGAGTCCCTGCTCACCTTGCCTGGCCCAGCCCTTCCTACCTATAGCTCCCCCCCTCACTCTGTGACTTTAGGCCCATCACATGCCCGCTCTGGGCCTCTGTCCCCTCCAATCTACCACAGCGGTAAGAACAGGTGGATTGCCAGTTGGGCTCTCGGGAAATCATGAGGCTCCTGTGTGGGGGTGCAGAGGCTGAACAGCAATACTGCCCTTTGTCAGTTCTATTGTCTGAGTGTCCACATAATACTTCATTTGAGTTCAGGGTTCCCTGGCTCAGAAGAGTTTGACAACTCCTGGGCTTGACCATCTGGAGTGTCTCCAAGCCCCAAAGCTGTCTTTCCCCTATCCTGGACCCCCCTCTTAAAACAACCTGACCTTGACTTGGGCATCCCTCCCCTGCAGAATGATTCCCTGATGAGGCAGATGCGGGAGATGGAGGATCGCTTTACTAGCGAGGCCAGCGGCTACCAGGACAGCATCGCTCGCTTAGAGGAAGAGATCCGTCACCTCAAGGATGAGATGGCCCGCCACCTCCGAGAATACCAAGACCTGCTCAATGTCAAGATGGCCCTGGATGTGGAGATCGCCACCTACCGGAAGCTGCTGGAGGGCGAGGAGAGCCGGTGAGGGGCAAGGCAGGGCTGGCAGTGGGGTTCTGGGGGATGCTAGGGCACCCATTCCTGCCACGGTGGGGGCTCAGGATCACCTCAACAGACCTGGAAACAATATTACACAAGAGGCCACCACTCCACTAATAGCAGAGAATTAACCAAGGCCACCTGAGTAAAAGTGATTTAATTAATAGCTTTTATAAAAAGAGAAATATAACTATTCCCTCTGCTACCTTCAGAATTAAGAACCAGCAGCATAAAACCATGTTCAGCAAACGGTAATAAAATATTACTGCCAGTCAAGGGAGAGATGAGAGCAAAGTGGGGAATGATGAGGTAGGAAAGGGAGGGGCAGATAAAGACAGAGACAGGGAGAGACAAGCTAGAAGAGAGGGTGCAGACTTGTACACTGAGGGCGCACATGTGCACATGCGTGCTCATAGGAAAAAACCAGAATGACAAGCTCGGACATGTAAATTCATTCACCTCTAGACACAGAAAACAGCACACAATTGGAAGGGGACACGAGGTCACCTGCTGGGGTGGAGGAAATGTTCTATATCTTTATTTAGACTTGCAGTTAGACACTGATCAAAACTCACTGGATTGCACACTAAAGGTCTGTGCATTTCGCTGTATGTAAACTTAACTTCAATTTAAAACAGGTCATTAACTAAAAAAAATGATGTCCATTGATACTCATAAAAATGATAATATTGGAAGTTCTTAAAAATCAGCAGACATGTTTAGATGGAGACTTAAACATTTCAGGTTTTGTAGAGTAACACCTATATATAATGACTTTAAAAATATATAATTGTTGTTGATTTCAGAGAGGAAGGGAGAGGGAGAGAGAGATAGAAACATCAATGATGAGAGAGAACCATTGATTGGCTGCCTCTTGCACGCCACCCACTGGGAATTGAGCCTACAACCCGGGCATGTGCCCTTTCCTGGAATCGAACCTGGGACCCGTCAGTCTGCAGGCTGACGCCCTATCCATTATGCCAAACCAGCTAGGGCTATAATGACCTTTTAAGGTAGCTAAATGGCATTTCCTGGAACTCGGCCTCACATGTGAATGGGCCAGAAGTTCCCACCCTGGCTGGAGGGCACACACAATGGATGTCCCCCTGAGCTGCTATCCATACTTCCTGCCATGTCAGGAGCAAGAAGGGAATCCTGGTGAACTGGACAGTGCAGCAGGATTGGGGGTGTTGGTGTCATACCAGCAGTCAGAGATGGAATGGGTGATCCCTCCTGAAGGGACAGTTCCTGGGACAGCTAAAGTTGGCCTTTGACCCTATCCCCTAAGCAGTATGGCAGTGGGAGGGCTGGGTTCCCTGGGACTGGGACAGCTGAGGATGGTGTTTAGAGAGGACCAGGGCAAACTTGATAGGTGGTCACAGGGAGAGAGAGAGGGTCCTAACCCTTTGGGATTTGATCTCTCTCCTTTCAGGATCAACCTCCCTATCCAGACCTTCTCTGCCCTCAACTTTCGAGGTGAGTGTATGTTAGCAAGTGGAGGCCTGGGTGGTGGGGGGCAGGAATCTAGCATGGGCAGTGCTCAAGACCAGCCAGGAGGGGAGGATGGAACTGTGGGGACAGGACTGGGGCTTGGAGAAGAGAAAGGGGGCTGCTGCCAGAGTAGGGGAGTGGTGGGGAGGGGGGTTAGGTAGAGGATCTTCTGACAAAGAGATCATTTTATTATCTCACTAGAGGCCCAGTGCACTAGTGGGGGGTGTGGCCTGCGGGGATCAGCCCGCAGTGGGAGCGCTGCTGCTCCTCCTGGTCAGTGGAGCGGCCATGGACCCACCCTCTGAGTGGCTGATACCTAGTCCGGCATCTTCCATGGAGCCGCAGCACTTACCTCTCCAGGGGACCTGGTCAGGGCAGGCCCAGGGACAATAGCACTGAGAGGCGGGGGAGTAGGCCTCAGTTCCACAGCGGCCATGAACCTGCCTTCCAACCTCCTGGGTCAGCTCTGCGAGCCCCGCAGCCTGTGGGCATCTGGAGGAGGTGGCAGGGAGCGAGGAGGAAGAGGAGGAGGCAACTATCACAGCCCGGGTTCCTGCCTGTGGGCCCGGGGTTTGCAGTAGGAGCAGCCGCTCATCCTGGTCAGCCCATCCTAGTCAGCCGAGTGGCGCTCCCACTGTGGTAGCGCACTGACCATCAGGGGGCAGCTCCTGCATTGAGCGTCTGCCCCCTGGTGGTCAGTGTGCGTCATAGCAACTGGTCGACCAGTTGTTCTAGTTGTTCTGCCATTCGGTGGCTGGGCTTTTATTATATAGGATGATATTGTATTGACCATGTCCCCTGAACCTTCTGAAAATATTGAGCATCAGCAAACAGCTTCTTTTTCCTGATATACCCAAACTCTGAAGGAACCAGGGGTGTCCTTAGGGGCCTGGCAGCAGAAACAACTAGGATCATACTTCCTGGCTATAAGGCACCAACCACCCATTGTCTGGCAAATTGCCAAGTGCCACCTCTCTCACCCCCACCCTCTCTGCTGCTTGTTGAACACCTCCAGTTTGCTGGAACAAAATGTTGGATTCAGGTTTATAACAATGAAGCCAAACCGTAGCAAAGCCAAACAATGAGAAGTAGCTGCTAGGGCATTGTGCCATTCTGCCATTAGTAATATGCAGATTGCATGGCTTTCCAACCCTGGAGAACAGAAAAACACAATATAATGATACATTAGGAAAGGAAGTCGGAGTCCTTGGCAGCTTTGCCTTTCCTAGATCAAACCTTTTATATCTTCGATGTTCATTTCCATCAGGGAAAAATACGTGCTGGCTCCACGGCATTACAACGTTCATCACAGGCTGATTGCTCGCTAAGGAGATTCATCAACACCAAACTCTTAGTACCGAGGACCTAAACTTGGCCCTTACTATAAAACTCAGAACCTCTCTTTTTAGTTAGTCATTTATACAGATACCAAGTGTGAGCCTCACATTTAAAACTGCTTCACGCTTTTTTTTTTTTCTTGCTTCACGCTTTTGAAATTAATAGTCCTGTGGCCATGATAGGGCAAGTATCATTGTTACCATTTCACAATGAGGAAACTGAGGCACAGAGAACAAGTCACTGGCCACCAACACAATGAATCAGTGACCGACTCCTGTCCATCTCTCTTTCATTAAGACATCAAGTTACTCATCCAGAGCCTTAAAGGGGGCTGGGTACCATGAGGTCCTCCAAGAGAGTATCTTGGGACTGGGTTTTGGGTTCTAACTGTCAGGGTACAAATTCATGCAGGGCTCTCCTGCAGCCCAAGGGTGGAGAGGGAGCAAGATGTATGGGGAATGGAAGTGCTGGGTGGCCTGGGCCTCAGGGGTCCTGCCCTCCTGAACCAGTTCACATCTGGAGCACTTTTGTTGGTTCCTAATCTCATCTCAACCATGGGACTAATCCTGGGGTCCACGGAGCCACTCACTGGGCTCAAGGACAAATGATAAAAGTCCTGCTGAAAAAGTACCAGGTCCATACAGAAGGGGTGGGAGTCTTCTCTCTGCCCCGTGGGACCAGGGGCGGACTCCCAGCCCCTGGAGCAGCCTGGTCTGAACTCGGTCAGGCTGAGCATGTGGATGGATCTGTTACAGAAACAAGCCCTGAACAAAGGGGTTCCGAAGTCCATACCAAGAAGACAGTGATGATCAAGACCATTGAGACTCGTGACGGGGAGGTGAGTCTGCCTGGTCCCCTTACTGGTGGGGGCCATGGGGTGTGTCTGGGAAGCTGTCAGCCAGGTGCTTTCTGCCAGCTGTGCTTGTTTGAGTCCCTGTCTGCGGGGAGAGGGGTTCCTGCTGTTCTGGAATGGGGGCTGGGCGACTGGCCTGGGCTCCATTCTCCTGCCAGCACTGGATTGGACTGTGTTTCTCTTCCTCCCCAGGTCGTCAGCGAGGCCACACAGCAGCAGCACGAGGTGCTTTAAAGCCAGAGACCCCTCTGCCACCAGAGACCGTCCTTGCCCCTGTCCTCACTGCCTCCCGAAGCCAGCCTCCTTCCATCGAAGGGCACCACACCCAGCCACCGTCTCCCCTCACAGCCTCTGACCCTTGCTCACCAACCCCCCTCATGGTCCCCACAGGGGACATGGCCCATCCCTGCCCGGCACAGGGAGCCCCCAGCAGTGTGAGTCCTGGATGTTGGACGTGAGCGAGCCTGGCTCTTGGCCGCCCATGGGTGTGCTGGGCAGGGCCTGAATGGAGCCAAAGCAGAGCAGTGACCCTGCCCCTCCCACCTCTGTGACCTCAGGCTCTAGCCTCTGGCTTTGGAGAGGGCCCCTCACCCCAGCAGGGTGTTGGGACCCATGGGGTGGACCTCTCCACTCCCCAGCCCAGGTCAGAGAAAGAAAGGGCCTCCTCAGTAAGCCCGGCAGGCAACTGGGGGATTGGTCCCTGTGGAGACTGGGGGGCACTAAATTAGCTCCATAGTCCCTTATGTTCCCAGGGTAGGCTTAGCAAGCAGGGGCTGCAAGAGGGAACCCCCGAAGGTGCCAGATGTGGGAGCAGGAGATTCAGAAGGAGTGAGGGTGGGCGAGATGCTGAGAGGAAAGGAGAGGACAGAGGCAGAGCGGTCTCAGGCAAGGTGGCAGGGCGCCCACCTCCCTGTGCCTGCCCCTCCCCCACTGCAGGGGCTGGACAGAAACAATAAAAAGAGAAGCACAAGCCTAGCACGTCCCCTGTTGTTTTGACTGCCAGGTCTCCTCTAGGAGCCCCCGGGCCCTGTTGGACTGTGCTGCCTTCCTGCCCAGCCAGGCTGTCCCCCAGGGCCTGTCACCTCTTCTGCTCCCAGAGCCTCCCTGCCTTGTTGTTTGTGTGTAACATATGGGGGCGGGAGCTGGACAGAGCATTTGTTGGGGAACCACAAATCCCTCCTCTTAGGGCCCAATTCTGGGACTGCCTCCCTTGGGCCTCCTACCCCCTTCAGATCATCAGGGCCCAGGGACACCACTGCTGCTCTTTTTGAAGGTCACCACGGTTCCCCACAGACTGGCTCTGAAGTAGGGCTCCTCCCCGGTTCCTTCCCCAAAGAAACTCACACCTTTCCATGACACCTGCCTGAGCGCCTTTATGCACAAGAGCCAATTCAGGAAAAACAACCATGTTAAGGAAAATGAAAAGCTTTATCTTGTTCTTGGAGAAGAAGACCCAATACTCTAAAGCTGTCCATTCATCCTCCATTAACTTATCATTTTAATGCAGTGCTACCTCAATTAAAACACTAAAGGGAAATTTGGGGAGAATTTGGGAAGATGGGAGAGGAACATAGGTCATATGAAAAGAACATTAGGAAATTGTGGAACAAAACATTTACACTGATGGGTAGCGCAGGGGCAATTGGGTAGCCACAGGGGACAGGATGAAGGCTGTCACTCTTCATTCCTTCCAAAAAATAAATTCCAGGTGGATCAATGATTTAGGAAGCTTGATGGATCCATGTGGGTCTCGGCCTTCCTGACACCCCTCACAGATGAGAGATTAGCCTTTAGAGATGGGAAGAGGGTAGAGATCACAAACAATGAATTCAGATGGTCTGTAGGGGAAATAAACCTAATGGGGTTTTAGTCTTAAACTGCCTAATCTGATGTTCCTAAGTGTTTTTTTCCAGAAACTTCCAAAAGCCTTTCTGGTGTCTTTTTCCCTTCTTTGGATGCACTCCTCCCTCACAACTTGCTCCTTCCCCTCTGGGCTGTGTAGTCCCTCCCTCTATGAAGGCCCCTTTCCCCCTTTTTTGAAAAGTATTTTTATTGATTTCATAGAGGCAGGGAGAGGGAGAAAGAGACAGAAACATCAATGATGAGAGAGAATCATTGATCAGCTGCCTCCTGCACACCCCCTCCTGGGGATTGAGCCTGAAACCCAGGCATGTGCCCTTGACTGGAATCAAACCCGGGAACCTTCAGTCCGCAGGCAGACGCTCTATCTACTAAGCCAAACCAGCTAAGGCTTTTTTTTTTTTTAATCTTCACCTGAGGACATGCTAGAAAGAGGAAGGAAGGGAGAGGGAGAGAGATTAACATCAACGTGAGAGAGAAACATTGATCGGCTGCCTTTCATACTCTCCCCAACCAGGGATGGAACTCACAACCTGGGTATGTCCCCTGATTGGAATTGAACCAGCAACCTTCCAGTACACAAGGCTTCTTGGTGTTTCTTCACCTTTGCACTAGGAACATCTGGGGCTGCAACCTGGCCGCCACCCTCGGCCACTGTCCACTATCAACTCATGGTCACTGCTTTCCCCCAGTGCTCCAATGGGGTGAACCCTGCAGGCCCCAGAATTACCTCTATCAACCTGTAGCAGAGCTCCAAGTGAAATTAGAAATGGCATTTCTAGGGTCTTCATGCTGGAATAGAGGAGGAGGGATCGGTGAGGGTTCTTATCCTTGAGCCTGCTAGGGACCCTGAAATCTAAGCTAGTCTCTGTGAGAGAAACACCTGGGGGAGACTGGGCCCCGGTGGATGAGAGGTGATGTATGGATCTGTGAGTACTTTCTGGATCCTCTAGGTTCCTTCTTTCTCTTGAATGAGTTATGTGCATTCATCTACCCATCAAAGCACAAAGGGCCACATAGGTCAGGGAAGGACTGAGAGGCAGCCCCATTCTCCAAAGAAAAGCTTAGATGTGCATTAGTCACCACGGTGGAGGGAGAGTAGGAATCCTAGACTCAGAGTCAGACCTCAAAGGCAATGATCCCCACACTGATGAAATCCCTCCCCAGCCTTGCTCCAATGCCTTGATGAGCAATCATCGAGCTCTGCTTGGAAGTCTCTGTGTCAGAGAACTCCCTGCCTCCATGGTGGCCCCTTCCAGCTGGGACAGCTCTGCACACATCCTTCTCAGCACACATCTGTGTCCTGTGATGACCACACACTTGTACTCAGAGAAGAGAAGAGAAGAGAAGAGACCCAGACCCACCCTGTGTCCCACAGTAGGGATGCATTCTCTGAGCAGAGTCCTCCTGGGACTAGTAATTCTGGTTCTGAGCCCTCGGCTTTGTCTGCCTCCTTGGGAGCTGGACAGTGACCCAAGGAAGTTAGGGGTTGGGGAGACAGGTGCGGTGCTCCTAGAGAATGGACAAAAATAAACCAAAGAAGATCTGGGTCTCATGCTGGGGGCACTTGGCATCTCCTCCTTCAAGACTCTGAACACTGAGAAATAAGAGGGCTCACAGAAGACTGACAGCTTCCCACTAGAGCCATGGGACCAGTTCCAGACCAACTGGAGGAGTAGGAGGGACTGTGGAGGCAAATATATCCCTAAGCCAGGAACTGAGGCCGCAGTGGGCACTCTCTGACCCTGTCTGTCCACTCTGGCTACCCTCCCAGGCCCTTGAGACAATGCATCACACCCATTCACCGCTTTCTCGTCCTCCTCTCACCACGAGCTTGCCCCGGACACATATGCAAATACATCCGTGACCTTTGGTTCAACACCTAACATGTCAGCTACCCAAGGGCAAGGTTTTTATTCACTAACTGTATCCTTGGTGCCCATAAGAGTGCTTGGTCCATAGAAGGTGCTCATTAAATATTTAAGTACTTGTTGAATGAATACCCACTGGGCACTTTTATTTGCTTTTCTCTAAATCAGTGATTCTCAACCTTCCTAATGCTGCGACCCTTTAATACAGTTCCTCATGTTGTGGTGACCCCCAACCATAAAATTATTTTCGTTGCTACTTCATAACTGTAATTTTGCTACTGTTATGAATCATAATGTAAATATCTGATATGCAGGATGTATTTAGGTGACCCCTGTGAAAGGGTCGTTCGACCCCCAAAGGGGTCGCAACCCATAAGTTGAGAACTGCTGCTCTAAATTAAATATTTATCAGAAAGGCCCATGGCCCCCCCTTCATTCACTGATTCAACCAACATTTACTGAGCCTTTACCATGTTCCGGGCACGTGGTATATCATTATGAGTAAGAGGAAGCTCCCCACTGCCCAGAGAGGTGGGGTGAACTGCCCATATCCGTAGCAGAGGAGGACCAGGCCCCAGGTTCCTTGGCCTCCGGAGCCCAGATCTCTTTCCATGACACCATAGGCTTGTGATTGCTAGTCAGGGCAGACTGGCAGCACACACCCAGCCTGGCGCCAGGCCGCAGGGCACTGTGGGGCCCATTCTGGGGGACAGATGAGCACCTTGCAGACAGCTGCCCTGGGTGACAGGCCTGGCCAGAATGATGGCTTCTTGCTGTCACAGCTAGTGCAGGCTGCTCCAGGAGAGGGCGCCAGCAACTGGAACAGGTCAGTGCCTTCCCTACCCAGGCCCACACACCCCTGCTTGTGCATCAATGCATGCCCATATTGTGACTATTCGAACAGGAGACACACAAGCCATGTTCCAGGCTCTGTGCCAGGCCCTTTATAAATAGTTAATATTCATGTTAATATTTAATATAATAATTTAAAGCCATCACAACAACCTAAGTCAGATCATGTAATTCCTTGGCTCAAAATTCTCTGAGATAACTTTCTGGTTCACTAGGAATAAAAGTGCCATGGCCTACAAGGTGCTAGGCTGTCTGACCTCATGTCTCTGTTCAGCCCCACTGGTCTCCTGGCTCCTCTTGGAGGCCACCTCTGCTTGGAGCAGTCCTACCTGGATATCTGTGCCATTTGCTTCCTCACCCAGGAGTAGGAATCCTAGACTCAGAGTCAGACCTCAAAGGCAATGATCCCCACACTGATGAAATCCCTCCCCAGCCTTGCTCCAATGCCTTGATGAGCAATCATCGAGCTCTAACCACCCTACCACATTCCTATCTCCATACCCTGTTCCATTTTTCCACAGCACTTATCTTCTTCTAAAAATCTTTATTATCTACAATAATAAAAGCATAATATGCTAATTAGACCTGACAACACGGGGGGCTGCAAGGGAACAGGATGAAGGCTGTCACTCTTCATTCCTTCCCCCAGGTGCTGTAGGGAAGCTGGTGCTGGCAGCCGGGGGAAGGAAGGCCTACTCTTGTATGAATTTCATGCATCAGGCCTCTAGTTTCTTTATAAAGAAGAAATAAGCAACAAATATAAGCAACACAGGGGCAGGAATACTTGTCTGCTTTGTTCACTGCTATACTCCTAGTGCTTAGAACTGTGCCAGGCACATAGTAGGAACTCAAGAATTTGTTGAATGAATGAATAAACCCTGAGTTGGATCACCCCCATTTTATAGATGAGTAAACTGGGGCTTAGAGATGTCAAGATCACACAGTTCATGATTCAACCAACTAATCAACCAACCAACCAGCCAACATTTACAGACCATCTACTGCATTCTACACAAATCATTGAGGCACAGTGCTAGGTGGCTTTGGGTTATTGGTTTTGAAAAACAGTTTCTAGTCCTTTGTTCTTGATGTTCCAACTGCTTGCAATGTCTTGCCTCTACATTTTAACAATTCAGTTTACAGTTAAAAATTCAATTTATCATCAGTGGTTGCATGCAGAGGGCATGTTTGACTACAAAGGGGATGCTCAGGCAAATATTTAGGATGATCAGACTGTTTTGTAAGGTCCTGGGGTAGTGGATACATGATTCTCTGCATTTTTTAAAACCCGAGAACTGCACAGTACAAAGAGTAAGCTTTAATGTATGCAAACAACAAAATTTTCATTCCTCAAGGCTTTTAATCTCTATGGACAAAATTCACTATTTAAATTGTTTCTTCTTTCCCCTGTCCATGAACACACACACAAGCACACTTTGACTTTGGTCTCCCAGAATGAAGACGTGGGGTAAGGGGGCGACACTGAGAGTACTTTTCTCCATCTGCAAATGACTCAGGGCTCCTCCTGTGGCTCCTCTCTGCCTTCCCAGGCTTATCCCTCAGGGCTCAAGGTCAGACCTGGGCCCCTCACCTGGACTTTAAAAAATATTTTTTATTTTGAGATCATTGTAAACTCACATGTGGTTACAACACAGAAAAACAATACAGAGATAACCTGTATGCCCTTCATCTGGTTTCCCCCAATGGTAACATCTTGCATAACTATAATACATGATCAGAACAGGAAATTGCCATTGATATAGTTCACCCACCTTCTTCAGATTTTGCCAGGTTTATATATATGATTTGTGTATATGTGTGCATGTGCATGCACACATGTGCATGCATTTAGTTCTATGCAACTTTATCATGTGTAGACCCATGTGACCACCACCACAGTCAAGATACAAAACTGTTCCAGCACAAAAGTCTCAGTCGGACTTTTAAAAGCAGTTATGTCCCACCCTGGCCAGTGTGGCTTAGTTTGAAGGGCATCATCTGGTGCACCAAGAGGTTGCAGGTTCGATTCCTGGTCAGAGGCATGTGGATTTTGGGCTGGGTCCCAGGTATGGGGTGTGTAGGAGTCAGCCGATCAGTCTCTCTCTCTTCCTCCTTTCCCTTCCTCTCTCTCTAAAAAGAAATAAAAAATATTTAAAAAAGAATTTGCCAGCAGGAATTTTAAAATGATAAATAAATAAATAAAACATAAAAGCGGTTATGTCCTATCTTGATGTTTCTCAAAGTGCAACCCTTAGATGCATCAGTCACCTGGGACACTAGTTAAATGTGCAGACTCCGGACCTTCCCAGCACTGCCTACTGAACCCGCATCTCTGGGGGTGGAGCTTGATTCTCTGTACTTTGTACAGGTGCCTATTTTGAGAACCACTGCTCTAACTGGCCTCCAACTCTCCCACCTCCAATCCACCCTCCACACTGTGGCTGCCGGAGGGATTCTTCTACAACACAGCTCTGGCCATGTTATCCTGCTGCTTAGCACCCGGCAGTGGCACCCAACTGTCATCAGGAGACTGACTTTAGCAAGCAAAGCTCCCTGGGTCAGGCCCCACTTCCCACCTCCACTCACCCTCCCCACTGCAGTTCAGTCCTTCCAAACTCCTCTGATTCCTAGAACACATCATCTGCTTTCATCATGTTCTGATTTCGGCCATGCTGTTCCTTCCTTCTCCTCTCTGCCTATTGCAAACCTGTTCAACTACCCATTTTTACAGATGAGGACTTGGAGGTTGAGAGAGGCTTGATGTCACCCAGCGAGCGCAGGCAGGACCCGCTGGGAGCCAGAATCCACCCTACTCCCTGCTCCTGGTCTTGCTGTTTACCACACGGTCATGGAGGCTGCGGAGGCCTCTGCTCCCTCTTGTCTGGCTGTCGCTCCCCTTCGCCGGGCCTTCCTTCCCATCTGCCGCTCAGACACTTCACCCAAGACCTCCTGTCCCTCTCCCAGCTGGGAATCTGGGGCCTGCGGGGAGGGAGGAAGGGAAATGGGATCGAGCCCAAGGGTAACCCGACTCCTCCGAGTGGGCTTGGGCGCAGACACACCATGGGGGAGGAGGCTGGGACTCGGTTAAACTTGGTGAGGGTCTGGGGGCACCTGGAGGGAGGGAAGGAGCGGAGTGGAGTTCAAGTCCCCTCCTCTGCTGCCCCCTCCCTCCACAGCTCCCTCGAAACTGGAGCCGGGGGCCCTAAAAATAGCCCCCGAGGAGCAATTGCCAGCAGGCCGCCCTGGTGACCTTCTGGGTAGCGCAGGCTGAAGGCGGGCGGGCAGCAGAAAGGCAGGGCGCCGGCCCCCCAGGACTCATCTTCCAGGCGCCATCCCCCGGGCGCCCCTGTGGCTGTCGGTTCCAGCACCCCCCAGCCCAGCTCGCTGAGGCCATGCAGAAATCGCG
>NW_005371173.1:2527080-2533686 GCF_000412655.1 Myotis brandtii
CCGAGCTGCCTGTGGCTGCGGAACTGCGGGCAGCAGGATGCCGGCAAGTACAGCTGCAGGGCCCAGAACGAGCGGGGCCAGGCCTGCTGCGAGGCCGTGGTCACAGTGCTGGAGGTCGGAGGTAATGGGGAGGGAGGGGCTGGGTGGGTGATCAGAGGTAGAGGACTGCCAGGGCCACGTGCATTCATCCAGACTTCTTCCCAGGTGCTTTGGCGTCTCAGCTGCACTGACCCAGAAGTGCCCACCAAGAGGAAAGTGCAGGGAAAGGGGTGTCAAGGTAGAGAAGCTCCCCACAGGAAGGTCAGAGGTCATGGGTCAGCAGTGGGTAAGCAAAGCCCGAGCCCCACTCAGGCCTCTCTGGGGATTCCATAGTGGACACCTTCATAGTTTCCCCGCAGCGAGAGGCCACCTGCAGAAAATCATCTTCATCAGCTCCAGTAACTTAGACTTGAGATTCCTGATCAGCTCCTGACAGGTGTGTGCACCCCTGGTCCAACTGCAATGTTGAGGGGATGGGTCAGAGCTCCTTGCAGTCTGTTGCTGGGGGAGGTTGGTATGCTCAGCACCAGGCTGGTCGGAAGAGGCCAGTGGGTGGATGAGTATGAATAAATGGGGTCCAGGGCAACAGGAGATAGGTCTGGGGGCTCCCAGGCATGTATGGAGGTGTGTGCCTGAGAACCTACATGTCAGCATGTGCTTGTGTGCATATGTGTGGGGGTTGTGGGCTGTGGAGCAGTCTGGTGGTACAAGCAGATGAGGGACAGAGGTTTGTGGAGTTGGTGTAGAAAGCCCATGGCCTGGACACACTAGCGGAGGTTTGGAGAGCGTGGAAAGGGAATGCTTAGGTGGGTGCCCGGGGCCCTGCCCCTCTTGTGTAGAGTGCTAGTCTTGTGTGTGAAGGGACCAAGGATGGTCCCAGGCAGGAGAGTGTCTGAGGCTGGGCTTGGTGCTCAGGGTCCTGTGGGTGTGTGTGCCTGACCAGGGCCCATTCTCCTTAGGTCCTTGTTGGGGCTTCCTTTTTGACCTTCTCTAGGCCAAAGGCAGAGCCTTAGGCTAACTGAGCCTTAAGAAACAGAATTCTGAGGAAATAGGCTGCAGTTAGGGGAGATGGCAACGAGCTTGGGGGAGGTCACTGAGTGTGTCTGGGCAGTTTCAAGAGTGAATTCTCACTCCAGCTGACTGGTGTCATGTAGGGGTACATCCTTGGGGGCTGAGGAGGAGGCATAGGGATATGGAGTGCCTTAGGAGCTGGAGGGAAAGAAGGTGCTAACGTGCAGCCATGGCAGGAGATGGAGCAGGGGCTCACCCTCCTTCTGTCAGCATCTTCTCTTTCCCTAGCTCCACCCTGCCCACCCTCCTACAGTCTTCAGTGACTAGTAGTTCCTTGGAGTTTCCTGAGGCCAAGCATGAGGCAGAGAAGGCCAAGGCTGGCTTCCTTGACTGGCCTTGTACTTGGCCAGGTACAGGCTTTCCCAGTCTGGAGTTAGAGAATGGGGCTCATCCTGGAAGAGCTTTGAGCTGGGGAGGGATCGGACTCCTTGGGGGATCTTAGCTCTCGTCCCCTAAGGGGATGGGAAACAGAACATAAATCGAAGGGCATGATAGATAGAGTGATGAGACTGCAGCTCAGGGAAAGGAAGTGCTGAGGAGCTTGGTGGTCACAAAGTTTGTTTAGAGCTGGAAAGAACCACAAGGAACTGAAGCTCCAGACGCCTCCTTTTACAGGTGGGGACACTGTGGTCCAGAGTGCAGGGAGATCTGCCCAAAGACATACAGCTAATTATGGCCACCCTGAATTAAGAACCCAGGTTTTCTCTCTGGAAGCTTTTTACTGCTCCAGGAGTTCTAGAGGAGGAAGAGAGTAAGCGAGGGGAGCTGTCCATTGTGTAGAGAGTAGCTCAGGCCTGGTCTTGAAGATGAGAGCCTCCTAGCCTGCCCTGGTCCCCCAAAGTAGGCAGAGTGATAGGGTACTAGAGCCCCTTTCCTTGGGGCAGGGTTGTCTTCTCAACCCCTCTGTCATCTGGGTGGCATGGCCAGCAGACTGAGCCCTGGCTGGCATATCTAGATGGAGGCCAGGGGGGATGGTCTCCAGGCTGTTCTGTTGGAACAGCATGTGGGAGAGGAAAGGACCCTGGGGGCAGTGGCACTGGACTTGGGGCCTTTAGACAGTAATGTTAAACAGGAAGAGGGTTGGGCTGCAGCAAGTCACATTTGAGAACTTTTCCCACCTGTGAAACCTTTAGCCCAAGAGCAGCTTTATAATTAATATTAATTGGTAATAATTTTTAGTAGTAACTTATAATAGTATGAATAGCTACTACGCTAC
This sequence comes from Myotis brandtii, assembly GCF_000412655.1. Taxonomy (NCBI): domain Eukaryota; kingdom Metazoa; phylum Chordata; class Mammalia; order Chiroptera; family Vespertilionidae; genus Myotis; species Myotis brandtii. The sequence goes on from NW_005371173.1 coordinate 2,529,407, forward strand.
TGTGTGGCAGGCAATATGCTGTCATATCGTTTGACATATCATTTAAGCCCCACGTAGCCCTGGGGAAACTGAGGCACAGAGGGATTAAGTGGCAGGTACTGCTGTACAGATAGCAGGTGGCAGAGCAGGGATGAAAGCCTTGGTTTGTTCCACTGCGAAGAAGAACCACGTACTTAACGACTACACCCCTCCCACATGATTTGGGGGAGGGAGGGGCTTTGCTTTGGTGATGTTGGGGGCTGACTAGGTGAGTCCGGCTTCTTTCTCTTCCTGTTGCCTCCTCACTCCCACCAGTCCCTGCCCAATGGCAAGTTCTGGTCAGGGGCAGCTGGGCAAGCAGCTCAGCATTGCTCAGACTTTCTCATGGAAAACGTTCTTGGTTAGGATCAACAGTGGGAGGACTTCAGGGCTCTCGAGGAAACCCAGCCAGGACCTGGATGCAGAGGGAAGGAGGCAGTTTCCTGGCTGGAACTGTTGTCTGGCTCAGCAAGATGGGGTTGATGCTGAGGTTCCTGGCACTCCTAAAGCCTGAACTGTTAGCTCAAGAATGGAGGGACAGTGCATGGCTTGGGGAGGCTGGGCCCTTGAGAAGACAAGTGGACTGAAGGATGGAAAGTTTGAAAGATGGGAAACAGAAGGTTGGGATTGAGGGCCTAGAAATAAGGAAAGAATAGGAACAGTGAAGATGGTAGAAATATAGAATCCTTAACATGTGTGAAGTACCTTATCTCATTTTATTTTTTAATTCCTTAGCCCAGGTTATTGTTATGTTATTACACATATAAGAAAACGGGGTTATAGAGGGAATTTACCCAAGGTCACATGGCTAGTAAGGTGGCAGAGCCAGATCTGAAAGCCAGGTCTCTGGGTCTAGGTCCACATTTCCTGTCAATATCCCAAAGTCATCTCCTGGCCCGTCTCCAAGACAGGCAGGCAGTCTTCTCCTTCAAAATCTCAGGTTCCCATCTGCATGTGCAAATCAAGTGACCAGAGTAAGTGCCACCCTCAAAGCTTGGGGCATGTAGCTGGAAGGGAAGGTCTGCACTAAAGGGCAGGGGGTAAGGAGGATCTGATGATGCTCACTGTTCAGCTGGAAGTTTCATAGCCAAGAAACCAGTGTCAATCGGAAGGGCCAAAGGTCAACAGATGGTAGTGAACCATGCAGGAGGTGGGGAATTTGAAGAGAGGTTAGGGACAGGGAGAAAGGGCCAGTTTATTTATTTTATTTTTTAAATATGTTTTTTTTAAAATTTATTTCAGAGAGAGGAAGGGAGTGAGATACAGAACTAGAAACATCAATGATGAGAATCATTGATTGGTTGCCTCCTGTACACCCTCCACTGCAGATCGAACCCATAACCTGAGCATGTGACCTGACCAAGAATCGAAACATAACCTTCTGGTTCATAGGTTGGTGCTCAACCACTGAGCCACACCAGCCAGGTGAGAAAGGGCCAGTTTAGACAAGGGAAAGGTGGGGAATGCACCAGAGCCTGCATTGAGGTATATTCTGCAGTTGTCATATTTTTCACCTGGAATTTGGAATGTCTGGATAAAAAGCCAGGAGGGAACCAGTATGGAGTTGGGGATAGGTATGGAGTGTCTCCATCCATGCATGCCAGGTCCTAATCAGGAGAGGAGGAGGGACCAGAGAGGAGCTCCTGAAGGAAAGAAAGAGAAGAGCAGAGAGAGCCGGAAACCAGCCTGAAGCAAGGCAGGTCCTTCCAAGCAGATCCTGAGTGGAATGTGAGATGGAAACTTCTCCAGCCATTTTTTGCAAAAGGTCTGGGTCAGGACAGAGAAGGGAGGAAGGCTGGATGAATGAGCTGCTGCAGGAAGATTTACTATCCCCATCCCCACCACCTCTTGTCCTCTCCACCTCCAGCTCTGTCATCCACTCACATGTTTATCAGGTGGCTACTGTGTGTCAGTCATTGTTCTCAGGATACATGAGTGTGGGGAGGGGGTAAAGCCCCAAACTCCTGTTCTCCTAGAGCAGTGGTTCTCAACCTTGGCTGCACATTAGAATCACCTGGGAATCTTTTTAAAATCCTGATTTCTGGGCCTCATCCTCTGGAAATTTTGTTTCTTTGTTATGGGGTGGGGCCACAACATTAGTAACAAAGAAACAGAATTTCCGGAGGATGAGGCCCAGAAATCAGGATTTTAAAACGATTCCCAGGTGATTCTAATGTGCAGCCAAGGTTGAGAACCACTGTCCTAGAGATGACACAGCATTCAATAAACATAACAAATAAGCAAAAATTATACAGTATGCTAGAAATACAGAGCTCATAAGGTTTCAAGCTCAGGGTAAGTGAAAGAAGGGAAAGGAGAAACTGAATCTAGGCATGAAAGAGAGGAGGCAAAGAGGAGGGTAGTGAGGCAGGGCATGATGACAGGGGTTTTCTCTGGTAGGGGAAATGCTGGCAGTGCAGAAATTAGAAGTCTGGGTTTGGGAAATGAGAGGGGGGCACAGCAGTACAGCCATGGAGGAAATATGGGGCAATATTGGATCTACCCTGCAAGCATGCCCCAGGTCAACCTTGTGGGGGTGAACAGAGCAGGCCCAGAGCAGGAACACAGAATCCCACAGGCCTCTGCTCAGCCCAGCTGTCCCGTCACTCACGCCCGTTGCCCATTGGTTATTTTTGCTATGGAATGTGCCAGCCCCTCGGATTCTCCTGGAGAACAGGGGCTCAGGTTACTCCCTCTCCTCACTCAGCTCCCCCATCTGTGAGTGGGTGTGTTTGGGGGTGGCAGGGAAAGGGCCTGTGGGTGGTCAGGGTCCTCTGGCTGGAAATGATATAGACACACATGTGTACCCTCTCCGCACAGGTCCCTGTGCATGTGTCTGCATGTAGAACATTTGCCTCTGGGTATCTGGGGAACTGGACCACTTGCATGTACCCAGAATGTACCAGACATGACTGTAAAGTAAAGGGGCCACAAGTAACTTCAGGGGCCAAGTGGAAACTGATCATGAGCAAGGTCCTGTTGTCAGCGGCTGAACTTGAGCATGCTTGCCCCCCCTAAAATATGTACTGTGCAGGCTGAACAAAACTCATCCTTTGGCTCTGTATTTATTTTGGACCCATGCTTTCAAGAAATAAAGTTAGGGAACCTATCAGTGTGTGAGTCTTTGTGGCATAGTGGTCACTAATTCCATCACAGTGTCTGGATTAGAGTCCCGATTCTACCAATTGTTGGCTGTGTGACCTTGGACAGGTAACCTCTCTGTGCCTCAGTCTTCCCCTTGTTGTGAGGATTTAGTGAATTTATTCATAGAAAGTGCTTAACACGCTAAGGTGCATACTAAGCATACAATAAGTGTTGATGATAATGACTCTGTAGTCACATCTCGGAAACCAGGACTGGCACTACTTGTGTATGCTGGGATGGAAATTTGGATCTGGGGGACACGTGGAGACACACAACCTGTGTGGCTTTGGCTAAGTGACAGGCTTTTCTGAGCCTTAGCCTTGTAGGTTAAATGAAGCCAGTTAACGCTCATAAAGATTTCAAGCTCATAGGGTTGTCGTGAATGAGGTAGCATTTATAAAGTGCCTGGCACTTGGTAGATGGTTAAGAAAGTTACAGTAATTGGGTGGAAAGTAGAGTTTTGTGTAGGCAAAGTGTGCATAATGCTATGGGAGAACTAAGAAAGTTTGGTGAGTACGCTCACCTGTGAGTGAGAAGATGGGTCCTATTTGTGAATAATTAGGAGAGCTTCTTGGCACCTTAGCTTGCGTGTGTGTGTGTGTGTGTGTGTGTGTGTGTGTGTGTGGAGGGGGGTGTGCAGGGATAGAGTACCTACCATCAAGAAACTCAAGAGCCCTCTCTGGGCTTTCCTGAGAAGCCTGTGGGTGTTTACAGCTGGGGCCATGTCAGCACGGAGCCCCCAGCCACGAGGAGCCTTGTCCTGTGTACGACCTAGGCGCCCTCACCAGCGCTGTGGCCTGCAGCATACTCGGCCACCAGCGAGTTGGGTACCGCCTGGCACAGGTCCGTGTGCGCATGTTTGTAGAGTGAGCAAGTCGAGATGCGCTGACCTTCCGGAGCCGTCCCGCGGGAAGCGGAAGGAGGTGGCGTGGAGGTTGCGTAGGGCTGCCAATGAGAGCGTGGCCCGATCTCTTGTGGGGGCCACTGCACCCCTTTCTGTGCCTCAGTTTCCCCATGTGTCCAGGGCCCGGGAGGCAGATGCGGGATGGGGGTGCGGGAGCGCAGGTGATAGCCGTCCCAGGAGACGCAGGGGTGCAGGCCAGGGAAGGGGCGCCGGG
>NW_005371173.1:2534124-2538952 GCF_000412655.1 Myotis brandtii
TGTATTCCCCGCGACCACCCGGGGAGATCTCCGCGCCGCCTTTGGCGTGGAGCGCCCACTAGCTTCTTGGCCACCTTGTTCTCTTCTAGCCTCTGGCCAACCTGGGCCCGGGCCCTGCCCGGCTTCCCCCAGCCCCCCACTCTGGAGCCTTCCATCTTCCCGAGCTCCTGGAAGCCGGGCACAGGGATCCGCGCTGAGCTCAATAGATTCCCCAAGCCCTGCCTTGTCCTCGCATACCCAGGCCTCCTTCCTGCATTCCTGAGGCCCCGGCCTTTTGGGGTACTTTGCCTTCAGACCCCCATCACCCTCCCTGCCCTCTTGACACCTATCCTTGGGATCTGTCTTGCTCCCGGAAGGAATTTGTGTCCTTATCTCTCCATCTCCCAGTCATCCAAGCAACCTCCCCCCCCCCCCTTCCTTTATCTCATCTCCCAGTCATCCAAACAAACACTGCCCCCCCCCAATCTCTTCACCTCAGCCAGCCCCCTATCCTATCTCCTAGCCTCTGTCTCTGGGGGTATCGCTCAGGTCCCCAGTGCTGTGAGACTATGAATTATGACCCACAGCCTTGCTGTCCTCTCTCTCCTTCCTCCCCTGCTCCTCCCCAGAGCCAAGCTGACCTCCCGCTGGGAGGGCTGACAGGCAAGGAAGAGTGGAGACATTCTCTATGCGGGAAGTTGGCCACCTTGAGTCTCTGTCCCACCTCCCCCCACCCCCCTGCCCACTGGCCCTGGAATGTTTGGACGGGAGGTATAGGGATGGCAGAAGCGAGCCTTCCCCTCAACAACTCATTCTGGCTTTTCTCTTTCAGAAAACCGGCCACTCCCGCCGGGCCTTTAGCCGCCTCACCCATGGTGTGTGGACTGTGGGCTTCCTGCTCTACCCCATCCCACTCCTTCTCTTGGTCCATGTTCCTACATGAGGCACCCAAGTCCCGAAGACAGCTCATGAGATGTGGGACCCCCCCCACACACACATACATGCATCCATACTTACCTACCCACCCAAGAAGGCCCCTGTGCCCTGCTGCTGAGAGAGGACCTAGCAAAGTGGGGGCGGGGGGAGTCATACACATTCCACCATAGGTTCACTGTTCTTCATCCACGGGACAGAGTGAAGATGAGCTCATTGCCATAGTTTGGCTACCAGTACACGGCTCCTGCTTGTCGTGGCACTCATAGAGAAACTGAGGCTCAGAACCGGATAGAGTCTGGGAAAGTTAAACATGGGCCCAGAAATGTTGCTTCTAGCCTAACTGGGCATTTTTGAAGACCACTCAGCAGAAGAGAGGGATGGGGAAGAGGGTTCCCGTCACATCATGATACGGAACAGATGAGGGTGTGGTTTTCAAGGAGGGGTCAAAACACAATACAAATATTGTAATAGCAGGTGAGCCTGACCCCTAATGGGGGGTGGCTGGGCTGAGCACAAGCAGGCATGTGTGTGTATGTACGTGTGTGTGTGTGACCAGTGAGTACACCAGTAAAAGTGCCAAGGGTACAGGAATAACCAGCCAAAGCACGCGGGCTTCCCAGCCCTGGGCACACTGGGAGCTTGCAGGCAGTCAAGAACTAGAGATGCTTTCCCCATCCCAGGTGTCTCCCTCCCCAGCCCTGGTCCCACAGGGCATCTCTGGGCACTGGGTACCCTTGTGCCCTCTCTGCTGCCTGCCCACCATGCCCTACCCCACAAACGCTCTGATAACAGTCTGTCCATGTCTCTCTTCTGCTGCTCCTATGGAAGCGAAGTTTTCCGCTCCTGCAGAAAGCAAAGTTACGGTAGGAAACTGGCTCCTGCCCTAGCCCTCCACTCCCCCCTCTTCCCTGCCCAACCCGCCTCTCCTCACCCTGCCTCAGCTGCACCCCGATGTGTTCCGGCTGGCTTGGGGTAGAGGACAGGCTGGTCCTGCGATTGGTCAAGTGCCCTGACAATACAACTCTGAGGTGACTCCCCTTTATTCCTGGGGTACTGGAACCCAGAATTTAGAGCCTTGGAACCTAGGACCTTGTTATTTGGGGGGCTGCATGGAAACTTAAGCTACCACTGGCAGGGGAGGAGGGGTAGGGGCTGAGGCCCTGGTAATTCATTAGGTAGTTGAGGGGACTACAAAGAAGCGAGGGTGAGTACCCAGGGGCCCAGAGCTGGAGCCAGGGAATTGGCAGGGGAGGGGTTACCCTGAGCAGCCCAGGATGGGCAGGGGAATATGGGGAACAAAAGAGAGGAGAAGAGCCCCAGCCCTGGTCCCACAGGGCATCTCTGGGCACTGGGTACCCTTGTGCCCTCTCTGCTGCCTGCCCACCATGCCCTACCCCACAAACGCTCTGATAACAGTCTGTCCATGTCTCTCTTCTGCTGCTCCTATGGAAGCGAAGTTTTCCGCTCCTGCAGAAAGCAAAGTTACGGTAGGAAACTGGCTCCTGCCCTAGCCCTCCACTCCCCCCTCTTCCCTGCCCAACCCGCCTCTCCTCACCCTGCCTCAGCTGCACCCCGATGTGTTCCGGCTGGCTTGGGGTAGAGGACAGGCTGGTCCTGCGATTGGTCAAGTGCCCTGACAATACAACTCTGAGGTGACTCCCCTTTATTCCTGGGGTACTGGAACCCAGAATTTAGAGCCTTGGAACCTAGGACCTTGTTATTTGGGGGGCTGCATGGAAACTTAAGCTACCACTGGCAGGGGAGGAGGGGTAGGGGCTGAGGCCCTGGTAATTCATTAGGTAGTTGAGGGGACTACAAAGAAGCGAGGGTGAGTACCCAGGGGCCCAGAGCTGGAGCCAGGGAATTGGCAGGGGAGGGGTTACCCTGAGCAGCCCAGGATGGGCAGGGGAATATGGGGAACAAAAGAGAGGAGAAGATAGGTACCAGACAGCCTACAGTGGTAAGATGGAGCCTGCTGTGGGGGAGGTAGGAGGTGACATGGGGGAGAGTTGGAATGAGAGGGAAGAGGGCCCTGCCCACACAGGCCCCTGTTTCTTCAGACTTGGAGACAGGTGAGGATGACATCAGCGATGTGCAAGGGACCCAGCGCCTGGAGCTTCGGGGTGACAGGACCTTCAGCACCCCCACAGGTGAGCTGTCTGGGGGGCTCAGAGAGCAGGCGGGTGGGCCTCCCACGAGAGGCGTGTGTGCTTCACCATGCTCCTTTCTCCAGGGGGCTCCGACACCCTGGTGGGCACCTCCCTGGACACTCCCCCGACCTCCATGACAGGCACCTCCGAAGAGCAAGTGAGCTGGTGGGGCAGCGGGCAGACGGTCCTGGAGCAGGAAGTGGGCAGCAGGGGTGGCACCCGCCGCCTCCCGGGCAGCCCAAGGCAAGCACAGGCGGCCGGGGCCGGGCCACGGCACCTGGGGGTGGAGCCGCTGGTACGGGCATCTCGAGCTAATCTGGTGGGCGCAAGCTGGGGGTCAGAGGATAGCCTTTCGGTGGCCAGTGACCTGTATGGCAGCGCATTCAGTCTGTACAGAGGACGGGCGCTCTCGATCCACGTGTAAGTAATGCTTCTCAGGGGCCTGCACTGTCCCACATTACCATGCTGTCCTGCACTGCCCCTCCACCCCCACCTCCCGGCACCATCCACCCCTCCATGCACTTCTCCACCTTCCATTGCTTCCACTCCCGGCCCCAGCTATTCACTCATCTTCCCACACTGCTCCATCCGCCTCCTGTGCCATCACCACCCACATCCGCCCACACCTACTGTTCTGGCTCACCATGCCCTCTCCATGGTCTCTGTACCCCTCTGTCCCTTCCTTGTCTCCTCCAAAATCTCCACTTTCCCTGGGGCCCTCTCCTGCCTCACCCATTCAGGCTCCAGTTGTCCCCAGGATCCCCCCCTTGGGGCCCCCTCCGTGCCTGCTGTCTCTGCAGCTGCTGCCTTTTCATTCTCTGCACATTCCTGTTCCCTGTGGGCCTTTCTCTGGGAGGAACGGAACCACGGCAGCTCCCGGGAGAGCAGGAGAGAGCAAGGAAGCAAGAGCACACCAGGAGAGAGAAGAGAGCGAGGTGGTCAGGGGGCAGATGGGGTCAGGGGCCTGGGAAAGCAGGAGTATGTGGGGGGTGGGGGAAGTAGGGACCAGGGCAGGGAGTGATGGAGACAGGAGGCTGGGGTAGAGGCAGAGGGGTTGGAATGCTGGAGGGGGGTGTCTGTGATGATCCTGTGGGAAACGCCTGAGGGTGGGGTTGAAGGTTGTCCTGGTAGGGGGTGTTGAGCACAGGTGTTGGAGTGAGGCATTGGAGCCATTTTTGGAGATTTGGGGGTTGGCCGATACAGAAGAGAGTGCTATGGTAGAAGAGGGGAGTGGCTGGTGAAAGATGTACTGGGGGCATTTGGGGAGCTGACAGGGGGCCTGATTTGTGATGGGTGTGGGTGTGTTGGGGGGGTGGGATCATCATGGAAGAGAAGGAAGTGGCCTGTTGTGGGTAAGGAGGTTTGAACGGCTAGTGGTGGGTAGGGGAGAGGTCTGGGCAGGGGCAGGGGCAGGGGCAGGGGCAGGAGAGGCTCCCTTGCTTTATCTGATTGGCATTAGCCAGGTGCTCCTGTGCCCTGGACTTGCCTTTTCCTTCCCTGCCTGTCTTTGCCAGGCTCCAGCCAGAGCCTGGAGTTGCTATGGCAACTTCGAGGAACCCATTTCCTTAGTGATGTCTGTGGTACAGAGGCTGGCCTGGAGCTAGAATCTGCCGGCAAGAGGCCTCCTCTGCTGTCCCAATTTCTCTCTTGCCTCACCCAGTTCCCATGGGCCATTCAGGGACTGTGCTGTAGAGTAGATTCTGCCTCCCTTCAGGTGGCTGGCTGAGGTTCTGCGCCCTCAGGGCACTATGGGTTGCCATCCC
>NW_005371173.1:2539039-2540481 GCF_000412655.1 Myotis brandtii
TCTAAAACATCCTTATAATTTATGCTTGTGGCTGGTACCCTATTTCTCCTTCCTTCTGTGCCCCCAGAATCCCAGACATTTTGGAGGGAGCAAGGGCTCAGAGGTCAGACTTCGCTGGCTTTCCATCCTAGCACCATTTCCTAGCAGTCTCACCCTGCTAAGGCACATTTACCTCTATAAGCCTCAGTTTCTTCATCTGTAAATGGACCTGTAACAGTTCCCATCTGAAAGGGTTGTTGTCAGGATTAAATGACTCAGTGCATTTAAAGCATCTAGCACATGCCTGGCACACAATAAGTACTCAGTGAGTCATTTCATACTTTGTATTCAGCTCTCTAATGTGTCAGGTGAGATGCTAACATCTCAGATTCCCTTTCTTATTAATCTTTATGTTTAGCAAGGGTCCAGGTGGGGGAAACTGAGGCCTAGCTCTTGGACCTCAAAGCTCTGTAGGTGAGAGGTGTACTCTGGGCTGACCAGCTCCTTCCCGTCTCCTCTTCGCCCGCACTCCCAACTCGGGCCCACGCAGTAGTTATTTCTGAACTGAGTTATTTCTGAGCACACCCCTTTGGGGAGCCTCTGTGCTTCTCCAGGGAGTTCCAAGGACTCAGGTAACGTCCCCAGGGGCAGGACAAAGTCAAAGGCCTGCACTGGGGGCAGACTGATGAAATGGAATGGGAACCTGGGCATCCTAGTCTCCTACCCTAGGGACCCCTGCTACCACCTGCTGTGTCCTCTCAGTACTGGACTCAGGTCAGAGCTGGTGTTAGGTAACCCCAGGGATGGAGCGTTGCTCCTGGAAGGAAGGCTGAAAGGCTGGTGCCTGTTCTTCTGGGGCCGCTGTGAAGGCGCCATGTCCTGCGGAGGATGGGCAGGACTGTGGGGGGCAGCTGCGGGCAGGAATGGGTGGGAGGCTGCATTCCTGAGAGGGCCCCTCCCGGTGCACCCCTTCTGCCTTCCCTCACCACGTCATCCTTTGGGTCCTAAACCGCATTCTTTTCTCTCCCACCGCTCCGTTTTGTTTCCGCTGTTCCCCAGCTTCCAGGGCTGGGGGGAGGGGCTGGCCCGAGCGCCTGGGGCTGAGTCCTACCTGGACCCAGTCACTAGCCCCATCTCCCGGTGCCTGAGCCGCCGCCTCTCCCCAGCACCGCACCTGCCCTGGCTGTGCCTTCCTCTTTTCGGGGAGGGGGTGGTGGTCTGGCCCATGTCACCCCAAGCCTTCCCCGCATGCCCCACCGCCAACCCCTGTCCCGAGCTGAGGGTCTAGGAGGGGAGGCCGCCTGAAGCTTCTACCCTCTTGGTCTTGGTTCCGCAGCAGCGTCCCGCAGAGCGGACTGCACAGGGAGGAGCCCGACCTTCAGCCTCAGCCGGCCAGCGAAGCCCCTCGTCGCCCGGCCCTGCCGCCTCCCTCCAAATCCGCGCTGCTGCCCCCACCGTCCCCG
>NW_005371173.1:2541579-2570702 GCF_000412655.1 Myotis brandtii
ACGCCGGGGCCTGTGGGCGCTGCTGTGCCCCAGGCGCTGGAGAAGAGCAGGGCGGGGCCTGAGGCCGAGAAGAGGCCGCGCCGAGGGCCAGAGGAGGATGGTCCCTGGGGGGCCTGGGACCGCAGAGGGACTCGCAGCCAGGGCAGAGGTCGCAGGGCCCGGCCCACTTCGCCTGAGCTTGGTAAGGCCTCCAGAAGCACCACTGAGAAGGTGCTGGGACTTGGGTGGGAGGGCGTTTGGGGAGAGGAGGCTGCTAGGGTATGGTCTCCTGGGGCAGGAATGGACTCAAGCACAAGTCTGAGTGAAAGTTTTGAAGGTTGATGTGCTAAAACCTGCCTGCTGGTGAGATAGTGTGTGTGTGTGTGTGCGTGTGCGTGTGTGTGTTGTGTTTTTTAGAGTGTTTCTGTTTTTATGGAGGCGAGGCTGAGGTGTGAGCAGAAACCCAGTGCCCAGATGCCTGCCATAGGCCCTCTGGGTCTAGGGGCCTGCTAGTCTGTTGGGTTAAGGACCTAACTGATGGAAGGCACTGGTGGAAATCTAAGGAGCTCCTCCCCACACCGCCCTTCCGTGGGGGACGAGATGGAAGCCTGTCTCAATATACCAGTGTAATCGGTTAGGTCCCTGTTACAAGAAAGCTCTGGATCAGCCAACTCTCGTCTCTGCCCTCCCCATCCTGGCACCATCCCTGGACCCATCTGTGGCCACTAAGGTCTAACCCAGCCTCTCCTTCTACCCTCTTTGTTCCCAATCTTGAGTCCCTGCGTCGCTGAGCTGACTGTGGTCACCCGGCAGCCTGTGTGTGGTCTCCCAATCTTCCTGTGGGTGATGGCCAATAGCCAGACTGCCCTTGCCCCTAACTCTGCTCATCCTGAACACCAACTTGGGGCCCACTCCTGGGTTGAAGCAGGGGAAGCCATCCTTCACTCGCTCCCACCCGCTGCTGCTTCCCCAGGCCAGAGGCCCTACACACCGCTCCCAGGAGACCCTGTATGTCTTTTTCATTGCGCTTACCACCCTGTATTTTTCTTCAGCAGAATCACTTTATTTTTCATTAAAGTATTACCGCCCCCAAAATTCCTAGAGATGATTAGGCCCCTGTCCCTTGTTCTACTGGCCATCATTATTGCATATGCACAGCCATGTCCCAGGCACTGTTAACTGGGTGCCTAGGGGGTGTTATTTTAACTTAATCTGTATGCCAGCTTTGTGAGATATTGGGTATTATTTATCAGCTCCATCATACAGATAACAAAACTGAGGCACAGAGAGGTTATCTAATTTGCCGGTTTATGTCGCTAGAAGACAGCATAATTGGGATCATCACTGCTCTTTTGGCACTGTGCTTTATCTAGCTTATAGAACATCAGAGTTAGAAATACCCAGAGAGATCTCTGTGTGTACAAGCGTCCCGTAAGCAAGGACCACATCTTATTTCCTCTTATCGCCCTGGTGCCAAGCAGAGCTTAGTATGCAGTGTTACTGTTTGATAGATGGACAAAATCAAAGCCGATTTTCATGGGGCCTCTCAGACGGCTATAGGGCGGCATCACTAATATGACAGTACATCCCATGTTGCCCTGTGACATCACTATTATTACTTACATGTCAGGTTGCTATTACCTTGTCTTCTGTCTGTATGGAAACTTGTAGTATCTTGTGCCCCTCAGCGTGCCTTGCACAGGGATGATCTACCATCCCTGACCGCTGATTTGTGTAAAGATGTGGTAGGGCTCCTGCCTTCCTCCAGAAACAACACTGTGGCTGAGGTTGAAGAGCAGACAAACGAATGCAGAGTCCTGGATGCCCTGTCCTGCTTGAGAACCCCCTTTCTATCTTTCTTCCCTGTCTCAGGACATTCAGGAGAGAGGTCTTTTGCTCCCCAACCCCCACCTTCTAGAAGACCTCTCTCTGGGTTTGGATTTCTAAGATGCAGGGCTGCCATCACAGCCTCTATCCCCGAGTCGTCTCCATAGGACCATATCCCTTTACCCTGTCACCCGTGTCTCTGGCAGAGTCTTCGGACGACTCTTACGTGTCTGCTGGAGAAGAGCCCCTGGAGGCCCCTGTGTTTGAGATCCCCTTGCAGGACGCGGTGGTGGCCCCAGGGGCGGATGTGCTGCTCAAGTGTATCATCACCGCCAACCCCTCGCCCCAAGGTGAGCTCCAGAGTTGGGGCCTGGCTAAGGTTGAGACAGGGAGGGGTGGGTGAAGAGGGAAGCTCATCTGCTCCCGGGCTGGGCTGTCCTGACTCCTGCATGTGTTAGAGCTTCCCAGAATCCCCCGAGGAAGGGGAGGGCAGGCCTGGGCTTCTGTGAGTGAGGGGAGTCCTCCAAATTCCCTAGGGTGGGGAGAGGAGTGGCTTGGGCTCTGTGTGGCGTGTGGGGTGGGGGGAGATTTGTCCCAGTGGGCCCCTGTGGGCCATGGTGACTGGGCACCCTGCTGCTTCCCCCCAGTGTCCTGGCAGAAGGATGGGTCCACGCTGCGCAGTGATGGCCACCTTCTCATCCGGGCGGAGGGCGAGCGGCACACCCTGCTGCTTCGGGAGGCCCGGTCGGCTGATGCTGGGAACTACACGGCCATCGCTACCAATGAGCTGGGCCAGGCCAGCTGCGCTGCCACGCTGGCTGTGAGACCTGGTAGGGAGCCTGTGGGTCCCAGGGCCGGGTGGAGTGAGCAGTGACCCTTCCCTGTAGGCCCAGGTCCCCTTCCCCTCCCAGCCTAGAGCTCAACTTTCAACCACTGTGCAGTTTGTTCTTGTGTCCGTTGCTCTGGTGGAAGCATTTTAAATGGCCTTGGCCTCAGGGCAGAGGCCAAATTCCCAAGGCACACAGCAGGCTGGCCAATTCATGAAGTCCCTGAATTTTGTCTTTAGACATTCTCTAAATGCCATCCTTTCATGGCATTTCCCTGAACAGGGTCCTATGGGGAAAGCAAATTATCCGCGAGTCTCAGAGAAAAAGAATATCCCTGCTCAAAGGGCTTAAAAACCATCAGGAACCTCTGAGGTCATTTCCTCTCTAGAGCAGCCCACCTGCTCCCTTAAGAGAGATGCTTTTAAGTGCTTTCCTCCCTCCCTTGTTCCTTCTGTTGAACCCAAAGCTCTAAAGAGGGTCCAGCTGAGACCACTTCTTGGGAGGTGACAGTGGCTGAGGCTGCTCTGTTTTCTATTTTTATGAAAGTCCTCACTTGGTGTCAGACTACTTCCTTTGGGTTTAAGCCCAGTTGCTTTCAGGTTCAGGGTAGGGCTGGACTGGTGTCCATGTCCATGGCCATGGCCTGTTCAACTCGTTCAGGTCACTGGGCCCAACAATGTGTTGACCCTGGGCAGTGGGGGTGGGAGGAATTGAGGCTGGGAAAGGGGCATTCCAGAAGCAAAAGATGCAGACTCAACCCTCAAGGAGATTACGCTGGGTGATGACCCTCCACCAGAGGACTTAGGTTGGAAGAAAGTGCAGGGCAGATCAACCCTGTCCCTAGGAGAGTCGAGCAGTTGGTCAGTGTTGTGGGATGCTGGATGGAGAGACATGAGGGCCCTGAAGGAGGCTTGGATTTAGACTGGCAGCGGGAGGGGTGGGCATGCCAGGAGGGGCGAGAGAACACGCTGTTCTGTCCCTTCTTTCACCCAGCCCTGCTGGTGACAAGATTACAGAGCCTGTCTTGCTGTGGGTCAGGGCCTCGGCACCTTCACCATCCACCATCAGGGAGTTCTTGGTGGGATCTGACCTGAGTCCAAGTCCTGCTTTACATCCTTATGGTTGTACCTCTCTCGCTTTGCAGAAGAGCAGGTCTTAGCTTACAGACCCCTCCCAGAAGCTCAGATATAAGGTTCTCTCCTTCCCCTTGCCCCTCCCACCTCAAGGAAATGTACTGTCCCTCCACTGTGTGCTTCCCTCCTTCCATCACCTCTGGGATCTGCTTCTGATTCAGCTCCCAGCTCCTCTTAGGGGGCCCAGGCATGGGTCCAGGACTCTGGTCAATACCTGGCTTGGACTGTTTGGCAAGGAGTGGGGTGGGGGGTGTTCCCCAATACTGGCGCAGGGCCATTTGGGAGCCTTTTATGGTTGGGAAGGAGGCTTGGGGCAAGGCAGCTGTCTGCACTTGTCTTTGCCTGCTGAACCTCCCTGCAGTTGCAGTTTCCTCATTTGTAAACCAGAGATAATTATACTATTCGCAAGAAAGAAAGCAAATGTGTGAACGAGCTTTATGAACTGTAAAGCTATAGACAAATGCTAGTTGTTAGCATTATTAAGTGATGCTGTTGTGCACGGGAGCTCAGGTTCCCTCGAAGCTTCGGGAAGCTGTCTTTCCCGTTTCTTTCCTTTCTTCATACTGTTTATGCCTTGGAGTCTCCTCCCTGCCCTTGCCAAGCCCGCAGCCCCCAACCCCCCATATTTCCCAGATGTCACAGCATCTCTGTGCCTCTCCACCCCGGGGAGCTAGGGTGTGCATCCAGAGAATAGCTCCTGAAAGTCAGACTGGCTCCAGGCTCCAGGGCTTGAGGGGCAGGCACGTGGGTCCAGACTCAGCTCTTGTGGAGGAAGCAGACTTTCTTACCCTACAAGGCTCTGTTTGGTCCAGAGCAGCTGGATGGAGGCCAGTGGACCGGGAGAGCAGCAGGAATGGGCGGAACCAGTGGGTGGCTCAGACATTTGGCAAAGGCTGGGGTCCCAGGCCTGGAGTTTGTAGGGAGTGGGAGGGGGGCTAGGGAAGGGTGTTCCGCAGTGTGGCTGTGGGTGGGGTAGGAGTAGGGTGAGGGAGGGAGTGTCTAGTGTATTTTGGGAAGAGGCCCTGTGGAACCGCCTTCTTTTCTTGCTCCTCACCAACCCCTTTGGTAACCAGGACTGGCTGCCCAGTGCCCTCTTGGGGTTCCTACCCCAACAGGACCTGCTTTTGAGGGCTCACAGATCTCAGTTCCTGGTTGGGAACCACTGGAACAGGGAATTGGCAACTAGAGAATGTAGTTACCCTGGTGCTGTGGTTTGGGGGGCACAATGTCCTCACCAGCTCTGGCAGCCCCACCCAGCCCTGGATCCCTCTCATCCTGCCCCACCTCACTGAATAACTGCTGAGTTGAGCTCCCAAAGGGTGTGTGTATCAGGACAGTGGGTTGGAGGGTGTGAGAAGTGCTTAACTGAAGCTAAGCGTTTCACAGCTGCCTGCATCCATCACACAGGCATTTATTGAGTCCCAACTGGGTGCCAAGTGCTACATCTCTTGAAATAGTTTCGTGTGTTTGCAGAGTGCCATATGCTTTCTTCCAAACCCTTTCACGTCTCTTCCCTTACTTGAGCTACGTCACACATGTACAGTTGACCCTTGAACAATTTGGGGGTCAGGGGCACTTACTGCCATTGTAGTAGAAAACCCTCATTTAACTTTAGTTGGGCCTCCCTGTGGGCAGATTCCTGACTGCCAGGTGACCCTTGAACAACAGGGGTTTGAACCGCTCAGATCAATGAGAAACATTCGTGTATAAGGAACCATTGCAGTTCAAACCTCTGTTATTCAGGGTCAGCTGTATATTTCTTGGAGGGACATGATGGGTGGTGACATTCCCAGTTTATAGATGGGAAGGTGAAAATGTGGAGAGTAAAGCGACACAGAGATAGCACGAGGCCAGCATGTCTACTTCGCATCTGTAATCTGCCTGGGGTGCTGTAAGCAAGAGGTGAGTGAAATACTCACCTATGGAAAAATAAACACAGTGTGATGGCAGATGAAAATAACATGACTAGTCAGCATCTCCTGAGCACTTTGTATATACCAGGCCCTGTGTTGACTGGGTTCTCACATTTAATCCACCCTGTGAGGTAGGTTCTATTATTATGCCCATGTTACAGATGAGGGAACTGAGACTTGGAAAGCTTTAGCAAAGTGCTCTAGAGTAGTGCTGATCAATAGAAATTTCTGTGATAGAACTACTATATACGTGCACAGTCCAATATGGTAGCCACTAGCCACATGTGGGTATTGAGCACTTGAAATGTGGTTAGTGTGACTGAAGGGCTGAATTTTTTATTTCATTTTCATTAATGTACATTTAAATCATCTCAGTGGCTAGTGGTTGCCCTATTTGCTCAGCCATAGGAACATAGGGTCCGTGGGAAGCTGGGTGGTGATTTGAAGCTCTGCCCTTGGATCTCCCAAGTCTGCACTCCTAACCACTGCACCATACTGTCCCCTTTCCTCTACTCAAGAGGTTCGGGGTTCAGGTAGAATTGTGCTCATGAGCTCATGGGGTGGGGGTGGGAGCAGAGACTGCCGATGCCCTTGGGTTTTCTTTCCTTTCTTGCCCTCCCCCCGCCTCCTGCTTTGTTTCCCTGTGTGCCCAGTGTGCCCACAGTTGGCTCACCCCACCAAGGGCTCTGGTCAGGAGGAAGGGGGACATGGGTGGCTTCATGTACCCAGGCCTCTGTCCTGCTGCTGTCAGTCCTCCCCTCAAGCACAGGTCTCATCTATTTTCCAGCAGAGACCTTGGCCTCTCCACTTCGCTTTAGCTGGCCACCATGTCCTCATCTGAACAGCAAGGATCATAACCCCTGAGCTGGTTTCTCAGTCAGATTTGTGAGGTTCTGCAGAGCTGAAGATTCAGCTAAGGACCTTTGGTCCAGAGGAAATGGCTTATCAAAGCTCATTTTGGTCCCATCTGTATGATGACGTGATCACAACAGAAAAGAGGTGGTTTGGGGAGGGCATGAATATAAAAGGAAAGGAAGAAATTATGGCACTCCTGTCTGCCCCCTTCTCCTGGCCTGGCCCTGGCCCCGGCAGATTCTTACTTATGAAGTCAGTGGCTGCCTGTGGAAGGGATCTTAGAATGCCACATGGCCCCATGGCCCATCCTTGATGGGGTCTGGACAGCATCGAAAGAAAGCAGTGTGGTCTCTTGACTAGACTCAGCCCTCCCTCCCCTTTTCTGTCTCCCAGAAGCAGGTCTGCCCCAATAGGTGTCCCCCCAGGGCTGCTACCTCAGAACGGGGGTCCTCACACACAGCCTATCAGAGGAACGTGGACCTAATTTACTGTGGGTGCCAACGCTGATCTAACATGGGGCAATCTTAAACAGCAATCCTAAATAACCATACGTAAGAGCTGAACCACTTCCATGCCTAGGTCAGGCTGACCATGTGAAATGCTCTCTGCTTCCTTGTCTATTTTTAAACCAAAATTAAAACATTCTCAGCACAACTCTTCTCCTTTTCCCTCCCTTTCATGGTGGGATTAGCACAGCAGGCACTTAAACAAATCGCCCCTGGAGAAACCCACTGGGACGGTGCGGGTGGACAGTTGGCTGTGAGCGGCCAGGCCATGTGCAAGGCTGTGAACCTCCAGCACATACTCCCTTCCACAGACACCTCAAGCAGCTCCCTTAGCCCTCAGGGAAGGCACGGAAGCTGGCCTCCACCTTCCGCACCTGAAGTTGATCTGAGGGTGGCTGGAGGCAGCTGAGGCAGCGGGAGGGACCTGCTCTAACATGGTCACGTCCCATTTCTTTCTTCTTTACCTAGTTCTGTAGCCGGAGGGGTTGAGCTGCAGTTCTCTGCACACGCTTTCTGCCTCTGAACATTTGCTCCTGTGGTTTCCTCTTCCAGGATTGCTTTTTTTCTGCTTAAATGGAACTAACTCTTCATTCTAATACACCCCTTCCCTCAGTCCCCTCTTCTTCCCTGGGCCAAAAGTAATGTCCTACTGTCTTCACTACTGTGGCCTTCTCTGCCCCTCTCTTGCCACCTTCCTTGTTCCTGTTTGCTCTTATAGTCCTGTGTGTATCTGGCTTGTCATCCCATCAGCCAGAAGGCTCCTCAGGTTATGGCTGTGCTTTGGCTACTCTTAGCTCTTGCAGCCATACCTGGTGGTCTTCGTGGAAAGTCAAGGTCTGTGTGTGAGCTGACAGTGGGGGGTAGAGATCCCCGGGACTTTCCAAGTCCCCGGAACAACCTGGATAACACACAGAGGCTGGGTGAGACACACATCAGCAAAGGGTAATGAGGACCTGCCTGAGAGTGGAGGTTGGGGCCAGAGGAGACCATAGAGCAGTGGTCCTCAAAGTGTTGTCTCCAGACCAGGAGTAGCAGCATCACCTAGGCCAGTGATGGCGAACCTTTTGAGCTCGGCGTGTCAGCATTTTGAAAAACCCTAACTTAACTCTGGTGCCGTGTCACATATAGAAATTTTTTGATATTTGCAACCATAGTAAAACAAAGACTTATATTTTTGATATTTATTTTACATATTTAAATGCCATTTAACAAAGAAAAATCAACCAAAAAAATGAGTTCGCGTGTCATAGGTTCGCCATCACTGACCTCGGCCCAAAATACCACGTGTGGGCGCGCACGAACAGTGCGATTGAAACTTCGTGGCCCATGCGCAGAAGTCGGTATTTTGTGGAAGAGCTGGTATTTTGTGGAAGAGCCACACTCAAGGGGCCAAAGAACCGCATGTGGCTCGCGAGCCACGGTTTGCTGAGCCACATGCGGCTCTTCCTAGGCCTTAGGAGTACCCTAATTAAGTTAATAACAATGTACCTACCTATATAGTTTAAGTTTAAAAAATTTGGCTCTCAAAAGAAATTTCAATCGTTGTACTGTTGATATTTGGCTCTGTTGACTAATGAGTTTGCCGACCACTGACCTAGGGAATGTGTTAGAGACGCACATCATCGGCTCCAGCCCTGACCTAGTGAATCAGAGACTCAGGGCAGGTCCCAGCAATCTGTGTTTTAACGAGCTTTGTGGGTAATTCTGGTGAATGGTGAGTTTGAGAACCACTGCCCTAGAGTGAGGGACCTTGAACCGTGGGAGGCCCAGGTGGTATAGTGGGAACACGTGAGCTATGGAGCCAGACCCCTGAGGTTCAGAGCCCTGTGCTGAAATTTGGTGGCTGAGTGAGATGGGACTGAGTAATACCACCTCTTAGGGTTATCCTCCTTCTCACATGGGGATTGTGTAGGTCCCTAAACTTTCATGTGCATAAGAATCAACGAGGTGCTTTTGAAAATGCAATTTCCTGACCTCTGTTTCAAGAAATCTAATTTTGGGGCGTCAGAGTGAGGCCCAGGAATTTATAGTTTAAACAGGCTCCCAGGTGGTCCTGCTGTGGGTGGTTCAAGGACCATTCTGAGAAGCCCTGAGGTAGAGGGCCTCACGCGACGCCTGTCCTGTAGGGGACCCTGACTTGTGGGCTCCCCGATGCCAGTACTTTGACTGACCTGGGAGCAGTGTTGACAGGCCAGACATATGCAGAGTCAGTGTGTTTTGCAGTGGTGGGGTGTGCAGGGGCAGCACCTACATGGTGGACATTTGTGCATCTTGGGTTTGGGGGGTACCTGCTCCCCATTCCCTGGCTGGGGTAACTGTTTCCCACAGTGAGAGCTGGCCTTGTGGGTGGAGCGCAGCTGGGATGTAGGGACTGGCTACAAAGATGGTTTTGGTGGAGGGGCCAATGAAAAGGGGTGGTACCAGAGCCTGGTGTGGAACCGTAGCGGCTCTGGAATCTGGAGACAGAGATCCCTGATCAGCCTCCTTGGCCACACAATTTTGGGAGTCCAGAGGGGTGGGGGCCATGGTCTGGTTTCAGAGAGGCCCAGTTCTGGCCCTTCTGTAGCCAGAGCCTCCTGATTAGGCTGCACTGACAGCCCCCTCTCTGAGGGGCTTGAAGGACTCTGATTAGCTTGGCCACTGGATGCCCCAAGGTGCTGTTCCCCTAGCCACCACCAGAGGGCTCTGAGGATCCCTGCAAACTTCACCCATCTGCTTTAATCTCTCCTCTCCCTCCCTGGGCCAGTGGCCTCAGCGCTGTCCAACCTGGAGGTGACTCAAGAGGTCACCAGGATCCACAGAGGGGAGGGGGTGCCTGCCTTCAGAGGCCATGCCTGTGATCTCAGCATCAGCTAATGGCAAGCCCCGAGCAGATACTCACCAAGTGACCATTCTGACTTCCTTCCCCACCCCCACCTCAAGACAGCCAGCCTGAATGGTGAACCCCCTCTTCTGCCAGTCCCCCCCCTTCACTGGCAATGATGGGAAACACAGGTCATAGCTTGGGAATGTGGCCCCGGGCAGGGGTGATAGGAGGAGGGAGAAGGACATGTGACCTCTCCACAGCTCCCCTGCTCCCCTGCTCTGTCTCCAAGCCCCTTCCTCGCCCCAAATACAGATGGGTGCTGGTAGTGAGGGGCTGTGGGGGAAGCAGCCCCTGCTTCCTGACCGCTGGCCCTGGTGGGGCTGATGAGGGGAGGGACAACTGCCAACTGGTAGCGCCCGTAGGAAGAGTGTTGGGCACAGGCCCAGTGTCCTGTGGCGGCTGCTGGGCCAAACCTGCCATGGCAGGATGGGGAGACAGAGATGGGATTCTGGGCCCACTCAGACGGCGAGGGGCTTCTCTGGGAGCCAAGTTCTCGGATTCTCAGCACCAGAGAAAACAGGCTGTGGCCTGGCTCGTAGCATTTGAGGCTTGTTGGGAATCTCAGTGGTTTGGTCAGAGCAAGGGGCCTCATCGGGGCTGTTTGCCTTCGGTACCTCCTCTGGTGGACTCGTTGAAATGAGTGGGTCAGGGCAAGCGTCTTGGATGCTGCATGCAGTGCCACCCCATCTTCCCCTGGGGACCAAGGCCTTGGCGCTTTGAATCGAGGCGCCACTGAGGGGGCTTTGTGCTTGTCAGGGTCCAGAGCTGTAAGGAGAGAAAAGGCAGATCCTGCTGCTTGGGAATGAGCAGGGTGGCTAAATACAGCCGCCAGCACTCTGCCCCTCCCCTCTCCTCCCCCTCCACTCTAGGCCCAGGCTGCCTGTGGTCTCAGCAGGCACCACCTCCCCAGCCAGCTGCCTGCCTGCCACCCAGCCTGTCCCCACCAGGCCAGCCCCCACCTTTCCCTTCCCCTCCCCCAGGACCTCGTGCAGAGCCTCAGCAGGGTCAGCGAGTGAGTGGGGCTGGGCAGGCTGGGCTCTTGCTCTCTGGGGAACCTGGCGGGGTGGGTAGTGGGCAGGCAGCGGAAAGGCCTGGTGCCAGGGCAGAGCCTTCGGGACAGGCTCAGGCTGGGGTCTGTGTGGCAGAGTCTCCAGGTGAGTTGGGGTGCAGCCCTGTGGGGGGCCGGGCCACAGGGACTTGGGGTGGGGGAACCAGGAGGAGGGGCCAGGGGGCTGTGGTAGATTCATGTCTGTATTTGGCAGTCGGCGAGAAGCCAGCTCAGTGACGCTGGGCCCCTGGCCAGTTGCAGGGGAGGGCGTCAGGGCCCTGGAGACACCCCTCCCCCAAAGACACACTGGTGCCCCTTCCTCTTCCCCAGCTGCCTTTCTTTGTGGATGACTCAAACTCTGCTCTCCCATCTCCTGAGAGTTTGGGGGCCCATGCTTTAGGTCTGGGGCCAACAGGTGCTCCTGTGGTATCTGGGGCAGGAAGCTGAGAACGGAGAGGGGGAAGGGCAGGCTGAACAGTGCCACCTCATTGGTCCTGGCACTGAGGTCAGGATGGGGCTTGTCTGAGGTGTGTGTTCCTCTGCACTAGGCCCAGTTCACCCAAGATACGGGTGTCCTAGTTGTGCCACCCTGGGGTCCAGAGACGTGAACCACCTGCATTAGGAGCCTGCGATCCTGTGCCAGGAATGTGTGGGTTCCGGGCTCCAGTGGAATTCCACGTCTCCCACAAGGCCCAGGAGCGGCCCTTCTGCTGCCTGAATCCTTGGCCCCAGGCCATTCCCTCTGGTTCCCCTGCTCAGGAGGATCAGCAGGGTCAGTATTAGGAGAGTCTGTGACAGGATTCAGGGACTCAGGGAAGGAAATATCTGGCAAGGTCATATAGCAAGCAAGCCCCGGGAAGTGAGGTCAGGGCTGGGCCAGCCTGCAGGAACCGTCGTCTCACCTCCTGGGCTCCCATTCCAGACCTTATCAGGTCCTTGAACTCAGGCTGATCCATGTATAGCTCTCTCAGTCTCTCTGCCCTCCTTCCTCTCCTGGCATCCCTCTGTGTGCCACCGTCTCTCCTCTGTCTCTCCTCCAGGTGGGTCCACATCCCCTTTCAGCAGCCCCATCACCTCTGACGAGGAGTACCTGAGCCCCCCAGAGGAGTTCCCGGAGCCTGGGGAGACCTGGCCCCAACCCCCCACCATGAAGCTCAGTCCCAGCCAGAACCGCCGCTCCTCAGATGCTGGCTCCAAGGCGCCCCCCACCTTCAAGGTCAGATCACGGAGCCCAGCCTCAGCCTCCTGAGTACCTCCATTCCTTTGTGTGGCCTCTTGTTCTTGGGGCCATACCAGGTTCTAACACAGCCTGGAGCTTGACCCCATTAACTGAGAGCCAGCCTAGGTCAGACTGGGGTGGAAGAGGCCTCTGTCCCAGATCCCCCACCCCCCAGGAGCTGCAGCTGGGCCCTGACACTTTGGGGTTCCCTGCAGGTCTCCCTTATGGACCAGTCAGTAAGAGAAGGCCAAGATGTTACCATGAGCATCCGTGTGCAGGGGGAGCCCAAGCCAGTGGTCTCCTGGTGAGTAGCAGCTAACCACCACCTGCCAGCTCCCCTCCTCCCAGGCCTGGCCCTGTGAGATCTGGCTCTGGGCAGAGGGGACTGGGCCGTTGGTGGACTTGCCCTTGATCTGTAGGGGGCCACATCCCAGGTACAGTGGTGCCACTCCCCCAACCTGCCCCTGCCTCTGTCCCCACCTGCGTTCAGGGCTCACTGGGGGCTTCCTCCTGGGGGCGGGGTTTGTTCACTTGGGCCGAACAGCCTGGAGCCATCTCACTCCCCGAGGAGGCTGCCCGCCTCCAGTCCGTTGACCACAGGCTGAATTTTGAGGCCTTCTCTGCGCCCAGCCCTTTGCTAAGCCCAGGTGGAACCATTTGTTTCTGAGCTGCCAGAGCCCGGCGTTAAATTCGGGCCTCATCTGTGGTGCTACATCCCAGGTGCCTGGAGCTTTGATTAGTTCGCTCAGGTTATTGTTTTTATTGGTTTGGGTTCTACTTTCATTTTTAATTGATTGTCTCGTCCCCAGTGTGATTTCTTAACATTGTAAGTTATTTCATGTCCCTTTGGGGAAGTGGGGAAGCTACCTGTTCATTATAAAGAAATAAAAATAAGACATGAGGAAATTTAAGAGCTATTAAGAGCTGAAGAGCATGGCGCCACTCTAGGTGCAGTTCAGTTCCTAGAAAGGAGATTCCCAGGTGGGCAGACGTGATCCGGAAGTTCCTGGTGGAGGTGGGATGCGGAGTCAGGGTGAAAACCTATCTGTAACCCAGGGTGCCCATGGTCAGTGGGACAGATCTGGGGAGGGGACAAATGATGAGCAGGGAGGAGAGGCCAGCTTGGCTCTGTGCCCCCACTTCCTCATGTGCAGGTGAGGACCCTGGGCCCTGGGACTGAGTTCTTGCCCCTCTGACAGGCTGAGAAACCGCCAGCCCGTGCGCCCAGACAAGCGGCGCTTCGCGGAGGAGGCAGAGGGTGGGCTGTGCCGGCTGCGGATCCTGGCCGCTGAGCGGGGTGACGCTGGCTTCTACACTTGCAAAGCAGTTAACGAGTATGGCGCTCGGCAGTGCGAGGCCCGCCTGGAGGTCCGAGGTGAGTACATCCCACTCCCAATGAACACCCCCCGCCCCCGAAACACACACACACATCTGGCCCTGGCCTCATTCCTGCCCAATTGCCAATGTTCACATAACCTTAGTTACGGGATGCCAGAACTGAAAGGGCCCCAAGTTTAGCTGCTCATGTTGTGGTTGGGGAAACTGAGGTCCAGAGAGGGAAAGTGACTTTCCCAGGCCACATGGCAACTTGCCCAGTGCTCAGCTTACTACCCAGTACTGCCTTCCCCATGCTCAGGCATACCTGCCCCTGATGCCAGCCAGAGACCTTGTTCCTGCCACCAGCCATCCTCTCCTTCACTCTTCTACGCCTTTGTCACCTTGCCCTTCCCAGGCCCCTCCCTCACACCCACTCCCCTCTCTCCTATTACCCATCTCATTGCTGTGCAGAATCTACTGTGGCTGGGGGTGGCAGTGGGAATGTCTGATAGTTGGACCCGTTCGGAGGGGCCCTTGGGTGACTTGGGCATGGAGCATTGCCGGGACTCAGGGGTGCCAGGGTGAGCAGAGCTGTGAAATGTGGAGAGGGCTGGGTACCAGAGTCGGGCCTAAGGGTAGGGGGCCTTTCAGGCATCGGGGATGGCAGGCCCTAGCTAGGCTGCCCTGGGGGGCAGTGCTTTTCTTCCCAAGGACTGGCCATTTACCTCTCCTTTCACCTCCCCTTTCCCTGTGGACAGTTCAGGGCTGGGAACCCCTCCTCAGCTCCGCACTCAGCCATCGTCCCCCCTTCCTGGCAGAGGCCAGTTTTGAGAGCTTCCAGGATCCCCAGACCCTGCTGGAGCCCAGACCCTCACAGTCATGGTGGCCCCAATGGGCCCCGCCTGCCTCAGTTACCGACCCTGTGCCTCCTGTTCCTGGGGTCGCCTCCTCCTCAGTCTCTAAATTCTTCCATCCCCACCCCCAACCCCCATCCCCACAGCCTGGCCCCATTCCCTGGCCTGCGCCTGCCCCTTCAGGGTCTGGTCTGCCCTGCTTCTCTGTGCTAACCCATGTCTCGGTGCTTCTCTCTCTTTGGAATTCTCCCCAACATCTCTCAGGTTTTGGGGTGCTCCTGGTAGCTGTGAATGCCTCTCCCCTGGTTGCCCAGGGCCTCTACCTGCCCAGAAAACCCAGGGCCCCGGCCTCTGGCTGGCTGCCTGCCCCCCACCCCAGGGCTGCGCTTGGGGGAGCTGAACGTGGCAGTGCTGCCCTGGCAGTTGGAGAGACAGCTGTCTGTGCTGGGGGCCTAGCCAGGCTGCGTGCGTGCTTGTGTGTGCGTGCGTGTGCGTGTGCGTGTACTGCACTAACCTGCCGCTTGCTGACTGAGGTTTTTGTCTGTACACAGGCGAGTGAGCTCAGGGGGCCGACTGCGCTCCCCCCGCTACCCTCCGAGCCGCGCCCTGTCTCAGGCACCTCTCGGACCTCGCTGTGTTTCACTGCCTCCTGCCCACAGACCCTGCCAGCCTGGACCCTGTTCCAGCCTCCCCTCCCCTCCCTTTCCCGTGCAGCACCCTGGGGTAGCCCTGGGCCCCTGTGGACCCCTCCCTCCCCAAGTGGACATATGACTGGGCTGGCTAGGAGCCCCCACATGGACTGAGTGCCAGGAAGGGGTGGCCATGAGGACTATCAAGACCCCTTCCCAGTCTCTCCCTGCAGGGGAGCACCCAGGGAGTGCATGTGCTGCCACTGCTACAGGCCCTGTCTGTCTCTCCGTTTGTCTGTCTGTGTGTCTGTGACAGTCAGGAAAGGATGCCTCCAAGCTGGCGTGGGATAAAGCAGAGGGGGAGAGACAGGGCATAGCACCTGCAAGGTGGAGGGCCCCGAGGGGTCGGGGCTGTTGACAAGGAGCTCATGAAGTGGGGGCAGAGCACTGACCATTCCAGGAACAGGTTTTCAGCGGTACCACACTATTTCACAAGGGGCCAGAAGCCAGAGGCCCCGGCCCTGCGCTGATGAGGAGGCCTGGCTGAGTCCTGGCTGTGGGCAGGTGTAGGGCCCACTTGGGGCTCCCCCTTTCACTGTCAGAGTCCGGGAGGCTCTGTCTGGGAGCGAGGGAGTTAGCCAGACTTGACATGGGAGTAGGGGCCTCCTGTAGAGGGCGTGGAGATACTCAGAAGTACCTGTTTCTTAGTTCAAATAAAGTCCAGTTTGTACCCAGCTGGTGTGCTGTGTGGTATTATTTTCCGCCGCCGTCTCTGCCCTCAGTTTCACTGTCCTTGATTCCTGCCGCTTCCCGAGTTCCCCCTCCCTGGCCCAGCTGGGGTCGCTGTCCTGAAGCCAGGCCTGAGACCTGGCCGGCCATGAGGGTGGGCTTTCCCTGTGTCTCCAAAGGAACAAAATGCATCTCTCTCTCTGTGTCTGTCTGTCTCTCTCTGTGTGCGTGTGTGTCTCCCTCACCCCGTGTCTCCGCTCCATGTGTGCCTACTCCCCGTGGCCGCTCCCCCAGCACACCCTGAGAGCCGGTCCCTGGCCGTGCTGGCCCCCCTGCAGGACGTGGACGTGGGGGCCGGGGAAATGGCGCTGTTTGAGTGCCTGGTGGCGGGTCCTGCGGACGTGGAGGTGGACTGGCTGTGCCGTGGCCGCCTGCTGCAGCCCGCGCTGCTCAAATGCAAGATGCATTTCGATGGTCGGAAATGCAAGCTGCTGCTCACCTCCGTGCATGAGGACGACAGTGGCGTCTACACCTGCAAGCTCAGCACGGCCAAAGGTAACTGCCCACTTGGGCCCCAGGGCTGCCTCGGGCCCCCAAGAGCTGGAGGGAGGTCCCTGGAGGGGAAGGATTCTGGGGGAAGAGTGATAGATGGGAGAGGGTGCCATACACCTGCCTCAGTAAACGCACTTGGAGTAGCACCTAGAGCAGCGCCTGGCAGGAAGGGCCTCCCGTGTCAGTGTCAGCTGCTGTTCCTGTAGGAGCCCATCTGCTGAGGTGTGGCAGACAAACCTGGGTGTGGGTTCCAGTTCCTGCCCTGTCGCATACCAGCCACCTGACTTTGGACAAGTCACTTCATCTCTCTGAGCTCAGACTATTCATGTGTAAAAACGGGATCATGATAATGCCTAGCTCGGGGATCGGTAGGATTAATGAGATAATGAATGTAAAGAACAAAGCACAGCGCCTGGCGAAGGGTGCCACCTAATAAATGTCAGCCATTAGTTTTATGAATGACTTCTCTGACCTGGTCCCCGTCCTCGTTTGAGGAGGAGACAATGCCTCGCCAGGTTGTGGTAATGAGCACCTAAGGTGACACTGGAGGGACCTTGGAGGCAGGAAGGGACCAGGTCAGCGTCGGGTGCTGTCACTTCCCCCAGAAGATTGTCTGTGGGGCAGTGGAGTGGGGCGAAGGGGCATGTGCTTTATGTCTGGGGTGTGGGAGGAAGTATGGGCAAAACCCAGGTGCAGAGGAGAATTCCAAGGGGAGGGAAAAGGGGTGCAGGGGAGGAAACGGGCTTGTCTTCTAGGCCCCTCTTATTGCTAAGCTGAGCATCATCCTGGGTGGGCAAGGTGAGCTGAGGACGGGAGAGCTGGGCTGGGGCCCTGGACACCCATCGTATCCCTAGCCACCATGGCAGCCTCTGCCACCCTTGCCGACCTCCACCTTCCTGAGAAGGCCCAGTGCCTCTTCCAGTGCCTAGGGACCTTGCTGGGTTCCAGCTCCTGGCCCAGGCAGGGGGCCTGTGGGTCGGGGTGCCTGGGGTTCCGTGGCCTTGGATGCCCCAGTGCTGATCCCTCCCGCAGATGAGCTGACCTGCAGCGCCCGGCTGACGGTGCGGCCCTCACTGGCGCCCTTGTTCACACGGATGCTGGAGGATTTGGAGGTGCTGGAAGGCCGCACGGCCCGCTTCGACTGCAAGATCAGTGGCACCCCACCCCCCTCCGTGACCTGGACTCATTTTGGTATGCCCTCCACCCTGCAGATGTTGGGCGACCCCCAAGGGCCAGAGAGCAGGACCCCTCTCTGAGTCTGCTGTGCATTCCGCCTCTCTCCCCCCAGGCCGCGCCGTAGAGGAGAGTGAGAACTTGCGTCTGCGGCAGGATGGGGGGCTACACTCGCTACACATTGCCCATGTGGGCAGTGAAGATGAGGGGCTCTACGCAGTCAGTGCCACCAACACCCACGGCCAGGCCCACTGCTCGGCCCAGCTCTACGTGGAGGAGCCTCGGACAGCCGCCACTGGCCCCAGGTACTGCCGGGGGCCCGGAGCTGCCAGGGCTGCCTCTGTGGGACCCCAACCCAGCCTGTGACAGGAGGCAAAGCTCTGGGACTCTGGGCAGCTTTGTGATTTTTGCAGCTCGAAGCTGGAGAAGATGCCATCCATCCCTGAGGAGCCAGAGCATGGTGAGCTGGAGCGGCTGTCCATGCCCGACTTCCTGCGGCCGCTGCAGGACCTGGAAGTGGGACTGGCCAAGGAGGCCATGCTGGAGTGCCAGGTGACTGGCCTGCCCTACCCCACCATCAGCTGGTTCCACAATGGCCACCGTATCCAGAGCAGTGATGACCGGCGCATGATGCAGTGTACGTGCTGGGGAAGGGGCCCTGGGGAGTGTCCCCTCCAGCACCTCTCTGCTTGTGGTGCCCTCCGTGTGCTCACCCTCAGGCCTTCCTTTTCTAGCCTCGTCAAGGATGAGGCATCTAGTGGAGGGGAGCCCAGAAAGGCTATGAGGTCGCCTCCTGCCTTGAGCCCACACAGCACCCATCTTGCTGAGTCACGACTCTGGACCTCAGTAGCTCCTTAGAAACTTACTAGACGGCCTGCTACGGATCGTGGGCAGGTTACAGAACCCCTCTGTGCCTCAGTTTCCTCATCTGTAATCGGTTTGTTAGAGAATTAGATCAGCAAGTACATATAGAACACTTAGGGCGTGGCAAATAGCAAGTGGTCAGTACGTGTCATATCTTATGATTATTGCTACTGTTTTTGCCACCATTGTCATTCTCATTGGTAAAGCAGAGAAATTTCAGTGAAAAGGCCCATGCGGCCAGTGTCTGGCACCGAGAGGATGCTTGGCCAAGGCTATTCATGAATAGCAAGTAAAGAAGGAGCTGGAGGAAAACAGAGGGATGTATTTGGGACCGTGTCCTCAGCCTGGGGTGTTTCCCATGGGACGATTTCAGTTCCACCCTCGAAGGAATCAGAGTCTCCAGTGGAAAGGGCCACCTCCCCCATCAGACAGCGCCACCCTGTGCCACACGATGGCCTCCTCTGACAGCAGCAGGGTGACAAAACTCAGCGCCTCATGTGTGCCAGGGCCTGAGCGCTAAAGGCCTGGCGTGGATGATCTCACCACGGGCCTGTGAGGCAGCTACTATTACTCCTGTTTAAAGATGGGGAAACTGAGGCTTACGGAGGATCAAGGACCTGCTCAAAGGCAGGCAAGGACCATCTGACTCTGGCTCCCACCTCCTAACCAGGATGCTCCCTGTCGGCCGTGCCCATTTCCAGTGCCACCACTGAGGTCCTTCCCCTCTGCCCTCCACCACAGCAGTTGTCTGCTCAGCCCACAGACTTCCCATCTCTCCATCTGCTTGAGGCCCTGGGTGGGTGTCTGGCTCAGAATCTGAGCTGGCGTCTCTTCTGTTTGTATCTGGGGTCAGTGGCGGCCCTTGGTTTCTCTTCCTTTATAAATAGTCTCAGTAGAGATAAATGGGTGACTGCTCCATGGGAGATAACCACTGAGAGGAGGGAGGGTATTTGGGGACAGCCCTTATATGAATGAGGACAGTGTAGGCCTCTTCCTCTTCCTGTCCCTGCTGGAGACAGCTCCCTTATCATCATTCTGGGAACACGGCGTAGGGACAGAGCTTTGAATTCAGAGGGAACCAAGTTCAAGCCATTGCTCCATCATTTATTAGCCATGTGACCTTGGACAAGTTCATTAATGTCTCTGACCTCATTGGTAAAATAAGGATAATTTTGCAGGGTTGTTGAAAGGATTATGGGGGTGGGAAATGTATGTCAAGTAGCTGGCATAGCAGAACACTCTTATTGGAGGTTATAATGTAATACATATATTTGGCACTTACTGCATGCTAGGTAGTGGGTTCTGCTGGAGGTCCTGGGGAGGGGAGAAGGGATGGGGGTGCAGAGTGGGGCCCCCAGTCATGGCACAGGAGGTTTCCCAGGCTGGCACTCCCTTGAACTATGTCTTGAAGGAGAAGGAGGCCTTAGTAAGAGAAGAATGTTCCAGAAGGGAGGAATTTTGTGAGCAAAGACCTGAAGATGGAGCCCCTATGGCTTGTTCAGGGACCTGCTGGTGGAGGACTAGCAGGGGATGTGGCCAGGTGGGAGTTTAGCAGCTCTGGCTGCTGTCAGTAGGTGCCTATGCAGTAGGTGCCTTTAAGATTTTCAGGTTGAGATGCAACATGCAGTGCTGTAGGTGGAGTGTGGGCTGCACTAGTGGAGCGCTCTCAGGGGCTCTGTGCTGGCCATGGGACCACCAGTGGCCATGGGAAGGGCCCTAGGAACAAAGTCTTGATAGAACTTTGACACAGAGGTGTGACACCCTCCCCAGAGGTGCGAAGAAGAGGGGCAGTCAACAGTTGGTGGATGGTGTGGGAGGAAGGTGAGAAGCTGCAGGGCCTGAAGTGTGGAAGGACAGACAAGAGGGGCCAGGGCTGCAGGTGTAGACTTGGCAGTCTGGACCTAGGGTTTGCCACACGATGGACACTCTTCTTGCTTGTCTGCTATTCTTTCTCTCTCCTCTCCTCCCTGAGTGGGTGGGGGTGAAGGGCCAGGTCTAGGGTGGCGTGGGCTCACCCCTCAAAGTATTCTCCTAGCTCAGGCCCAGTGTTACTGTCCCTCCCTGCCCGCCCCCCCAGACAGGGATGTCCATCGATTGGTGTTCCCTGCTGTGGGGCCTCAGCATGCTGGTGTCTACAAGAGTGTCATCGCCAACAAGCTGGGCAAAGCTGCCTGTTATGCCCACCTCTATGTCACAGGTGAGACAGGCACCCTCCCGGCCAGCTGCATGCACAGCCTAGCCTCTGGCCTACCCAGGGGGCTGGTGAAGGGGGCTTTTGCACCAGCTCTCTTCCTTCCATCCCCTGGGGAGCCGTCTGGCCTTGCCCCTGCCCCCAGCCCACTCCCCTGAGGCCTGGTGATCCTGTGGAGCCACTGGGATGTAAAAGCCTCGGCGGATGCTTGACCTTTGGCTTTCAGATGTGGTTCCAGGCCCCCCAGATGGTGCCCCACAGGTGGTGGCTGTGACTGGGAGGATGATCACCCTCACATGGAACCCCCCCAGGAGTCTGGACATGGCCATCGGTGGGTCAGAGCCACACAAGGCTGAGTGGTGGGGATGGAGGCATGGGCAGGGCTGGCTCGGGCAAGGGTGCCAAGGGAGCCAGGAGGGGAGGGCAAGGCCCAGGGAAGCATATGGGGACGGAGTGCTGGGAGCACGGCTAGGAGCAGCCTTGACTGCCTCCTCTGCATGGTGGATGGAGCTCCGGGTCAGGAGGGGACAAAGGGAGCCACCACATTCCCGTCTCTTTCTCAGAGGGATTGGGTGCCTGGGTCGTGCTCCCGGGAAAATGCTCTTCTTCCCTGTCCACAACCTCTTCCTGCTCTCTGCCTCAGTTTCCCCACCTCAGATAGTAACAAGGAACTGGGATACAAGGCAAGCTCCCTCCATGCCTGTAACTGGACCCCATGCCTGGCACTTTGTTGGCTCTTAGCCTGGCTAGGCCAGTGGTTGGGCAAGAGCAGATGGAGAGCAGTTAGAAGCAACAAGAGACACTGAGGCAGGTCCTCAGAGCAGACTGATGATGAGTTCCTGGGTCCTGAAGAACTGAATGAGGGTGGAGCAGGGCACGCCCCAGCCATGCCCGTCTCTAACAGCTGCCTCCCCATCAGACCCGGACGCCCTGACCTACACCGTGCAGCACCAGGTGCTGGGCTCAGACCAGTGGACAGCGCTGGCCACGGGCCTGCGGGAGCCTGGATGGTCAGCCACAGGGCTGCGTAAGGGGGTTCGGCACATTTTCCGGGTCCTCAGTGCCACCATCAAGAGCAGCAGCAAACCATCACCCCCTTCTGAGCCTGTGCAGCTGCTGGAGCGAGGTGAGCCTGGGTGTGCTTTTGGAGCGGGGATGGGTGCTGTTGGGCCAGAGAACTGGGTCCCCCCGGTGGGAGCTCAAGGGCTGGTCTGGACATTAGAGCTTTGACAGGAACAGTGTGGCTGGGTGCGACCTTGACCGTCAAAGTGCTTCCTTCTCACTCCTGAAAGTGGCTCCTAGACAAAGTGCTGACCCTCTCTGAGCCTCAGCTTCCTCCTCTGTAAAAATGGAGCTCACAGGGCGATGGGGAGGGTTAGAGGAGCAGTGGGTCCTAAGGATCTCCTCCTCCCAGGCCCACCCCTGGAGGAGGCGCCCGCTGTGCTGGACAAGCCAGACATCGTGTATGTGGTGGAGGGACAGCCTGCCAGTGTCACCGTCACCTTCAACCACGTGGAGGCCCAGGTCGTCTGGAGGAGGTGGGGCCCTGCCTTGCATGCCCCATTCCCACAAGTGGCAGTCCAGTTCCGGCCGTCCTAGCCTGACCTCCTGTGGCTGGATCCTGGGTGACCTCCCTCTCGTGTGTCCCTTAGCTGCCGAGGGGCCCTCCTAGAGGCGCGGGCAGGGGTGTACGAGTTGAGTCAGCCAGATGACGACCAGTACTGTCTTCGGATCTGCCGGGTTAGCCGCCGGGACATGGGGCCCATCACCTGCACTGCCCGCAACCGTCACGGCACACAGGCCTGTTCGGTCACACTGGAACTGGCAGGTAGGTGATAGCAGACCCCCTTCCCTCTCCTCCCTCTGAGGCCCGCAGCCCTCTCCTCCCACCCCCAGGTGCACACACCCATTGGCCAGTCCTAGGTCTTCCCTCTCAGCCTGTCCATCTAATGGCCATACTAATACCAGTACTACTACCACTAATAGTAATAGTACTAACAAGATATTTATTGAGCACCGAGTACGTGTCAGGCTTAGTGCTAAGTATCTCACATTAACTCCTCATTTAATATTTACATCAACCCTGTGAGATGGGGGGTTGGTTATTATCCCTGTTTTACCGATGGGGAAACTGAGGCTCAGAGAGTGTGCGAAATAACAGGCTCAAAGTCACACAACCTAATAAGACCGGGAACTAGGATTCAAGCTCTGATACCCAATTCCAAAGCCAGAGGGTGCTCCTAGCTCCTGTGTTAAGCACAACAGGAAATAATACCTCAAGTGTAACAAGCATAGGGAGACAAGATCACTTTAAAAAAGAAAAAAACCCCAAGGGAGTGCATCTTACACGAGACTCTCAGCTCCCGGATCCTGGCTGCCCTTGGCTCAACTTGTCGGACAGAGCCTCCCAACCTTTGCTGTGAGGACGTGTTTTTTTTTTAATTTCTCCATCACAGACGTTGTCCCTCAATCCCCAGCATGCATTAAGTAGTAATTGCCTCGTGTTCCAGTTTGTTAATTAACTCTAGACATATGTAACTGCCACTCAGGGTTTCGGACCAGCGCCAGCTAAACAGTGTTACCTGCTGAGCAGATACAATTCCAACCAAATGCAAAGAAAGTGACATTTTAGTTAGCACAGGCAAGCTTCTCGTGGGTAAATGGGCATTTTCTGGTGCTTTTAAAGAATTGTTCAAGTTCATCTGATACACCTACTGCTTTGACCTTCATAGAGCCTACCCTCTCACCCCCACATCCTCCCCTCCCACTAGAAGCCAGATTCCTAGAGGGGAGGGAGAGCATCTTTAAAGAGGAAGAGAAGTGGCAGGAGCGGATGAGAAGATGGGAAACCGCACTGCCCCCCTGTGGATGGTGGATGGGGTGAGGCCGCAGATTATCTGGGCCCTGGATCTCCCTTTTACGTGTCTTTTCCTTGCCCAGTTTCCCCCACCCCATCCCCTGTCAATTTCTCTTCGACCACCGCTTTGCTCCTTGATAGGTCCATCTGCAGGGCTCATCTTTCTTTCCAGATATAGGGAGAGGCCCTGGCCACCCAGCCCTCAGCCTGGCCTGGCTGGGACAGTGACACGGAGACTGTGTTCCAGCCAACCAGGGCTAGAACAGGCCTGGGCTTGAATCCACACTCTCTCCCACTGTGCCCGCTCCCCCCCCCCCCCCCCGCCCAGGCAGGGCAAGTGGAATGGCCCCTTACCTCCCCTTTCCTCCATATCCGCCTCACTCCAGGTCTTCCCCACTCCCAGGATGCCCTTCCCTTTTATCTATATAAAACCAAGCAGTGTGCCTGTGATGGTGGGGGTCCCTGCCCAGTGCCCTTGCTCTTCCCCAGGGCCTGCCCACTCCACTCTCCTTAAAGCCTAGATCCTCAGCCATGCTGAGGAAAAGGGCACCAGGAAGTTACAGGCTCCTCTGCAAAGCACACTGGAATATGTATTTAATTCCATCACGAGAATTAGAAGCCACTTCATAAGGAAATAATACGATTGCATGATATGTGTAGAGAATAAAATCACAGTCACATGTGAGAGGACTAAGCTGAGATTCGGCTCCAGTTTGTTCTTACATCTCCAAGATGGCAGAGGGCCCCTTAAGCATTTAAACAAGATTCAGAGAGAAAACTTCAAGACAGAGGCAATGCCATCGGGAACTTGATTCAGGGTCACAGGCTCAGCGGAGTTTGGAGCTCAGGACAATAATGTCGGAGAAGCCTTCAATGGGACTGTGCACAGGGCGATCGCCCACAGGGGGCAGCGTTGAGCTGCTCCACGCCAGCCCATTAATGCAGTGAGGGAAGAGGCTCCGTCAGGATGGCCAGCCTGATTTGTCAAGAGAGACAGGAAACCCAGATTTCTTTTGTGTGTGAAAATCTCATTTCAAAGCTGGCAGATGAACACTGAGGGTCAAACAAAGCAAGCCTGCACCCTCTGGCTTAGGTTTTCTGAGATTCAGGGGACATCACATATGGATTTACAGGGAGAGCCGTTGGTCCAGGCTCGGAGTTTGAGAGCCCCAGTGGGTGAGGTGCTGGGGTCTGGGAAGTGGGGGCGGGGGATGGGGTCCTGGGTGGCCAGGGCCTCTTCCTCAGTTGCTGAGGAGGCAGGCCCACATGACCCCAACATTCTGTCCCCCTCCCTCCTCCACTCCCACCTCCTGTGTTTCAGAGGCCCCTCGATTTGAGTCCATCATGGAGGACGTGGAGGTGGGGGCTGGGGAAACCGCTCGCTTCGCTGTGGTGGTTGAGGGGAAACCACTGCCGGACGTCATGTGGTACAAGGTCAGAGGGTGACGCCAAGGCCTCAGGAGAGGCCTACCCTGGGGCTGGCCAGGAGCTTGGGGGAAAAGGAGGAGGGATTTCCTGAGAGTGTGGGAGGGGTCCAGGCAGCCTTAGGAGGAGGGGAGCTGCGGCAGAGAAGAGAAAGGGTGCTGCCAGAGGTGCGTTTTAGAAGGAAGTGGGACCCAGAGGTGCTGAGTGATGCTGGTGGGTGTGTGAGGAACCGGGGGACTAATTGGGGTAGAAGGGGTTCCTGGCCCTGAGATAGGGGTGAGACTGGGTCTCTGGCATGGAGGTAAAGCTGGGTCCCAGGTGGAGGTGAAGCCAGGCCCAGGCTGGAGGTGACGGCCGACTCTGCAGGATGAGGTGCTGCTGACTGAGAGCAGCCACCTGAGCTTCGTGTATGAGGAGAACGAGTGCTCCCTGGTGGTGCTCAGCACGGGCGCCCAGGACGGAGGCGTCTACACCTGCACTGCCCGGAACCTGGCTGGAGAAGTCTTCTGCAAAGCAGAGTTGGCCGTGCGTTCAGGTGGGCTGGAGCTCCGGGGCAAAGTGCTCACCCCCTGGGACCCATATGAGCCCCGTCCAGGAGTCACTCATCCGGCCCTGCACTCCTGGGCTCCCACATCTTCCAGCCCCAGCACCCCACTCAGGCTTCCAACATTCTTGGTCCTCTCTGTCTTTTCCATCTACCCTGCCTGTCTCAGTCTCTGCCCTCATTCCTCTCTTGCCCTTCCCATCTAACACCAGGCATCTCTTCCCCAGCTCAGACAGCTATGGAGGTAGACGGGGCCCGGGAAGACGAGGAACAGCGAGGAAAGAGACTCAGCGACTTTTATGACATCCACCAGGAGATCGGCAGGTGTGGGCGAGGTGTGGGGTGTGGTGTCTGGGGGCCAAGAAAGGCTGGGTCTGTGGCCGGGAGGGTGAGGAGAGTCAGGGTTGCAGCAATGCCTGAATCCCATCCTCTCCGTCTGTCATCACCCAGGGGTGCCTTCTCCTACCTGCGGCGTGTGGTGGAGCGTAGCTCTGGCCTGGAGTTTGCAGCCAAGTTCATCCCCAGCCAGGCCAAGCCAAAGGCATCAGCGTGGCGGGAGGCTCGGCTACTAGCCCGGCTCCAGCACGACTGTGTCCTCTACTTCCATGAGGCCTTCGAGAGGCGTCGGGGGCTGGTCATTGTCACCGAGCTGTATCCTGGGACAGGCTGGGTGTCCAGGGGATACCTGCCTGAATGACCGGTTCCTGTAACAACCAATTAGTAACATGTTTCACACTTAACAAAGTGGTCCCATTGACAGTTGGGAGTTCTGAAGGCATCTTATAAATACTTCATAGAGTGGAAGTATTTAAAAACCAACATTTTCTGCCCCCCTCCCCTTTTAGCTTAAATGTACATAGAACTTAATGTGTGCCTCACAGTGGTCTAAGAGTTTTATTTATTTAATCTTCATGTATACCTACTTATCTCGTGGACTTTTATCATCCCCATTTTACAGATGATGAAACTGAGGTACAGAGAGGTTAACTCACCAGAAGTCACACGGCTAGGAAAAGGCATGCGATTTTTGTCACGAAATGCAGTACAGCACATCTGAACATTAAGTGACCCTATTTCAGATGAGCATCAATACTTGGCTTTAGTAGGAGGCTGTTACCATAAAGAATGGGCTTTAGCTTTGTAAGAGAGTTTTTTAAACAAAGGCACACTATGGTAAGGATGCTGGGTGGTTGGCTTATTCTCACAAGCAGGGTGACCATGTCCTTCACAACAGGCTCCCAGTCTGCACTGTTAGAATCCAAACCTCAGCACAACGGCCGATTATTATGTGTCATGGACCTTCTAGGTCATTCTCAAATAGTCAAGAAGTCCCATCTACAGTCAACAAAATTCTGCTCCAACTTGATCCCTGCAAATACCTCACAGGGTGGGCAGGCACTCTCACAAGCAGGGTGACCATGTTCTTCACACCAGGCTCCCAGTCTGCACTGTTAGAATCCAAACCTCAGCACAACGGCCGATTATTATGTGTCATGGACCTTCTAGGTCATTCTCAAATAGTCAAGAAGTCCCATCTACAGTCAACAAAATTCTGCTCCAACTTGATCCCTGCAAATACCTCACAGGGTGGGCAGGAGGAGGTGTTATCCTCGTTTTACTCCTGAGGGAGTGTAGGCTCAGAGAGGTTAGGTGGCGTGCCTGAGAGCCCACAGCAAGTGAGAGTACAAGCAGGGTTGTCCCATCTGTGCACCCAGGTGACAGGCGGAAGAGTGAAGACACAGTTGCTAACTGGTACCAGATGTGCTTTAAGGGAGAGGAGAAGCCTGCGCTGAGCTGGGATCTGACTTGAGCTCTGGGAGTGGGGGCACTGCCCAGGGAGGGCTGGGCAGTTGGCATTGGTCACTGTTCTCCTTGATCCAGGACACAGCTGCACAGAGGAGCTGCTGGAGCGAATGGCTAGGAAGCCCACCGTGTGTGAGTCTGAGGTGAGGGCAGTGGGTGGCAGGGGTCAGGTTGGGCACTAGCGTTCACCCACCTGAACTCTGAGAGCTGAGGGGTGGGTCCTGGACATGCCATCTGTGCCCATGAATAGGCCAGGGGTGGTCCTGGAGAGCACTGGTAGGTGGGCAGCAGAGCCCTTTTCCTGCATCAGACCAGACCCCCACCCAGGGACTTGCTTATCTCAGCAGACCCACCCTGTCCCTACCGTGTTCCCAGGCTTCCTTGCGTCAACATTCCTCAGACACTCCTCCCAGCAGGAGCTCCACCTGGACTCCATGCAGCCTCACTCTGTCCTGGCACGGGGGGCGTGCAAGTTGTGCACTGCACACTTCTATTCATTATCATGTAAACGACTCCCTTCTGTCATCGTGGTGTGCCTGACTGTGTAGCTGTACAAGGAGGCCCTGGGTCTCAGCAACCCAACCTCTGTTCCAGTCCCCTCCACCAGCCATCTGAGGGCCACCTACCAGGCACAGCCTCACCTCTTGCCACAGCCCTGGTGGTGATCAGACATAATGCCCCACCCTTCCCCCATGGACTCCGGGTCACCTGTTTCCACAGATCCGGGCCTACATGCTACAGGTGCTCGAGGGGATATGCTATCTGCACCAGAACCATGTGCTGCACCTGGATGTCAAGGTGAGGTGCAGGTGGGGGTGGGGAGCAGGCAGCCCCATGGGAGCCAGGCAGCGGGGTGTCCTCCCCTTTTCACTCAGCCCCCACACCTTGCCCTGTGTCCTGCAGCCTGAGAACCTGCTGGTGTGGGATGGTGCAGAGGGTGAAGAGCAGGTGAGGATCTGTGACTTCGGGAACGCCCAGGAGGTGACTCCGGGAGAGCCCCAGTACTGCCAATACGGCACACCTGAGTTCGTGGCACCCGAGATTGTCAACCAGACCCCTGTATCTGGAGTCACTGACATCTGGTAATGTTGGCATCCTGAGCGGCTGGGGTGGGCCAGGGCAGCTGCCCTCGGTGCTGGGGAGGTGCTCACTGGCAGAGAGGAGCTTTACTAAGCCCAGGTTCCTTCTCTGACAGTCGACGGGTGGCATTGCTCATGGGTCCCTTGCCCACATAGCTACCTACCCCTACCCCTCATCAATCAGGGATGACCCAGGCACTCGAGGCCTTGGGCCTGTCCATCCTTGGTTCCTTATCTCCCCTGGGTGGTCAGCTGTCCCCTCTGCAGCCACCTTGCCTCCTCCCCCCCGCCGCCCTCCTCTCCCCCCAGTGAGGCAGGCATTGTCCCTTGGTTCCCAGATTTCTCATGGCTTCCTGGGCTGGCCCTGCCATGACCCTGGACTCCTCCAGGGTTGTCTGGACCTTTGAGTGCAGAGTCTTCCCTGAGGAGGCATCCTTGTATAATCCATTTGTCCAAACAGTGTTCACAGGATGCTTCTGGCTAGATTCTTGGTAGCCAAGAACGGCTCGCTTCTGGTGGGAGGTGGGCTGTCCTCTCACCGACCCTCTCTCCTTCCCCCACAGGCCCGTGGGCGTCGTTGCCTTCCTCTGGTAAGGACCTCTCTGCACTCAGAACCCCAGTCTCCAACGGTCTCTTAGCACCCCCACTCCCAACATGTATAGGGTCTGGGGCTAGCGAGCAGTTAGGGGTGTGCAGCCCACCCCTTCTCTTCCACACCCCCTGCTGCTTCCTGCACAGCAAGGGGCCGCATGTGCAGGAATGCGGACATCCCAGCCTGTGTGTCTGACTTCCACCGCCGTGCCCCTCCATAAGGGGTGGCACACAGCTGGATGGAGAGGTCAGAGCAGGCTCAGTGACATTTAGGCAGGGGGTACAAGGCCCTGACTGTCCAGCAGGGACTGGAAGGAGTAGGCTCAGTCTCAGGGAGGCATA
>NW_005371173.1:2570783-2573176 GCF_000412655.1 Myotis brandtii
TCAAGGACAGGCCACGGCTGGAGGAGGCACAGAACAGGTCTTCTAAGCATGGGCCCAGGGCAGGGACCTGGTGGCTGCCTGTCTGGGTGGTGGTGGGAGCAGGACAGGCAAGAGTCCAAAAGACTCTGTCCAGGTTCACCCAGCCTCTGTCTGCCCCACAGCCCCGAGGCCTCCACCGCTCCCGGCCCTATGTCCCCACTGGCATCCTGTCATCTCTTGCTTAGCCCTAGGGCCCTGCCTACCTCTCACTCAGCTCTCTCCACCCCTGCAGCCTGACGGGAATCTCCCCTTTTGTTGGGGAAAACGATCGGACAACATTAATGAACATCCGAAACTACAATGTGGCCTTTGAGGAGAACACGTTCCTGAGCCTGAGCAGGGAGGCCCGGGGCTTCCTCATCAAAGTGCTGGTGCAGGACCGGCTGTGAGTACGAGGCCCCGAGGCGCCCCGACCTGCAGAGTCCCCTCATGCCACCCCTACTGCTGCCCGAGCCTCTGCCCTTAGACATCCAATCCTCCAAGTCCTTAGAGGCCCCATTTTCCCAAACATTTATTGACTGACTGAAGTAATGAGTGATGAATCCTTTCTTAATCCTCATTCCTTACAGGAGGCCTACTGCAGAGGAGACCCTAGAACATCCTTGGTTCAAAGTGAGTCTAGTACTGCAAAGTCATGGTAGAAGAGGTGGAGAGAGAGAGAGAGCATGTGAACAGCTTCATTTATTGAGTAGCTACTGTGTGCAGTTACCATGATAGGTGTTTTATATACTTATGATCTATCTGCCTCAAATAGCTCTGTAAAGGTAGGTATAACTCCCATTTTGTCCATAAGGAAACAGAGGCTCGAGTTGGGGTATCATGGATTCCAAGGCACAGATCTGGACTTCCCATCCTGGGGGTCCTCATCAGGGTTTTTTCTGGCTCTTGAAACCAACCGTGTGTCCACCTCTGTCTTGCACTGGTCCCACACTCTGTGGTTGGTATGTGGCCTGGCCTCTTGGCTTTGAGCTCTGTGTGGGCAGAGTTCTCATTCATCTTCAAACGCCAGCACTGCAGGGCACAGCGCCAAGTGGGGGGGATGAGATTCAGCAAATGACCCAGAAAGAGCAACTAAATAAACCATCCATTGAGAATTATGCTGGGTCAACTGAAGGCTGAGGTAATTCTGGTATCTGTCCTTGGAGAACCAGCCTTGTCTCCCAGGTCAGAAATGAGCCCCAAAGAGGACAGCCTGGGTGGGTCGCTGAGGGAGGTCTCTGTCATGGCCTGGCCCACCAAGGCTCCAGATACTGGGCCGCTAGCTCCACATGGAGATGGGTGGTGAGCTGGGCAGTAGGGCCATGCCCAGGGGCCTAAGCACAGGCCTCCCAGGCAGCCACTGTACTAGGACAGGGCCTTGAGCCCTGGTGTAAGCTCTGAAGCCCACCCCAGAAGCCACCAATTTTTGGCCTCTCCTCTTAGGTTCAGGGAATTTGTCTACATGTGGGCACCTTGGCTGTTGGAGTTGTTGTGACAGATCCAAGGGGAAGGGGACCCCCAGGACCCGGGCTCAATGCTGCTTGGTCCACTGTCCCCTCCTGTGGACTTTGTCTCTCCATTGTCAAACCTTGAGGGTCTAGGTTGACAGAAAACTTTCTCTAAGTCCCCCTTTCCCGGGTTTGCAGACACAGGCAAAGGGCGCAGAGGTGAGCACGGATCACCTGAAGCTATTCCTCTCCCGGAGGAGGTGGCAGGTGAGTTTGGCTGGGTCCTGCTTCTGTGCCTTCCACCTTCTCATTCTGAGCCTTCTCTCTCTAACCTTGCCTTTTCTCTATCATGTGCCCTCACCTCCTGCTCCTCTGTCATCTGCTTTTTATTTTCTCAACTCCCGGTTTCCCTCCTGCCCCCTGCCCCTCTCTCTGTCTGCCTTGGGCCTTCTCCTGGGGCTGAGGTGAGCCTGAGCGGGTCAATCTAGCCCCCGGGGGACTGTAGGTCTGACTCTAGCACTCTTTCTTCAGCGCTCCCAGATCAGCTACAAGTGCCACCTGGTACTGCGCCCCATCCCTGAGCTGCTGCGGGCACCCCCCGAGCGGGTGTGGGTGGCTGTGCCCAGAAGACCACCACCC
This sequence comes from Myotis brandtii, assembly GCF_000412655.1. Taxonomy (NCBI): domain Eukaryota; kingdom Metazoa; phylum Chordata; class Mammalia; order Chiroptera; family Vespertilionidae; genus Myotis; species Myotis brandtii. Next base: position 2,572,889 of record NW_005371173.1, read on the forward strand.
AGCGGGGGGCTCTCGTCCTCCTCTGACTCTGAAGAGGAGGAGCTGGAGGAGCTACCCTCAGTGCCCCGACCACTGCAGCCTGAGTTCTCGGGCTCTCGAGTGTCCCTCACCGACATTCCCACTGAGGATGAGGCCCTGGGGACCCCGGAGGCTGGGGTTGCCACCCCTATGGAGTGGCAGGAGCAGGGAAGGGCCACCTCTCAGGACCAGAAGGCCCCAAGCCCTCCTGCCCACCCCTCCCCAGGCCAGGAGCCCCCAGCTGGGCCCAGCCCCAAGCGGGGAGGGCTC
>NW_005371173.1:2573306-2574253 GCF_000412655.1 Myotis brandtii
GACCCGGGGAGGCCTGGGTGAGGGTGAGTATGCCCAGAGGCTTCAGGCCCTGCGCCAGCGGCTGCTGCGGGGAGGCCCTGAGGATGGCAAGGTCAGTGGCCTCAGGGGTCCCTTGCTAGAGAGCCTGGGGGGCCGTGCCCGGGACCCCCGGCTGGCACGGGCTGCCTCCAGCGAAGCAGCACCCCACCACCAGCCTCCACCAGAGACTCGGGGCCTGCAGAAGAGCAGTAGCTTCTCGCAGGGTGAGGCAGAACCCCGGGGCCGGCACCGCCGAGCCGGGGCGCCCCTTGAGATCCCTGTGGCCCGACTTGGGGCCCGCAAACTACAGGAGTCTCCCTCCTTGTCTGCCCTCAGTGAGACCCAGCCCCCCAGCCCTGTGCGGCCCAGCGCCCCGAAAGCCAGTGCCCGCAAACCCAGTGCCCCCAAGTCTTCAGAACCTCCTGCCACCAAACCCAGTGATGCTTCTCAGCCCTTGGCATCCCAGCCTGCCCAAGAGAAGGCCCGGGAGTTCAAGGCAGAACCAGTCCCAGCCCCCAAACCGACACAGCCTCCCGTGGCCCTGCAAACCCCAGCGCCCCCCCTCACACCCTATGCCCAGATCATTCAGTCGTTGCAGCTGGCGGGCCACACGCAAGGCCCTCCCCAGGGCCCGGCCACACCTCCAACAGAGCCCAAGTCCCACCCCGCGGTGTTCGCCAGGGTGGCCTCCCCACCCCCGGGAGCCTCTACCAAGATCATGCCTGCAGCCTCGGCTCCCCCAGCACCTGCCGAGAAAGCCCGGGTCCCCACGGTGCCCCGCAGGCCGGGCAGCAGTCTCAGCAGCAGCATCGAGAACCTGGAGTCCGAGGCCGTGTTCGAGGCCAAGTTCAAGCGCAGCCGTGAGTCGCCCCTGGCACGGGGGCTGCGAATGCTTAGCCGCTCGCGCTCGGAGGAGCGCGGCCCCTTCC
>NW_005371173.1:2574600-2584847 GCF_000412655.1 Myotis brandtii
TGTTTGGACGGCTACGCAGGGCCACTTCCGAAGGCGAGAGTCTGCGGCGCCTCGGTCTCCCACACAACCAGCTGGCCGCCCAGGCCGGCGCCACCACACCTTCCGAGGAGTCCCTGGGCTCCGAGGCCAGCGCCACGTCGGGCGGCTCAGGTGAGGAGGGGCAGGGTGCAGGGAGAATGGGTGGACTAGTGTGGGTGGGTTGGGGGTGTGGGGCCTGGATGACAGGTGCAGAGTTCAGAAGAGGGTGGCGCTCGCTGGACGAGAGGCTCTGGGAGGAGGAGAGGGCGGGGACACCCACCAGAAAGAGGCCGAGGAGGCGCTGGAGGCCGCGGAGGATTGAATTGGCATGGCTGGAGCACAGGAGGTGAGGGGCAGAGGCTGGTGAGGGAGAAGGCCAGGCGGGGCTGAGGGCTGCAGCGGGTGGGAGCTGCCTGGCCCTGGCTGGGCAGGTACTAAGGCGCCTGGGTCTTCACAGCCCCTGGGGAAAGCCGGAGCCGGCTGCGCTGGGGCCTCTCTCGGCTGAGGAAAGACAAGGGCTCGTCACAGCCAAACCTCTCTGCCAGCGTCCAGGAGGATTTGGGTCACCAGTATGTGCCCAGTGAATCAGGTAGGAGGTGCCTGCTGGGTAAGTAGCTGGGTGGGAGACGGGCCACTCTGAGGAGCCCCAGCAGTGATGCAAGGGACCTGGGATTAGGAAAACAATAATAATAGCAGCATTGTCATTAATTAGCAATGCCCAGTGTCCTATGAAGCACTTTACAAGGGCTGCCTCACTCAACCCTCCCGCACTGTTGAACTATTTATTATTTGTATCATGTCCATATGGCTCAGGTGAGGAAACAGGCTCAGCCATGCTAAGTAGCTGGTGGAAGGCACAGAGCTGGTAGTAAGCACAGCAGCCAGAGTTGGAGTGTATGCCCCTGTGCACCAGACCCCAGAAGCGGCTTCAGGACACCATAGCTTTTCTTTGGCTAGCCTCCTCCCTCATGGGAGAGGGTCCCCGTAACTCCGTGTAGTTCTGAAGGTCAGGGGAAGACTCCCTTGCTCCTACAGCCCCCATACCGATGTGTGTATGCAAAGACACTATTTCTCTCCCAGTCTAGAGGCCCACAATCTGGACTGTGCCCCCAATTCTGCATTTCTCTGTAGCCTGAACACCCGACTGCCCCTCCCTGCCCCCTGCCCTGCCCCTGCAGGGTCTCCAGCATTTTCAGCACCTTCAGGGCTCTTTGCTGGAATGAGGGGAACATGGGATTTGCCCTGGTCTGTTTCTCTGCCTGGTGTCCTGCAAGGAGGCAGGTATTTCCCACCTGGGGTCACCCCGTCCCTCACCTAAAAAAGGGGCATTACTCAAGGACTATACACAAAGGCTTAGGAGGCCAGGTTTCCCGGCTGGCATGCAGAAAGGAGCAGGCCCACCAGGGCAGGCTGCGTGCAGGATCTTCAGCAGTCACCAGTCTGTTCTTCCCCAGTTTCCGATAAAACTCCTCCAAACTGGTCCAGCTGTGCCTCCAGTAGGCTTGAGGTGACTATGTCTGGCCTTGGCCAGGGGAGCTGGGGCACCTTCTCCTCGAGGCAGTGGGCATTGGGGCGCTGTAGTGCAGGAAGAGGGAGGGAGGCCAGCTGGTGGGGGCAGGGCTGGAGAAGGAGAAGGACTGAGACACAGAGAGAGAAGCCAACACAGAGGCCTGGGGACAGCTGATCCCTTCCCACCAGGGGCCTCCCTCCCAGGTCCATTTTGCTTGTGCAGCTGATTTCCTGCTGAGGCAGTGTCCCCTTACCTCATCCTCCCCCCTCCCTGCAGACTAAGGCTGCCCATGTCCACTTGACCAGCTAGGGCTAGCCTCTGGGGGGTGGAGGTAGAACTGGCAGAGCTGGGCCAGGATCACCTTTCACCTTGCCTCCTGGCCTCCCTCTCTCGCCCCTACCCAGTACCCTCCCTTTGTCTGATGAAACCGTATTCACTTTGTTATTGGAGCCTCAGTGTGGGACCCCTCCTTAGGGAAGTGGGTACAGTGGGAAGGGCAGGCATGCTGCTATTCGGACCATCCAGTCCTGCTGAGCATTCCTCTCCTGCCCAGCTCACCCCACCCCCACTCCCTCCTGGTTCTTTAGACAGGCAGCTGGGGGTCCCTGGGGCATCCATCCCTCAGCCTTCTCTGCCCACGTGAGAAAAATCCACCCACCCACCCCCACCCCCGGTGGCCAGGACCAGATTGGAATATTTCTAAAGACATATGCCAGGGAGCAGGAATGCAAGTGCTCACGGCACTAAGGAGCCACAGGCGACTGCACTGAGCAGAGACCTTGGCCCATCTGCACCCAGGCCATGACCGGTTCACCAGCCAGCTGTGAAGCCAGCTTTGCCGAAACAGCCTTCCTCTGAGGGTCTGTGCCTGGCTCGCTACTGAGCATATTCATGAGCTAATAATCATAACAATAACAAGAGCTAACGCTTATGAGCACTTATGGTTATATCTTAGACACGTGCTAAGCACTGTATATGCTCCTTGTAATTCTCACAACAACCCCATGAGCTTGGTGTTTTTTTCTTTTCCTCAATTTACACAAGACATGGTCCAAGGTCATGCAGATACCGTCTCTTGCCCCTTCAAAGGCTCTCACCACTCGGCTGACCTGAAGGAGTATTAGAAGTCTAGAACTGAATCCCTGGACCCCAGGGGCAATGAGGGGTGGGGAGGCTGACACACTTTCTGGCGCTGCCCCCTGTTTTGCCATGACTTCAGAGCTTTTGAGACTGCATTTTTGGATTGAATATTGTGTTCAACCCCAGGATTCTCAGCTCAGGTGACCAGCTCCTCTCACTTCCCTGTGGTGCCCCAGAGGGAGTGAGTATTGCCAGCTTAACCATTACGGTTTTTCAATATTTACTTGTTTTTATTTTATTTAACAAGTGTGTATAGAGCACTTGACGCAGTGCCAGGCGCTGCTCTGAGTGATTTGCAAACATATGAATGAGGTCACTACCATGCATCTTCAATAGTCAGCGAAAGGAAAAGATAGCTCTACACACAGCGAGTGCCTGGAGAGAGTGCTGCTCACCCCAAAGAAAATTCTCGAAAGTGTGGCCTGGGGTGGCACTGTTCGCATCTGACTGGGAAGAGAGAAGCTTTTACTCTGCTCTCCACCTCTCACATGTATCCTCCCCTCCCTCAGCAGTGTGAGCTGAGGTCCTTGCAACCCATGGCCATCTGCTCTCCCTGCAGACTTCCCCCCAGTCTTCCACATCAAACTCAAGGACCAGGTGCTGCTGGAGGGAGAGGCAGCTACCCTGCTCTGCCTGCCAGCAGCCTGCCCTGCACCCCGCATCTCCTGGAAGAAAGGTGAGATCACTTCTCCCCAGAGGGGGGCATGTCATGTGATCCCAGTGCCCTGCGAGGCTTGGGGGAGTGGCGGGCGAGGGGTCTCGGAGGACCATATGTGCTGCCCCACTCAGCAGCCCCTCCTGCTCCTCTCTGTCCGCAGACAAGCAGTCCCTGCGGTCAGAGCCCTCAGTGGTCATCGTGTCGTGCAAAGATGGACGGCAGCTGCTGAGCATCCCCCGGGCGGGCAAGCGGCACGCGGGGCTCTATGAGTGCTCAGCCACCAATGTCCTGGGCAGTGTCACCAGCTCCTGTACCGTGGCTGTGGCCCGTGAGCCTGGGGCAGGGACTGGGGGGGCGGGCGGCTGTGATGGAGGGTGTTGGGGCAGGGCTAGATGGGCTCTAAGCTGGAGCATAGGGGCTCACTGAGGCTCCCTTTCTCTTGCCAGGTGTCCCAGGGAAGCTAGCCCCTCCCGAGGTACCCCAGACCTACCAAGACACGGCGCTGGTGCTCTGGAAGCCAGGAGACAGCCGGGCACCCTGCACGTACACGCTGGAGCGGCGGGTGGACGGTGAGGGACTGCACAGGCTGGCTGGGGGAAGGGGTGGCAGGTGGAAGGCGAAGAAGCCAGGGGGGCAAGTGTCCTCCCCGGGCAGAGTTCCGCTCCCTAGACTCCTTACAGATAGCACTGAGAGCTTGGGCCACTCCTCTGTGACCTCAGCCCTCCTCCGATGGTGCCCGCAGGGGAGTCTTCCTGGCACCCAGTGAGCTCAGGCATCCTCGACTGTTACTACAATGTGACCCACCTACCAATCGGCGTGACTGTGAGGTTCCGTGTGGCCTGTGCCAACCGTGCAGGACAAGGGCCTTTCAGCAACCCTTCTGAGAAGGTCCTCGTCAGGGGCACGCAAGGTCAGTGTGATGGGGCGGGGTGTGGAGGAGGGTAGCCAGAAAAAAGAAGGGGACCCTAAGCCCAGGATCTACCCCCTTCTCAGAGCACCACAGTTTTGCTGCTAGGGGCACCGTGGTGATGATTTTCCTTGTCTTCCCTCAGATTCCTCAGCTCTGCTACCTGCTGCTCACCGAGACACCCTTGTTACCTCAGGGCCAGCCAGGGCCCCGCCTCCGGACTCTCCTACCTCACTGGCCCCATCCCCGACCACTGCTGCAGCTCCTGGTCCCCCAGGCCCCCAGTCAGCTGCTCTCAGCCCTTCATCTCCCCCAACACCCCCCAGCCAGGCCTTGTCCTCACTCAAGGCTGTGGGTCCACCACCCCAAACCCCCCCACGAAAGCACAGAGGCCTGCAGGCTGCCCGGCAAGCAGAGCCCTCCCCACCCAGTGCCCAGGTCACCCCAAGTAAACCCAGGTCTTCCGTCCCTAACACTGGGACCCCGACCCCAGCCTCCACTCCTCAAGGGGTTAAACCAGCGTCTTCCTCTACTCCCCTGTATATGGTGACGTCCTTTGTGTCTGCACCACCAGCCCCTGAGCCCCCAGCCCCCGAGCCCCCTCCTGAGTCCACCAAAGTAACTGTTCAGACCCTCAGTTCAGCCAAGGAGATGACCAGCTCCCCTGGCGGCAGTCCCCGCAGCTCTCCGGGGCCGGAGGGCACCTCTCTTCGACAGGGCCCCCCTCAGAAACCCTACACCTTCCTGGAGGAGAAGGCCAGGCAAGCAGAGAGGGGAAGGGATGGAGGACAGAGGGGGGAGTGGGTGGAGCGTAGGGGACACAGGAATTCAGAGAAAAAACTGGACTGCCCACCCAGCATGGGGAAGGTACTGAGATCTGGGTCATCAGCACTATTGAGTTCAAATTTTCTCTGGGCCACACACTGTACTAAGCTCTGTAGCCATATGATCACATTTAATCTTCATCACTTGGAGAGGAAGCCACTGCATTATTATCATCACCCTTTTCACAGATGGGAATACTGAGCTTAGAGAGGTTATGGGATTTGCCTAAGGTACAGAGTCACTGAAGGGCAGAACTGGGACTTGAACCCAGATTTCTAAGATTAAACCCCAGAGCCCACACTTGGGTCCCTGCTCGCCAAACCCCAGTCCCCTTAGCCTTCACAATGGTGGTGTCCCCCTCTTTCCTCTAAGCCTGTGGTGTCCCCTTAACACATAGGGGGCGCTTTGGTGTAGTGCGTGCATGCCGGGAGAATGCCACCGGGCGGACGTTTGTGGCCAAGATCGTGCCCTATGCAGCTGAGGGCAAGCGGCGAGTCCTGCAGGAGTATGAAGTGTTGCGAACGCTGCACCACGAGCGGCTCATGTCCCTGCATGAGGCCTACATCACCCCACGTTACCTTGTGCTCATCGCTGAGAGCTGTGGCAACCGGGAGCTCCTCTGTGGGCTCAGTGACAGGTAGCTGGGCATTCTGGGGGAGCAGGGAATGAGAGCAGAGGAAGCTGGGCTGAGATATCACCTGTCTTCCCTGGACCTCCAGGTTCCGATATTCAGAGGATGATGTGGCCACCTATGTGGTGCAGCTGCTACAAGGCCTGGACTACCTCCACGGCCGTCACGTGCTGCACCTGGACATCAAGCCAGACAACCTGCTGCTGGCCTCTGACAACGCCCTCAAGATCGTGGACTTCGGCAGTGCCCAGCCCTACAACCCCCAGGCCCTGCGGCCCCTTGGCCACCGCACGGGCACACTGGAGTTCATGGGTGAGGGCACCACGCCAGCCAGGGTAGGGGGTTGGGGTACTGCCAATGGGACAGCAGCCATAGCTTCCCCCACTTCACCCACATATATGCCATTTATTGGGTGCTTACTGTATGCAAGAAGTCCTTTCTATGTTTGTTTGTTTTTCCCCCAGTTTATCTTCACAATAGCCCTGGAGATTGGCATAACATTACTTCCATTTTACAGATGAGGAAACAGAGGCAGAGTGAGGTTATTTGTCCCATAGAAGACAGTTTTCAAAGGTGGAGCCAGGATTTGATAAAGCTGGAAAGATAGGAGAACCAATATTAATTTATATAAGTAAGGAAAACCAGCTACCACTTAGCTACCTGCTAAATACTTTATGTTCATTATCTGTATCCTTTAGATTTATTCTGAAAGCCACACTTTACAAATGAGGAAATTGGAGCGCCAGACGGGTTTAATACATTGCCCAGGGTCCTATAGCTAGAAGGGGCAGGCCTGGGATTGTAGCCAGCCAGGCCGATTTCAAAGGCTCTTCATCTTTGAGCTGGCCACATTCACTGTGAATGGGCACTCCACCTTGGAGCTTACCCGAGGGAGCCAGTGACCCTGGTTCTCAGCAACTCTGCGGTTCTGGTGACCCCACCATTCAGAGCCTGGGCTGATTCCTCAGGTGCCCACAGCTCCCCTGGAGGCCACCCCCACTTCCACCCTGCCTGCTGCTCTGGTCAGACCCACCTCAGGGTGGTGGCCTCAGGGGCCTCCCCAGCCTTTTCCTGCTTCCCTGCCACCAGGAAACTGGTTCAACTTGGCCTCTGTCTCCTGTCAGCTCCTGAGATGGTGAAGGGAGACCCCATCGGCTCCGCCACAGACATCTGGGGTGCGGGGGTGCTCACTTACATCATGTGAGTGCCCCGGACCCACCTTCTGCCCACGGTCTTCCCCCTCCCCAGCACGTGTGTACCCAGGTGCCAGTAGCCCTGTCCCTGAGTGCTATGCCCCTGAGGACCCCCATACTAATGTCTCCCTGGACCTGTGAGTTGACCCTCTGTTCACATGTCTCAACTGAACTGTCTCCACCACAGGCTCAGTGGACACTCTCCGTTCTATGAGCCAGACCCCCAGGAAACAGAGGCTCGTATTGTGGGGGGCCGCTTTGATGCCTTCCAGTTGTACCCCAACACCTCCCAAAGCGCCACCCTCTTCTTGCGAAAGGTCCTCTCAGTACACCCCTGGTGAGTGGGCCCTACACCTGCCAACCCCCCAGTATTACCTTCTTGGCCTCGGACTGCCCTGGTCTAGCCCATGCCCTGGTCTAACGCCTCCCCTGCCCTAATAATACACTGTTGCTACTACTACTACTAAGTGGTTGTCCTACCCACCATTTAAGACCTATGACACAAGCAGAATCACTGTCCCCATTCCAGAGACTGGGAAACTGAGAGTTGCCCAGAGTCACTCACTAGGGGTAAATCCAGGCGTGGGACTCAGATATATGGGAGGACAGAGCCCAGCTCTGCTCTAGGCTGTCCCTCCAGGCTCACCATTCCTGGCTGGGCCTGGCAGGAGCCGGCCCTCTCTGCAGGACTGCCTGGCCCACCCGTGGCTGCAGGACGCTTACCTGATGAAGCTGCGCCGCCAGACGCTCACCTTCACCACCAACCGGCTCAAGGAGTTCCTGGGTGAGCAGCGGCGTCGCAGGGCCGAGGCCGCCACCCGTCACAAGGTGCTGCTCCGCTCCTACCCAGGCAGCTCCTAGTGGCTCGGACCACAGCCTGGCCCCGGGATTCCACTCGGGGCTCCCGCTGATGCTGCGGGACATTCCAGGGCCCACGCTGAACTGGGTGGATTCAGGGCTTCGGACACCACCAGCAGAAAAATCCAGCCGGGCTGTTACCTCATGGACCTGCGGGGACAGAGGCCCCGGTTTCGGGGGCTTCGGCCAATGCCACCAGGCCAGAGCCAGAGCTGGAGACTCATTGGCCAGGCTGGGTGGAGTTGGAAGCAGGAAGAAGGGCAAGAACAGAATGGGGAAGTGAGAGGAAGGGGTGGGAGACTCTAGGAAGGTTCTGGGAATGGGGGACAGTGTATCCAGGGGAAAGTAACCCAGGAGGGTGTGAGTGGCTAGAGAGGTGGAAAAGGAAGGAACCCAGGGTGTCAAGGCCATGGGCTGGGAGTGCCAGTGAAGCAGGGACAGGACATCGGACAGTGACAGGGTGCCAGAGGCAGCGTGTGAGAGAGGGCAGCAAGATAGGGGAGGGAGAGGAGAGAGGACTCAGGTGGGGATGGGATGGGCCAGCTGCCAGCATCCCATTGAAGAATTGTGGAGGGCTGGAGGCAGGAGGCAGTGGTCACTCAACCCAGTGCTCTCCTGTTGCTTCAGTGAGTGCAGCTCTGGGCTCTGTGTTGGCCCAAGGATGTCCCCATGGCCCTCCATGGCCTTTGCCCTTCTTCCCATTCATATTTATTTATTTATTGACTTTTATGAAGTTTTCCTTCCACCCAATCCTAATTGCTCATGTTGTCCTGACCATCCCCCTCCACCCAAGCCATCCAGCTGTCTGTGCAGCTGTCTGTCTGTCTGTCACAAGGGAAATAAAAATAGCAAGCAGCAGGACCTATGTGTGATCTATGGGGAGAGATGGCTGGGGAGCAAGGTGCTGTGACAGGAGTATTCCAGCCTCCCCTGGGCCAGTGAGAGCCCAGGTGTACCAGCCAGCACCTTCAGATGTCCTCCTCCCTCCCTGGCCCTCCTGGCCCCTTACCTCTCCCTTATTCCTGAGGGAAGAGAGACTTCAGTCTGCTTTTCCCTCTGATGTTTCTGGAATCCTGGCGGGACCCTGAATCCCCACCACAACCCTCTAACCACACTCTGGTGGTCCCCACCCTTTCTCACATGTTCCATCATCACACCTTGGAAGATGCCAGGCTCTGAAATGGACCGGCCCACACCCCAATCCTGGCTCAGCCTTCTTTCTGCAATGCTTCCCAGCTCTGGTCCTGGTGCCCCAAGCAGAGGGGGTTTATCATGATGCGAGCAGGTGGTGTGAAGAGCTGCACAGGAGCCCAGGACAGGCCCACCCCCCATGCTCTCAGTGTCAGACCACCAATCAGGCACCAGCTGTCCAGAGCAGCTGAGTTCTCTGGGCAGTGTGTCTGCTGTGACGATGCTACAGACGGGCATTTTTCCTAGACCCCAGGGACACCCAGACTGGACCTTCTGATCCCCATGGCAAGCTGCTGTGAAGTCTGCTGGGGGTGAAGGCACCTCGACTCTGGCTGCAGTGCCACAGAATGGTTAGTGGGTTCTAGAACTGAGGTGGGGAGAGAAGGGAGCCAGTTCTCCTTGGGTCCAAAGGGACTGTCCTCCCCCCTTCACCCCTTGAAAACCCTGTTCTTGACAAAGTGACAAGAATAAAGTTGCCACCATGAGCAGAGAGCTGGCGCTGGTGTGTTGCTGATCTAGGTTGAGGGCCCCTTGGCTGGAGCCCAAACAATGTCATCCCAGCCCAGCCTCTCTGGCTTCTCAGGACCTGAGGGAAAAGGCAATACCTATCATCATAAAAACAGCAGTTAAAGCAGCTGGAAGGGACCAGAGAGACATCTTTTAGCTCACCTGTCATTTTAGCGATGAAGATATACAGTTTGCCTGTGAGAATCTGTAATCCCCTACTCACTGCAAGTGTTTTCATATAAAAATGAGGTGCCTGAACTCATATCTTGATAAATGGTAAAATTCCTCTCCCGTCCCCCTTCTGATCTTGAACTCCCTTCGCATCTCCATTGGAAATGGCATATGAACTGCTTGTTCCAAACCCGGAGGAGCAAAGGTAATTTATATCAGCAGAGCTGTGTCAAAATTGCTCTGATCAAAAGGTGACAGTGCTCCATACCCGGGTGGGCAGTTGCCGTAAATGGAAGCAATGCTCTGCCTGGCAGGCTGGACACCAGGCATGTCCCATCACCTCTGGTGCCCCTATACATCAGCTTTGCCCCATAATGGGCCTGGGCCCACCCAAAGTTGCCGAGTCAGTATTAGTGCCAATCTCCAGGGACAGTGCAGCCCATACCGTATCACATGGAGGAAAGGGATGCTGCTCTTAAACATCTTTACGGTCCTCTCTAGGTTTATCTCAGTTTACCGCCAGGGGGCACAGCGCGGAAATGACAACCCTAGACTCTGGGGTGGGGGTGGGGGTAAGGCGCTTTCGGATTGGTCCGGACAGCCACGTGGCCCTCTCATAATTGGCTGGATGGACAGAT
>NW_005371173.1:2584989-2594633 GCF_000412655.1 Myotis brandtii
CCTTAACTTACAGTATCTCAGGAAGGGCACATTGTCCCATTGTCCAGGGACCGACTGAGTGTAAAGTTGCCCCCCACAAGGAGTTGAATCTCCTGTCGGCGTGGGGCCCGTCTGGTCCTCCCCGGAGTGGGATGGTACCCCTTGCCTTGGAAGGAGATGGGGCCTTGTCCAGCTGTCCAGCTGTCCAGCTGTCCAGGCGCTGACGCCCGGTGCACCCCAGAGCCGCTCGAGTTTCCCCCCACCCCACCCCCCTAGGCCTATTCTAGCGACTGAGCCAGCATCGCAGGCATCCTCGGGCTAAATAAGGAGCCTGCTTGGGTCAAGGGGCGGGAGCTGGGGTCCCGGGGGGCTTGGGGCAACCACGCCAAACAAGGCAAGGAGGGGAGCGATGTATAAAACCAGGGCCCAGGGCTGAGCACCTGCCCGCGCCCCTACTGTGCCATCGGGAGGGCTTCGCACCGCCTGCTGCCCACCTAGTTCACTCAGGCCCTGAAGTCGACGCCCCCACCCCCACGGTGAGTCCGATCCTCAGACCAGCTCTAGCCACTTCCATCCCGGGGACGTTTTGAATCCGAAGGGCAAAGGCTGAAGGTCGCAGTCTCTGTGTCAGCCTAGACCCCCGTGTTTGTTTTCCGCTGCCCAGATGTCCAAAGCGGCTCCCGCCAAAAAGCCGGCGGCTACGGCCCCGCCTCCGGGATGTAGCCTGGACATCAACGACCCCCAGGTCCAGAAAGCGGCCATTCGTATCCAGGCCTCTTACCGGGGCCACAGGTGAGGGGTAGCCCTAGCGCCTCTGAGGGAAGGGAGCTGAAACTGCAGAGTCCGCATTCCGCATTGGGGAAGGGCGGTCCTGAGCACAGGGCCAGGGCTGCTAAGGCCACTGGGTTTAGGGGGAGCAGTTGCTGAGATGTGGCAGGAGGCCGACGAGAGCAGGTCATTTCATCGGGGTAATGATTCAGGAGCGGCCCCTCCCCCGCACCTCCCTGTGCTTACGGGTCTAGTCGGCCGAGGGGGCGGGCAGGGGACTGCGTGCGGGCGGACAGGGCTGCGGGAGGGTGCGAACGGTGTCTGGGAGCTCTGGGCCCTGCCCCTGCCCGCGAGCAGGTCCCGGAAGGAGCTGCGGGAGACTGGGCCGCCGCGCGTGCTGGAACCGCTGAAGGACGTGGTGCTGATCGAGGGCAGCGCGGCCAAGCTGACTTGCCGCATTTCGGCTTTCCCGGACCCATTCATCCGCTGGAGCAAGGACGGCAAGGAGCTGCGCGACGGGCCCAAGTATCGCTACATCTTCGAGGACCCTGACGTAGTCGCGTTGGTGGTGCGCGATGGCGAGCTGGCGGACCTAGGCCAGTACAGCATCAACGTAACCAACCCCTTCGGCCAGTGCTCCGACTCGGCGCGCATCCTCGTGGAAGGTGCGCGCGCCCCGCGTGCAATGCCGCGGAGCAGAGCAGCATCGCCGTCTGCAGCCGGGTTCAGCCGCGTGTTTATCCTCGGGCCTAGCTGAGTCCGGATGGGGATGTGGCCAGCCCAGCCCCTGGCACAGCCTGAGGCACAGAGTAGGGCGCAGAGCCGCACGGCCTGTGTAGTCTTTTCTACCTCGGGATCCCATCCCACCCAGGCTAACAAGTCCGGTATGGGTTTCAACCACTCGACTTCAGAGCGCCAAGGGCACAGCGATCCAGGGGGCAGAGCTAGGGTTAGAGAGAGCCCTGATCTTCTGGCTCCCAACCCAGGGCAATCTCCACTATCCAGAGCTGTCTCCAAGGCACCCCGAGAGGTGTGAGCATTCCTGGGCTTTCACCCATAGTATCTCTTCTCATCCTCCATTCAACCCTACGAAGTAGGAGGGGCAGGGATTAATCTCGTTCAACAGCTGAGTCGCTGAAGCCCCTAGAGGCTAAAGAGGTGCCCAAGGTCACGCTGAGAGTTCCAATCCATCTCGTATTTAGGGCCGGGTAATAGTTGGGAGGGTGATGCCCCGCCTCACCTTTAGGTCCCTGACTGGGTCGCATTCCCTTCCCCTTTCTCTAGTCCCGGCGAAAATTCAAAAGGGACCGGATAACACTAAGGCGCGCAAAGGCACCACGGTGACGCTGACTGCGGCGATCATGGGCGAGCCTGCGCCCAACGTGGGCTGGACCAAGGACGGCAAGGACATCGAGGAGGATGACAGGCGAGGGCGGGGAGCGGCTGCAAAGGCAGGGCCTGGCGCTGGAGCCTGGGCCGGATGGAGCCCAGAAAACCCGCGGGAGTGGGACGAGGGAGGGGAACTGGGAGGCAAAGAACAGCGCTGGCTAAGAAGCCGGGCCCGGGAAGCCCGTAAACTGACACGCGGTCCCGCCCCCTTCCCCCGCAGGGTTTACTTCGAGATCGGCAGCACCAACACAACGCTGACCATCCGCCGGGCCACCCCCCAGGACAGCGGCAAGTACGAGGTGTACGTGGAGAACAGCCTGGGCATGGACCAGAGCTTCGCTCGCGTGGACGTGGCCTGAAAGGGACCCTCGGAACTTTCGCTCCGTCTCCACGCCTTGGGGTGGGTGGGACTAACAACCCCCTTCTTCTTGCTTAATAAAGCTGCTCTCTCGGACCCTCCGCGTCTGTTCTCTTCTTATGAGTCGCCATTTCCACTCCCCGGTACCCACACACCGAAGTCACAGTGTTGGGGGCAGAGGGAAGTTTGGAGAGTGCCTGGTCCAGTGCCGGTATTCACAGACAGTAAATCTGAGCGAGATCGCTTCTCTCACGGTAGGAAGCTGCTTCACTGCCCAGCAGGAGGGCAGAGGCGTCTACGACTCCTTCTTTTCTTTTGTAACCTTCAAGCCTCGCGCTGCCCACGTCCGTTTCAAGGGTGACCACACCCCACTCTCCTCTGCAGGCTCGCTTCCCCTGTGACCTACTTTCTCTACTTGAACTACTACCCCCGGGCCCATTCCCAGACGGCTCGTGATCCTAATCCAGGCTCCCGCCTCCGCTTCTCATTTCGACCCTCCCCTTCAATCCCTTGGCCACGCCTCCTTGTTCTCCCACAAGTTCCACCCCTTTCTCAGTGGGAACGAGGGAGGAACTTCAGAACTACAATTCCCGGCAGACCCTGCGAAGTTCTCGCGAGTGGCGAGAAGACACGTGCGCGGAAGGAGCCAGCAGTAGCGGGCGGCAGAGCTGGCGTAAAGGGGACTGGGGGTAAAGAGGTCCGATGGAAGGGTGGCGAAAGGGGGAGAGGGCCGGGCACGGCCCCTAGACGAAGGGCGGCGCGGAGGTTCGGGCTGGCTCTCCGCACGTCGGATGCAGTCCTGGTCCCACAAGCCCTGGATACGCGAGGTTAGGGTTTATTAGTCAGTTGTGGGGTTCAGAGGGTCAGCAATCAGTCCTCCGAACCCAAAGGTTCAGCACTTGTCAGTCTTGGGACACAGGCGATTGGCATATTGTGTTTGGGATGCTAAGGGAACCTGTCTTTTTGATTCAGGGATCATCACCCTAGAGGTTAATTTTAGGATTTAGGTTCAGCATAGAAAGGGTTTTTGCCAGGGGTTGGAGTTGTCAAATGTAGATCAGTGTTAGTTTAATATTTAAAGTGGACTCTTAAGACTGTCGTGAAGTATGTGGGGCTCACTCGGGATTTGAGGTTCAATATCAGGATTCACTGTTGGGATGCAGGGCTTAACATCTAGAGTGGGGATGGACCAATTTGGGAATCCTTGGTTTGGGGATTTGGTTTTTGAAGGTTTGGGGTGTGAGAAGGAGGTTTATTGCTGAGCTTCGGAGTGTGCTGAGCTTTCAGCCAGAAGGAAGTCTGTTAGGGATGAGATTGTGGGGTGTGGATTTCAGAATTTGGGAGGAATCACTGTGAGGTTTGAAGGCTGGCTGGATTTGGGTTGGGATTTGAGATGTGTGAGATGTGTGAGGTGGTGTGCCCAGGGAGGGACTAGATTGAATTTATATCCCGGGAGGGCTCAGTGTTGCTATTTTGGATTTAGTGTTTGGTTGGGGTATGAGTGGGGTTCCAGGATTGGGGTCTGAGATCTGAGCCTAACTTTTCTTTGCTATTTGAGGTTTAGGTCGCAATTGCCGTCATGCTTAAAGCTGTGATCCTGATTGGAGGCCCTCAAAAGGGTGAGGAGCCAGGGCAATGTCGGGAGGCGGTTGAGCTGGAGTGATTGGGAAGCAGAAAACAAAAATATGCTTTTCTCTCCTCTCTCAGGGACTCGCTTCAGGCCTTTATCTTTTGAGGTGCCCAAACCCCTGTTTCCAGTGGCAGGGGTCCCTATGATCCAGCACCACATTGAGGCCTGTGCCCAGGTAATCCTGTAGGCTCCCCTCTCCCACCTCCATTCATCTCCTTCATGCTGTATTTCCCCCTTTACCAACCATGACCTCTTCCCACCAGGCATAACTCCAGGGACCACCATTTACAAATGACACTATGAATCATCTCCCTCCACCATCACCACACCACCAGTTGTGCAATGCAGTTGTCATGCGTCTTCTCCTAATCTAGCTTCTTGTCTGGCTTCTTCTTGCTCATATTTCACTCCTATGGAATGTGAGATTAGGCAGGAATCTTAGAGACAACTTAAAGCCGTATGTAGCATGAGAAACCTTAATGATAACAAAGCACAGAATCATACTACTCTTGCTCACTATGGAGCTAATTCCTGTATTGCTTTTGGTATTGGGACTGGCAAGGTTGATTTGAGTCCAGTCTCTGCCTGCTAAAAGGAATTGAGCAAATTTCTCACCCTTTCTCAGCCGTAGTTTCCTTATTTGTAAAGTGGGGCTGATTAGACCTACTTTGTGGGGTTGCAAAGCTTAGAGATGATGTTTGTAAAGTAATTAGTACAATGTAGACACTTGGTAAATGGTATCCTTAACCTCAAGCTGATCTTAAGCTCAGATTGACAGATAATAAATATGAGGGAAATGAATGGATTATCCTGTAATGCAGCTTGATAGGCAAAATCTTTCCTAGGGTGAACCCCACTTCAGATTGGGGGTGGGGGGAATAATCTATAATAATAAAAGCATAATATGCTAATTAGACTGGATGTCCTTCCAGACAACCTTCTGGACGAAGCCGGGGCTGTGAGGGAAGCCCGGGTCCCGGGTGCCAGAGGGAAGCTGGTGCTGGCAGCCGGAGGAAGGAAGGCCTACTCTTGCACAAATTTCGTGCATTGGGCCTCTAGTAGAATAATAAAGGATTAAAGGACTCTAACTTTGAGAGTCTTTTAATTAAGGGAAATAGACTCTAACTTCGTCATTGTCCAGAGGAGAAATCGGACCAGCATGGTAAAATGAATGCCCAAGGCCACAGTTGAGACTGAACGTGTGGTTTCTGGATTTTGGGCCAGGACCAGGGATTTCTCCCTCCCATAATTCCCTCCTATCAGATGCTGTTCTCTCAACCTCTTCCCTTGACCTCAGGTCCCTGGGATGCAGGAGATTCTGCTCATTGGCTTCTACCAACCTGACGAGCCACTTACCCGGTTCCTAGAAGCTGCACAGCAAGAGTTTAACCTTCCAGTCAGGTCAGGTGTTTGTGCGCATGTGCTGTGTAGGGGTGGGGGAGCAGTGCCCTAAGCATCTGAGTTCTCAGGAGTGGGTTGAGCCAGCATGGCCAGAAGTCACCCTCACACACTAGGAGGTTTCTGAATTCCTGTATATATTGAGTTTCTCTGTGGGCCTTAGGCAGGCATATCCTGGGAGCAGGAGGGGTCAGTGCCCAGGTTCATGGTATCTGACTCCTCTGATCTCACTGAGCTGGCTCTGGGGTCCCTGGGGACAGGTACCTGCAGGAATTTGCGCCTCTGGGCACAGGAGGTGGTCTCTACCACTTCCGGGATCAGATCCTGGCTGGGGACCCTGAGGCCTTCTTCGTGCTCAACGCTGATGTTTGCTCCGACTTCCCCTTGAGCGCTATGTTGGCTGCCCACAGACACCAGCCTCACCCTTTCTTGCTCCTGGGCACCACGGTGAGGGGGGCTGGAGGGTGTCAATGGGGTGATCCAGAGAGGTTCCTGGGATGCAGGGTATTGGGGAGGCAGGGCCAGACAGGGAGTTGGAGTGGGAATGCAGGTCAGGAGGGGTAGGTGCTAGAAACCCCAGCAGTAATGGAGGTGGTGGTGGAGAGAGACCTTGAGCCCTTTAGCTGCTCAGAAGTAGAGGGGGGAGGGCAGCTGTCAGGTGTCACCCCATCTGAAGGCTTGTCAGTGGCGGAGCTATGTGCCAGGTGCTATAGGAGAGGGAAAGCACGAGAGAGAAAACAGACCTTGCTGCCCTGGAGCAGGCAGGTCACTGCCTCGGTGTGTCTGTCTTTCAGGCTAACAGGACACAGTCCCTCAACTATGGCTGCATCGTAGAGAATCCACAGACGCACGAGGTAAGAGCAGAGAGGAGGCTGGCTGGGTGTCTATTCTGTGTATCATCATTCTCCCACTCTTCAGCCTCTAGAGCAGCGGTTCTCAACCTGTGGGTCGTGACCCCTTTGGGGGTCGAACGACCCATTCACAGGGGTCGCCTAAGACCATCGGAAAACACATATATAATTACATATTGTTTTTGTGATTAATCACTATGCTTTAATTATGTTCAATTTGTAACAATGAAAATATATCCTACATATTAGATATTTACATTACGATTCATAACAGTAGCAAAATTACAATTATGAAGTAGCAACGAAAATAATTTTATGGTTGGGGCCACCACACAATGAAGAACTGCATTAAAGGGTCGCAGCATTAGGAAGGTTGAGAACCACTGCTCTAGAGAATGCTGGAATGCTATGGGGTGGGCCCCAATCTTGTCCAACAGGTGTGGCACACCCTCAGTTGTTCCCTTCTGTCCCTTTAAGAAAGATAGGAAGAGGTAATAGGTAAATGCCATGGGTGTGGTGCTCCAATAGATATATGCATAGGTTGCTATGGCAACACAAAAAAGGGCTCCTACCCAGCCTATCTGGGTGGGGGTGGGGAGGGCTCCCTGGAGGAGGTGTGGTCTGAACTGAGTTAAATTTGGCAGCATGGAGACAGGAAGGCATTGCAGGTAGAGGGAACAATATATGCAAAGACATGGAGGCAGGAAACAGCATAGTGCCTCCAGAATTATGGAGGTGGGAGCATAATTAGCAAGGCGGGGGTGGGGCTGGGGATCTCTGTCCCTATCTCTGAAACTCTCTGGAGCCTCACTGACTTTCATACACCCCTTTTGTCTGTTCAAGTTTTAGTATTAAAAATACATATGTGAATACATTATATATATACTAGAGGCCCAGTGCATGAAATTCATGCACTGGGGGTGGGGGGGGGGGTGTCCCTCAGCCCGGCCTGTGCCCTCTCACAGTCCAGGAGCCCTCAGGGGGATATCCAACTGACAGCTTAAGCTGTCATCTCCAGCCATGAGCCTGGCTTCTAGCTGAGCACACTGACCACCAGGGGGCAGCTCCTGTGTTAAGTGTCTGCCCCCTGGTGGTCAGTGTATGTCATAGCGACCGGTCATTCTACTGTTTGGTTGATTTGCATATTAGCCTTTTATTATATAGGATATTTACACACGCACAGAGTTTTGTGTTAGGCACTAAGTAGTGTGAAAGAAACAGCCAGAAAGACACAACCCTGCCTCTCAGGAGCCCTCAGTCTGGGGGAGAGACATCAAAAACCAACCATTGCAGAGGACACAAGTGCCACTATGGGTGGGTGAGGTGTGGCCAGAGAACAGGAGTGCCCAGAGCTGAGAAGCTGACTCTGGGGCAGACAAGAGTGTACTTAGAGAGGGAGTGACGATGTCAACTGGGTTTTTGAAATCAAAGTCTTCCAGACGAAGAGTTGGTTAAGGGCATTCCGAAAGGCACCGGCATGCCGTGGCATGGAGTTGTGTCCTGGAACCGCTGGGAGGTGGGGAGGATCGGGAGGGAGAAGGCAGACAGTTCGGACTTATCTTGAAGGTGGAGTTGAAGGGCAGTGACAAGATATGCTCTGCATTTTAGGAAGACTCCCGTGGCAACAGGAGGACCTGGCCATTTGGAGCGTCTTAGGGGATGGTGGCCGTGGCCCCTCCTCTGCTGACCCCAGCCTGCTCTGTCCTCAGGTTCTGCACTATGTGGAGAAACCCAGCACGTTTGTTAGTGACATCATCAACTGCGGCATCTACCTCTTTTCCCCGGAAGCCCTGAAGCCCCTACGGGATGTCTTCCAGCGTAATCAGCAGAATGGGCGACTGTGAGGCAGACCCCATGGCCCTGTAACCCCAAGTACCCTGAGTCACAGCCCCCCTGCCCCAGCCTCTGCTGGCTCCATCGCAGCCAGCTCATCTTCCTCCTCCCTTCCCCCTTCCACTTGTCATCTCCAGCCAAGCCTCTCCAGTTCCTCCCCTTCTAACCTCATTCTGTCCCTCTTCCTTATCCATCCCAGTTCCTCCTCTGTCACCACCTGCCCACTCCCCTTCTGGTCCATTTCTCTCAAGCCCTGAGTGTCCCAGAGATGTCTTTCAGAACAGACGGTAACACACACACTTGGGCGCACATATGTTTGGGTGCAGGCATGCGTGTGTGCACGTGCGCGCGCGCACACACACACATACTCTCAGGCTGAGGAGGCTCCCTTTGGAGCATAGTACCCCAAAGGGAGCTGTGCTCACCACAAACCACAATCCCAGGGTGGTCCTCCTAGGCCTGGGAACGGTTCCCTTCTCTGGCTCCCCTGCCTTCATTCCCTCTCATGCCTCATTCCCTCATAGCCATCTTGTCACTCCCACTCTTATCTCTGCTTCTCTCTCCATCTCTTCCTCTCATGCCTCATTCCCTCATATGCCTCATTCCCTCATAGCCATCTTTTCACTCCCACTCTTATCTCTGCTTCTCTCTCCATCTCTCCTGGCCTCTTTGTTTCTGCTGAACTGGCATCTCTACCATCTCTCTCTCCCTCTTTTTCTGTGACTGTCTCTGCCCTCACCAGCTGCCTTCCTCTGGGGTGAGTCTGTCTGTGTTTCATTCCATCCAGTGAGAGGGAGGGACCGGAGGTGGGGTTTAGAGGGGTGGATAGGAGGGGGATGGGATAATTGGGGGAAGCCAAGTCTGGTCGAACTCCTTCTGGACATGGGGCAGGATGGGCAGCAGGTCTACGCCTGGGGCTCCCCTGGGATAATCCCCAGCTGGGAGAGTGAGGGGCTGAGTGGTGGGTGAGCCTCCTGGGATGTGAGCATCCTTGGGAGAGGCCTTGCAAGGTAATGGGGTGCCCTCCGATTCCCCTTCCTGAGAGACTGTATTGGCCACCCAGTTGGGCTCAGTTGGGGAACTGATGTCAGCATCCTGTCCCCTCTACCAGGGAGGACTCTTCAGGCCTGTGGCGGGGGGCAGGCACCATCCGCCTGGAACAGGACGTGTTCTCAGCCCTGGCTGGGCAGGGCCAGATCTACGTGCACCTTAATGACGGTATCTGGAGCCAGATCAAGTCTGCAGGGTATGGGAGAGGCCTCTGATGGGGTGTCTGGGGGTTGAGACTTCAGGACGGTGGGCCCAGGCCCTGCTGGCCCCTGAGCCCCTGCTCTACTTTGTGGCCCCCAGCTCGGCCCTCTATGCCTCCCGCCTCTATCTGGGTCAGTACCAGTTCACTCACCCCGAACGCCTGGCCAAGCACAGCCCAGGCGGGCCG
>NW_005371173.1:2594702-2599112 GCF_000412655.1 Myotis brandtii
CATCCCTCTACCCTCAGAGCTTTGACTCTGGACCTCAGACCCAGAGGTGAAATCTGAATCCCTGCCCTCCCTGAACCAGATATGGTTTGGGGCATTTGCCTCCAGGTCCTCTCTTCTGCTTCTAGGAAACGTTTATATCCACCCAACGGCTAAGGTGGCCCCATCAGCTGTGGTAAGCAGTGGCCCAGCCCAGGGAGGAAGGTGGGTGGGGCAGGGCAGGTATCTCCAGAGCTTGGAGTACAGGTCTCTTATGTTTGTCACAGCCTGTCATATGGCCTCAAGTAGGTTCCTTCCCCCTTATGAGCGGGTTGGATTTGGGGTCCTCCAAGCCCCCCCAGGGCTTATGGTATATGTTCCTCTCCACAGCTGGGCCCCAACGTCTCCATTGGGGAGGGGGTGACTGTGGGCGAGGGCGTGCGGCTCCGAGAGAGCATTGTCCTCCATGGAGCCACACTGCAGGTAGGCACCCCGGCATGTGCCCCAAGAGGCTGGGGAGAGGGGGAACCCCATGGGCTCTGCCCCCTCACTTCACACTGTTCTGTTTGGCAGGAGCACACATGTGTGCTGCACAGCATTGTGGGCTGGGGGAGCACTGTGGGGCGCTGGGCCCGCGTGGAGGGTACCCCCAATGACCCCAATCCCAACGACCCCCGGGCCCACATGGACAGTGAGAGCCTCTTCAAGGATGGGAAGCTGCTGCCTGCCATCACCATCCTGGGTATGGCTTCCCAGGGGACTCAGGGCCATGAGAAACCACCACAGGTGATAGGTGGGCTCTGTGGGGAGAATCTGTGCTTGTGTGAGGGTGTGTGTGTGTGTATTTTCCTTTAGCAAACATTTACCAAGTGCCTGCTGTGTGCCAGGCCCTGTGTGAGTCACTGGGGGCATGGGACCAGGGCACAGATGGGCAGGGAGGGATCCCCCCTAATGGCAGTGGCCCCCCCAGCTCCTTGCCCCTGGATTCCTCTCCCCATGGCCTCCTCCTGGTGCCCTCGTCCACACTGCAGGCTGCCGCGTCCGGATCCCTGCTGAGGTGCTCATCCTGAACTCGATTGTTCTGCCACACAAGGAGCTGAGCCGAAGCTTTACCAACCAGATCATCCTCTGAAGGGGGCCGCCGAAGGCCCCCCAACTCCTACCCCTCCGGCCTCTGTCCAGAATGGACCTGGGGAAGCCGGGCAGAATCTTCACACACTGGGAGCAGCGTGGGTGGGTGGGTGGAGGACTCGGCCTCCCTCTCCGTTGCTCCCTAATAAACCCCATGAACCTTGGAGCCAGTGAGGACTCGGCTTGTGCCTGGACTGGTGTGGGGGCGGAAGGGGGGCAGCTGAGTCAGGCCCCCCCACATTAGCATTTAAATTGGAGTCATTGCTGCGGGCTCATGAATAATGAATCTGGAGCCCTGGTAAATCTCCCCCTCCCACTGCCTCAGCCTCAGCAGTGCTGCTCAGAGAAAGGCCCTCCAGGCTCCCAGCCTGCCGGCCCCGCCTTCACCCCTACCCTGATGCTGCCTGCCTGCCCGCCTCCCTGTTCCTCTTCACTGGGTTTGGCTCAGGCCTGGGAGTGGAGGACTTTCCAAGGGAAGGGTAAAGGATTGCAGTTGGGCAGTGGGGTAGGGGCGGCGGACACAGGGACCAGGAGCCACAAGTCTGAGATTGGATCACAGACATCCCCTGTCTTCAGTTTCTGCCTCGCCCCGGCCTGTTTTCTGCTTTGCCAGCTCCACCCGCTCCTGGCCCAGCGTTTGGCAGAGTGGTGGTTTCCCCCTCGCCCACCAGAGCTTGGTGTCTGTCTTCTACTCCCCTGGCAGGCACGGTGGGCCTAGCTGGTACCTTTCCCTCCGTAATCATCACTGTAGGCAGCGCTGTTCCGGGGGAGGAGGACACCTGCCACCTCCCACCATCCTGGCTTTGTCTCTGGGAGGTCCCAGCCCTCCACTCCACATTCCTGAAACCCCAGAGAAACCCAGCACCGCTCATGTTTGCCCATGACCCCCGCGTGCCCCTCTTGGTGCCCCCCCCCTTTCCCCAGCTGTGGGTGCGGAGCTTAGTTGCCAGATGAGCTGGTAATGATCGTAATCTGCTAATTGAGAGGAATCTAATTACCCGAAGAGAATGGGGGGGCAGGGCGTGGGTGGGAGGGAGGAGGGGGTCCTGGCAGCAGGCTGCAGGGTGCTGGGCCTTGTTATCAGCACCAGGGCCTGGGACAGAGCCCAGGATTTCAGAGCCAGACGGTTAGGAAGATGAGCTTGTTCAGCAGCTGGGCTGAGGGTGACATGGGGATTGGGCTGGAATTGACCTCCCAGGCCCTCAGGTCCTGCAGGCTGGGTGAGAGCGCCTGGGAAATGACCCAAGGTTCTAGTGGGCGTGGCTTCTAACCTGCCTTGACTCGGCCCCTTCCAGTTTCCTGCAGCCCAGACCTGCCATCACCTCGGCTGGGCGTGGGAGGAGGCTGCAGGTGCCTACTCTGGGCCTGGGGTCAACTCCCTGAGGAAGGGATTGGGTCCCTTCTCTTTCCTCCCCCCAGTCCTGACCCTTCTGTTCTGAATGGTTGGCAGAGGCCATGGCAGCTCCATCATAAATATGATAATTTAATTATTTTCTCAGCAAAACACCGTGAAATCCAATAAGTCTGTGTCAGGCCCTGGCCCCCAGGACCCCCCTCCTATGCCCAGTGGGGGTGGGGACTTGGTGGGGAGGCACTGGAAGGGGAAAGGGTCAGTGTTCAAAGGGGCGGGGGCTAGTGAAGCGGAGGTCTTTGTGACATGCCCCCCAGGCTGATGGAGCCACCGTTGTGTGTTTGTGCTCAGGTGGAGGGGGGACTAAGAAAGGGGGCCTAGAGCCCCATCCAGCTCTGAGGGTACCCCTCAGGGCCCAGGATGTGGGAGCCCCCTGCCTCTGGAGGGGGGAGAGCAGGGAGCCCCCTTCTCCGTCACCTCTGGGACCTCACTGTAAGGGTGCTGGCCCCCTGGAGGGGTTGAGAAGGGAGAACTGAGGGAACTGGGGTGGGAAGTGGGGGATGAGGAGGGGAGGGATGCGGGGGAGGGGTGTGCTCCTGCCATTAGTGCTTTTCTCCGTTTCCATAAAAAGATTATTCTGTAAAATCAGCGAGGGGGAGCGAGCTGGGGGCCGGGGAGAGGGGTGGGTCCCTGGCACCAAGCTGGATGGGGCGACTGGAGGGGAGAGCTGGGGACGGGGAGATTTGGATGGGCTTCCAGAACCAACCAGGGGAGAGGCCACGCCAAGAACACAGCCTGCCAGGAGGCTGGCCAGGACAGGGTGGGCAGGGACCAGCCCTCATCCCCTTCCTGCCCCTTTGGTGGGATTGCCCTGGGCCCCGTCCCACCCCCATCTCCATCTCCTCCCCCAGCACTTAGCAGCCATTATCGGGGGAGCAGATTGCATCCCCCTCCTCCTCTCCGGGAAACAGACACAGCTGGGGCCCGCCACATCTGCCGCATCAGCACGGAGCACAGCTGGGTGTGCCCAGAGCCACCATCCCCAAAACACAAAGGGGGGCGGAGGCCAAGGAGAGCCCAGACCCCTGAGACAGACACACTGACACCTCTGCCAACAGACATACTCCTAGTGGCAAAGCTCTACCCACCACCATACACGCTCCCTCGAGTGCAGACAGAACTGACAAACATGCAATTACTCTGCCCCACCCACCACCCCCGCTCCCCTCCCCCTGCCCCCTCTACTCCTCCTCTTCCTTCCCTCCAGGCTCCCCTCCGTCACCTCCACCACCTCTGAACGGCTGCAGACTCGTCTGGAAGGAGCAGGGGTCTCACCCTCCCCAAGTGCACACGTCTGGGAGGCTTGGGGAGCAGGAGGGCTGGAGATGGCGAGGGGCTTCCAATCCAGGGCGCCAGCCTGGAGAAGCCACCTGCCTCCCTCCATGCCCACGCCTCTCCCCACAAAGAAACCCCCTTGAAATGCGGGTCCTTGCTACCCTGGGCATGATGAGGTCTCCATCCAAGGACAGGCTGGCTGGGTACCCTGCGGATGTTCACCGTGACCCTGGGTTTCATTGGCCACCTCTAGGAGGCATTGCGTGCCCTCACTCTTGCCAGGAGCTCAGCAGCTCCCAGGGCTGGCCTCTGCCACTTACTCCCACCCAACAATCTACCAGCACCCTACCCTCAGCAATGGCCCCTTCTGCTTAGCTCTGCTGCCTCTGACATGTGCAGGGTGTGGGGCTCACCAGTGGTCGAAAAGACCACCCTCCGCAGGAGATGCGCTGGGGTCCCTTCTATCCCCCCTCGTTCCTAGGTGATGATCGCCTCTCGGTTCCTGACTAAATCCTGCCCTTTTGGCAGCCCTCGTTTCTCCCATCATCTCCTTGGTCCTGGTGTCTTGCCCTCAACCCTCTCCTCCCTGCCTCGCCCCCGCCCCCGCCCCCACCCCT
>NW_005371173.1:2599238-2600400 GCF_000412655.1 Myotis brandtii
CCGCCCGCCCCCCCCCCCCCGCCTCTCAGGCCGGGAGATGGCTCCTGGCTGACACCAGATCTGCACCCCAATGCCCTCTCTCCAGCCTCAGCTCCGACATTGCCAGCTGCCCACCCACTGCTACACTGGCCTCCTCCCCCAACCCACCCCTACCCCAAAGGCCCCACAGACTTGGTCAGTTTCTGTCCAGCCAAGATTTATCTTTCTTCTTTCCCTGCCCTCCCTTTCCTGGCCCCCTCCCCAGTTCCTCCAGTGCCCTTCAATCCTGGACCTGGTCTCCTTCAGTCCCTAGTGACCCACTCTCTCAGCGTGGGCATCCCAAAGGGGGTTGGGGGTGCCACAGGAGTGGGGTCTGGGCTGGCCCTAGGATGGGGCCTGGGGTGCAGAGTGCAGGGGGCAGTGGGGGAAGGGCCTGGTGGTGGGACACTAACCCTCCTAAGTCGCTTCAGATCACGTCTGGGCCTCCCCACCCCCCTTCTCCGGGACTCTCATTAACCGTTTCTCCTGCCTCGTCCGCAGCATAAATAACCCAGATAAATCAGCCGCGGTCCGCCCCCCGCCCCTCAGCCCCCGCACAGCCCGTTTGTCACCGCTGCTTGCTCACCAGCCAGCCTGGCCCAGTCCAGGCCTCCACCCCCCAGCGTGGTCCCTGCCCACCCGCACTGGCTCATCCCTTGGTCCGCACCAGAGCCGGGGCTGGAACAAGTGTCTGGGCTGTCGAGGATGGCAAGGGGGTGTCCTTTGGGACCAGGAGGGAGGCTGGGGACTCTCTCTAGGGGAATGCTTTCTAGGATTTTGGGGGTCATGTCATTTAGAATGGGGCCACCAAGACAAGGAGTTGGGGCCACACGTGGTGGGAAGGGGCGAATGCAGCTCAGCGTGGGGGTCCCTGTGCTGGGGGAAGAGGCAGAGCCCCAGGAGCCCTGATGCAGGAAGACCTGGAGGGTCCTTGGAGCCCCACACGCTGCATTCTGGGAGGTTTTTTTTGCCCGAATAACACCTCCTGCCCCTCCCAGGTGCTCTGAGTCAGAACCTTCTGCCCTCCCTGTCCTTCCGTCACTCTGCCCCCATTCCCATGCCCTGCCTGGTCAGGCTGTACAAATGCCACTCTAATCTCACCTCGAAGTCCATCCACCGTTCTCTTTCTTGGTCTGGAAGCCTA
>NW_005371173.1:2600803-2610570 GCF_000412655.1 Myotis brandtii
GGCCCCAGGGACCAGCTGGGCAATGAGCCGGGGAAGCAGCCAGGAGGCTAAATGAGGGAGATTATCACCCAACTGCAGCCGGGCAGAGAGAGAGGCAGGCAGGGAAGCAGGGAGAGGGAGGGGAGAAAGGACGGGGGCCAGAGGGAGAGTGGGTGTAGGGGGCCAGGGGGGAAACAGGAGACACTGGAGTGGGGGGCAGACCAAAGGATGGGCTGAAAGGGTGGGGTGGGGGACCCCCACTGCGCATAGCCTGATTCCTGGGAGTCTGTACGATGGGGACGCGGGGGACACCTGGAGACAGCTGTCTGTCTGTGGGGCAATGGTGGGGGCGCCTGCCCTCCCACTTTCCAGTGCCCTGGGGCTCCCGCTCCTCCCCCCACACCAGTTACCACCCAACTTCATTCCCTCTAAAGGCGGAAGGCTTCCTGCCAGGCCCTCCGGAGGAAAGAGGATGTGCTTTTGGCTCCTGATGGAGGCCAGTGTGTTGTGGGGAGTATGACTATGATCTCAGTGGATGGCAGGGCACTTAGGGATGTGCACTGAGTCCAGGGCAGCAGCGAGAACTGGGGAAAGCTTGGGGAGTAGCTCCCCGCTTTCTTGGCTGAGCCCCAGACTGAAATAACCTTAAAAAAGCAATTAAATCACCTTTTAAAAAAAGCAAAGAAAAATCAATACTAGGAGAAAGGGGAAGAGAGAGGCTGGGGGAGGACAAGGGGGTGGGGAGGAAGCACTGGAAGGGTCCAGACTTAAAGTCCAGCAGAGAGGGGAAGCATGGGAGGGGCAGAGAGAGGGGGACCATCAGCAGCTGCTCCCAGTGCCAACCCCACTTTTCTTTTGGGGACCCTGCCAGATGCAGCCCCTGGCCCCAGGGGTCTTGTCTTCCCAGCTTGGGGGTGCTGGCTTGTGGGGAGGCTCAGCCATGGGGCCCCTCAGGATGCTACTTTGATGAGAGGTTGGGACAATCCCAGCAAAGTGCCAACAGGGCCAGGGGTGTGTGTGTGTGGGGGGGGGGGGTTTGAGGTCCATGCTGGGGTGACCTGTGATGACTGAAGGGGCTGACCTGGTCTTGCCTCCAAGGGTGGCTCCCTGCACCCCCCACCCCCATGGGGCTATCCCTGGGCCCCTCCTCCAGGGCCAGGCAGGGGCTGCGCCCCGAGGGGCAGGCCTGACGCCTGACACACAGGAGGGGTGGCCACCGGGCAGCGGGTGGACCTCGGGCTCTAATCCCCAGCAGCTGCAGTTTCCCTCAGATCGATTCCCTTCTCACTTTTTTTTCAGCTGCTGGTTCCACAGCTCTCGGATCGATGGAGCCGCCTCCCCCGCCCCTCTGAGCTTCCTCTCCCTGCTGCTCATTAGCGCCCCGATTAATCAGCGCCCCCCCCCGTTTCCTCTAGGGGACAAGTGCTTCCTCCTCCTTGAGGACTTGCGCTTTCACAGGGCACCCCAGATCACAAGCTGCTCACTGTAGACCCCCCCACTGGGGGCACCGAGACATCTCCTCCCGGCTGCCAACTGCCAACAGGGTCTGTCCCTGCCTGTGATAATGGCCCACATGCCTGCCTCCCCCACCCCCGCAGGACAGCAGCCCCCACTCTGCCAGGGGACACCCCGGTCTGTTTTTTTGGGTTGCACACCCTGCCATTCAAGCCCTGCACACGTCTGCTCCCTCCAATACCCCCATTTGGCCTCTCTGCTCTCTGGCCTGTTCACTCAACAGCATCCTCCCACCCCCAGCCTGGCTGTGGCTAGAAATTTGGAGAAGCAAAGTGGCCACAGATGTACAAGCCAGCCAGGGTGCCCTCTGTCCCAGACATAGGAGTGACTGAGTCAGGATGGGGCGGGAGAAAGTGGGGGAGGGGTGGCCAGCGTCCCAGAGGGGGCAGGGTATGGTCAGTGTGGAAGTCTGGAGCAAAGCTCTAAGGAAGCCAAGAATCTTGGTGGCCTCATGTTGTCCCCTTGTCTTTCTATCCTGCCCTCCTCTGCCTCTGCCCCCCCCCCCAATTCAAACAAGTGGCTCTCCCGAGGGGTTTCTAGAAGCCACCGTGGGGGGGGGGGGGGGGAGTGGGGTCAGGTGGTGGCTGGATGCTGGAGTCAGGAGTCAGGGAGGCCAGGAGCTGGGAGACGGAGTTGGCTGACCCCTCCTGGGGTGTGGCCCAGAGAAGTGGCAGAATGAGCTGAGGACTCTGGGTGCAGCGTCTTCCTTGGGTGGCCTGGGAGTGGGGCCATCAGAGGACCCCGTGAGTGGCTAGGGTATAGCAAGAGTTTGTGGGGCAGCTCGACGAGGTCTCCGGCAGAGACCAGGGATCCCTGTCCTGGGCTGGGGGCTGCCCCCTCCCCTGGCCTGGCTCCTGCCGCCCGTGCCGCCGGTGAAACGCTGTTGACATGTCCTGAATTATTAAGCACGGGGTGGGCTCCGGAGCACATGCTGAGCGGAGCGGCTGGGGCTGCGCGGCGTGGCGGAGCAGCTCACTCGCTTGCTCGCAGGGACACACGCAGGGGCTGACAGCTGTGCTGGTGCTGATAAGGGAAGCCACAAGGAGACGATCGAGGAGAGAGACAAGCGGCGGCAGAGGCAGCAGCGGCAGAGGCAGCACCAGGGCTGCGGAGCTGCTGGGAGTGGGAGTGACTCCCCCACCTCGGGCCCCCACCCTGTCCCCATCCTCCTCCAGCTTGCCCTGAGTTTAGAAGAACAGCCGCTGCCACCACCGACACTCCGGAGGGCACCGGGGGCTGCTGGCCAGGGAGGGACAGGGGCAGGGAGGCTCTGGCCAGTTCCAGCAGCCGGGGACAGATGCCGATCGAGATTGTGTGCAAAATCAAATTTGCAGAGGAGGATGCGAAACCCAAGGAGAAGGAGGCAGGGGACGAGCAGAGCCTTTTGGGGGCTGCGCGGGGGGCAGCAGCGCCCCGGGACCTGGCCACCTTTGCCAGCAAGAGCACTCTGCACGGGCTGGGCCGGGCCTGTGGCCCAGGCCCCCATGGACTTCGTAGAACCCTGTGGGCACTGGCTCTATTCACCTCGCTGACCGCCTTCCTGTACCAGGCGGCAGGCCTGGCCCGGGGCTACCTGACCTGGCCTCACCTGGTGGCAATGGACCCCGCTGCCCCAGCCCCAGTGGCGGGCTTCCCGGCTGTCACCCTCTGCAACATCAACCGCTTCCGGCATTCGGCACTCAGCGACGCTGACATCTTCCACCTGGCCAACCTGACAGGGCTGCCCCCCAAAGACCGGGACGGGCACCGAGCCGCCGGCCTACGCTACCCGGAGCCTGACATGGTAGACATCCTCAACCGCACTGGCCACCAGCTTGCCGACATGCTCAAGAGCTGCAACTTCAGTGGGCATCACTGCTCCGCCAGCAACTTCTCTGTGGTGAGTCCTGCCAGCTGGCCCGCCTGGCCCGGGGTGGCCGGAGGGTGGTGGTGGTGGTGTGTGGGGGCATCCTCAGCGGGGTTTTCCTTTCTTCCGCCACCAGAGGCTGGCCTCGAGTCTCCCCCAAGCCTGGTGTTTCCCTCTGGCTCCCCAGCCATGGAGCTGGGGACACCCAGGGGCTTACCCTGGCGCTGCTGCTGCTCCTCCTCTTGGCTTTGCTGCCACCGCAGTGCCCAGGTCTGGGGCTGGGGGTCCTGGAGGGGCCCAGGGGCCCCAAAGCTGGTCAGCTTGCAGGGAAGGAATGCACCACACCACGGCAGGGCCAACTGACCCCACTTTTCTTCTGTGGCTTCTGGGTTCTTCTCCTCACCAAATGAGGGTGAAGGGGAGAGGTGGTGTGGGGGGTTCCAGCAAGGGAGGGCCTCCGACTGCCTCCTGGGGAGCTGGCCCGGCCGGCGGGCTGGATGGAGAGGATCTTCGTGTACACTGGGTGTCAGTGTCTCTTCTGTCTCTGTCTCTCACACACACCCCCTTTCACAGACTCCCTCACACATCCCTCTTTCATGCTGCCCCTCCGGCTTCTCCCGCGTTCCAGTCCCTCCCTCCGTTTCCTGGTTGCTGCTGCTCCCTTGCCCGGCTCTGGCTCTGACACTGAGAATCACTCATTCACTCTTGTGTGCATGGCTCACCCTCACTGCTGCCCAGCACACACACACACACACACACACCCCTATGGCTCCGGGACACAGTTTCCTGCACACTCCCTGTCACACACATTCAGTGTCCCTGCCATTACACTCACGTGCACACCGGCACACCCACACAGCTAGAGAGCTACGTATCTCTGTGCACACATCCCAGCTCTTACTTAGCTGCCAAGGATCACGGGGTCACGCAGTAGATGCCATGCCCTCTTGTGACACCCATCTCTCTCAACCCTGCTCCCCATGTGGGGACTGCTGTTGCCATCTCTCACCATGTATGTGAGTGTGGGGGGTCTTGCATGCCATCTGTCTGTCAGTGCTCCATTCACCCAGTCAGGGGTTATCTATTATTCCTGGTGCCTGGGATGCCTGTCCCAGTCCAGCTTACTCCCGGCATTGTGTATGTGAGTGTTTTCATGCGTGTTACCACTGCCCAGACGCATATGCACATATGTGTTGTCAACATGGTACCCACTTCAGCCCAGCCTCCAGGGCCAGCCCAAGAGACGGGGGACTTTCCCTCCTTATGGACGGGCCACCCCTACCCAGGCTCTCACTCACTCACTGCCTCAGTATCACCAGGAGACATGCTCCCACTAGGTGCCTGCCTCCCTCCTGCAGCCTCGGGGTCCTCCTGCCATTGGGTAGGAATGGGGGGAGGGGCAGAGGGAGAGGGGTGTGCTGGGACAGGAGTCAGGGCACTGACCTGCCATCCTGCTACAAACCTCCTCTTTTATGAGAAAGTCACTGCTCCCAAAGCCAGCGCTTGAGTGTCCCCCAGAAGAGGTGGGGAGTGCAGTGTGAATGCGGACTTTCAGATCCGTGGGGCTCTTCTATGTGGCATCCTCACCCGTCTGAGGTGGGGGGACAGAGCCCAGTCTTAGCAGGTGCTGTTGGGGCAGAAATCAATGGGCGCTTTGTGTCCCTGAGCTGGAGTTTGTGTCCTGGCCCTGGCTGGGGTGGAAAGGGAAGGGGAAGGGTGATGAAACCCTGGCAGGAGGGAAGGGGAGGGAGAGATGGAGGGATGGGGAAGCAAGGTGAGGGAGGCAGGGGGTTCCTGCCTGGCCTTCAGGAGAGGAGCAGGTGCCAGAGGATACGGGAGGAGGGAGTCCCCTGCTCAAGGCTGGCGAGTCTGAATCCTGGGGATGCCCCAGCGAGATGAAGCTGGATCTCCCACAGGCCCTTGTGTGCGCTGGGGCTGGGGAGAGAAGGATAGTACAAGTGTGTGGGTCTCAGCTCTGGGGCTGCGGCAGGACGGTGAGGGGCAGAGGGGCAAAGCAAGCATCGAGGGGAAGGAATTTCTCTTTGGATCGTGCTCCCCCTCTCCCCCACCCAGCTTAGACCCCATACCCTCTGCCTGCACCCCTTCCCCCATCTGCTGAGTGTAACTCTCCGTTGGACCTGGCATTCTAGGGCTGAGGCTGCTGCAAATTCACAGGGTCTGGGATTATGGGTTGTGATGGGGGTCCATGAACTATGGCATTGAGGAAGCTGGGGCGTATTGCTGTGGCAAGATGGGAGAAGCGGCATGGGGTCTCTGATGAGGGCGTGAGGTCCATTATGAACTGTGGTGAGAACATGGAGCCATGATAGAGATTTGGGTCGATGGTGGGGAGATGGGTACAGGGACCGGTTGGTGGAGAAACGGCCAGGGTGTGAGTGGTGAGATGGCCGGTGACAGAGACACGCTTTGGGTAAGGAAGGGGCTGTTGTGTGTTTTGTGTTGCTTTTCCTGTTTCCTTCTTTCCACTCCCCACTCTGCTGTGACCTTTCCTCCGGAATCCAAGTTAATAAATGTCACATTTTCCAGCCTATTTTTACTCCGGGTAATGCACCCTCCCCCAGTCCCCTAAGCTGCTGCTCTCGCTTCTGTTACCACTGCAATTGCTCCCCCCCCCCCACAACCCCACCCCCACGCTTCCTGATATCCCCTCGCTGACTCCTAATCAGTTACTTACTCAGTTAATCAACAGGGTGTTCTGAGCACCACCCTGGGCCAGGCTCCCTGCCAGGTGCTGCGGGGAGAACAAAGAAGGGAAGCCCTACTGCCCAGGCCCTGTCCTCAAGCAGCCTCCAGTCTTGTGGTGGAACGGGGACAGGGCCACTCAAAAGCTTAACCAACCATGCAAGCGTTAACCAGTCATGCACACCAAGCGGTGTCATGAGGTGCCAGGATTAATTGCCAAACTAGGTACCTGGATGGTAAGAGCCTGAGTTCAGAGAGGGAGGCTACTCTGGGCCAAAGAGAACTGGGAAGATTTAAGGAATGAGCCACGCTGGGCTGGACGAGGTTTGGAGAGGAGAAAGGGGAAGGGGGAGAGAGAGAAGATGGCTCCTGGATGGTGAGGATACTCTGGCCTCTTCGCCCATGCTGCCCTCCACCTAGCCCACCCGGCTCTTCTCTTCTTTCCCTTCCCTCTCCTTACTCGGTCTCATACCAAGCCGCTCCCACCTCCACCTCCTAATTTCACCACCACCTATATTCTCCCCTTCCTCCCTGATTCCTTCCGCCATCTGGGCCCCCACCCCAAGGCTCCAAGCCCCATCTACACTTTCCCCACTGCGGCTTGCTCTCAGCCTGCCCACTTACTAGAAGGCAGAAATCACTCTTTCTTCCTAGGCGTCATTTCTTTAGCTGTAAAATGCAAGGATGACTCTAAGATTCAGCATCTCCTCTCAGCTGGGGACTGCACGGTATGGCAGTCAAGTGTGTGGGTTCTGGAGCCAGACCATGTGGATTCGAACCTCAGCTCTACCCTTTAAGCTGTGTGCCCTTGGAGGAGTCAAAAAAGCTTCCCTCAGCATCAGATTCCTTAGCCATTCAATAGAATATTCGAACCTAAAAAATGTGGGTGGCGGTGACGATTAAAGAGGTGGCTTAACACACTGCCTGGCAGGCTCCTAGTGTGCACTCTGGAAGTGTCAGCTGTTAAAATGCCACCACCCAACTCCTGGCTCTCTTTAACCTGTCTGTTCCCAGCACTGCCTGCCGTGTTCTGACCCAGACACTGGCATCTTCGCTACTCCTTCACCTAGCCCTCCCTCCTTTCTCTCCCGGAGGCCCGCACTCCCCTCTCCCCTATTATCGCATTCCCATGCTAGTCAACCCTCCCAAACGTGCATGCACCCGGGCACAGGTGCAGGAGCGTGAGCACACACTTGAGATCACCGCTCTCCCACAGGACTCCTGTGATGACAGAAATGCGCTGCCCCACATGGTAGTCACTAGCCTCCCCGGCTATTGAGCATCTGAAATGTGATTAGTGTGACAGAGAAAATGAATGTTCCATTCAAATAGCCTCATGTGGCTCATGGCTGCAGTATTGGACAGAGCAGCTCTGGTCCTGGGAACGAGGTTCAGACGGCCTGATTGGGTGGGGCTGGGAGTGCCAACTGGTATCAAAGGACGTAAGATGACAGCTGCGGGCTGTGATCGGAAGCCTGGCATCCAATCTCTGGGCTGAGGTCCCAGGTTGAGCTGAGGATAGAGCCTGTGTATGGGGACATCGAGGTGTTTGGAAACACCACATGAGCGGTGCACCTTTCTTCCCAGGTGCAGGATGTGGCCTTGGTCTTTTCGCTTCCATTCTATTGTCTGGAAAATTGAGGCACAGGGGATGAGGTGTTTGGAAAACCACATGAGCGGTGCACCTTTCTTCCCAGGTGCAGCCTTGGTCTTTTCTCTTCCATTCTATTGTCTGGAAAATTGAGGCACAGGGGAGAAGGAGAATCCTTGAGGAGACAGGGGTAGGACCCTGCCCCTCTCTGTGGGGTCCAGGCAGCCCCTAGAGCGGCAGGTGACCAGGGACCTGTGGGCGCTTCACTGTCTCAGTTCCCTCTGGGCTCTGACTTCCCTCCCCCTTCCACCCCTCCTTCTGCACATGCTGGTGACTGCCGAGACTATTAATCACTCGCCCTGTTCTCTTCCTCTCTACTAATCAGGCACAATTAGACAAGGCCTCTTCCAGCTGGGCAGTCCCCCTCCCTGTCCTTCTCCCTCCTCTCCCAGCTCCACCCCAGCTGCCACCAGGACAGCTACGAGGCAAGGAGAGCAACATGCAAGCCCTCTATCATTCTCTGGCTTCCTGGCCCCCAATTCGAGGCCCCTTAGCAAACCCCTGCCTTCTGTCCAAGCTTCCTCCTGCGCCTGTTCCCTTCCCTGGTGTGGTGAGGCCCATGTTGACCATCTCTGCCCCCTAGCCTCTGTGTGAGAGGGGCCACTTCACACATATCCCACTCCATACTTGGCCACTGGCTCCAAGGGCCTGAGGCAGAGAGGGGGTATCCACTGAGGTTGGTTCAGGGCTCTTACTACCAGATGAGCTTACCTCTCACCCCCACCCCCTAGCCCTCTGTCCTCTCTGGTCTATTTTCTCCTGAGGCATGAAACTTGAGAACATTTAATTCAACATCTAAGTTCAGGATTGGTCCTGTCTTCAGGAGCCAGGCAGGTTAGGTCGAGAAGGGCATGCAATTGGGAAGGGTGGGGTCTGAGGAGAACGGAAAACCTCTTCCAATTTGTCCAGAGAAGCCCTGAGCCTTATTTTATTTGTTTTTATTATTATTTAAAATATATTTGATTGATTTCAGAGAGGAAGGGAGAGGGAGAGATAGAAACATCAATGATGAGAGAGAATCACTGATCGGCTGCCCCCTGCAGCCCCACACTGGGGATTGAGCCCGCAACTCAGGCGTGTGCCCCTGACCGGAATCGAACCCGGGACCCTTCAGTCCGCAGGCCCACGCTCAATCCACTGAGCCAAACCAGCTAGGGCGAGCCTTGATTGTTTTAATAAAATTTTTCCTGATTAAAAAAAATAATACTCTGAGGTCTACCTACAACTCACAGATTGCAGAAACCCAGTGTACTAGCCCTCATCTTCCGCCCTGCTACTGGCTGCTGCCCCCAGGCCCTCCTGGAGGGGGCGCTCTCAGTCTGGCTGCTTCTCATTGGCCCGTGGAGACGGCAGCGAGGGATTTGAGTGGAGTTGGTGGAGCAGCCTAGGACAGGGGCTGTTACTGTTACAGAGGACTGGTCTGCAAGGGCAGCGGGAGGGCTATGAAGGACGTGCCCCACCCGGCCCCACTCAGCAGCCCTGTGGCCTCTTCATTAATCAGGAATCAGCCCCGAGCTGGGCTCATTATCAGCTCAGCGTCTCGCGGCACTGCCGGAAGATGCTGATTAGCATTTGAAGAAATGGCCCCCACGTCCCCCTCTCCCCCGCTACCCGTACTTCTTTCTGGACTCCCACCCCTGCCCTCCTGCTTCCCGGAGGAATCTGCTCCCTCTCGTGGCTGGCGGCAGGGTTGCCTCTGCTCAGCCCAGGCTGGGGCAGGATCAGGAATGGGGGGCAGGGAGGTGAGAGCACCAGAACCTCAGGGTTGCTCAGGTTGAGACCCTGGGCAGAGGGCAGGGAGTGAACGCCGGTGCAGACTAAGGGTGGTCAGGAGAGTTGGACAGCCACCCTGGTGGGGGAGGAGAGGGCAGCCTCAGGCTGGTGAGTTATCAGTGTTTCCCTGCCCTGCCAGGCTCTCCCAGCAATGCCACCTCCTTAAAGCAGCTGGGGAGGGGACAGGCAGAACCATGGACAAGAAGCCCGAAGGCGGAGTTTGGGGTTATTATTTTTTGCAAATCATGGTGCAGGCTTGGGGTCTTGGAACCATCTGAGATGAATGAGGGTGGGAAGGCA
>NW_005371173.1:2610672-2610981 GCF_000412655.1 Myotis brandtii
GGTGTCTACACTTCTTACCGTGGCTCCCAGGCCAGAGGCTGGCAGCGCTGAAGGTCCCCCCACCCCTAAATGTTCACCATGCCCTTGGGACATCGGTTTGGGTTGGAGGGGGAGCCGTTCCAGAGAGACAGGCTTGGGCTGCAGCAGCCCAGGCAGCAGCGAGAGTTCAGAGAGGAGCCACCGGATGATTAAGGGGAAATGGAGGATTGATTTAGGAGGAAAGATTAAAGGAGCTAAATCCGTGGCGCTTGGCTCAGCGGTGACTAAGCGTGGACAGGATAATAGCTTACAAATGTGTGAAAGGTGTAA
>NW_005371173.1:2611365-2630919 GCF_000412655.1 Myotis brandtii
CTCCCACAGTGGAAGCCTCTGGCGCCGCTGTGTGCGGAGGTCACTTTGCCGAGGAGCCGGGAGCCGAGGGAATGCAAATGAGGCAAACCCAGGGAGGAGAGCTGAGGAGCCCGAAGGAGACGGGAGGGAGGGCGCTCGGGGGCGGTGATGGATGCCTGCCCCGCGGGAGAGAGGAGGGGCGGAGAGGAGCGCGCGGCGCTGGGTGCGGCTCTCTGGGGCGGGTTGGCCAGGTCTGGGCCCCAGGGTGTCTGTGGGATTGGGGGGCGGTGGGGACAGTGGGGCCCTGAGTGGCGTACACCCTCCCACTCACCGCAGTCGCCACAGCCACTACCACTGCCACCTCTCAGTCTGGGCTCCTGAACTCCCGCCGGGTCGGAGCGGTGGGGAGGGGGGAAAGGGGGTGGGTGTGTGGTTGGCAGGGAAGGGGGCCTGGGGATGTGTGCTCCACGGTGTAAGCAAAACTCTAACGCATAACTTTGCTTCGAGAGGCGGGAATGTCGGGGAAAGACCTCGTTACAAATTAAAAATATTCCCGCCTGGAAAGTTGACGTTTTAGGGTTTAAGGCCTAGGCAACTGTTACCTGGGAATAGGTTTGGCTGTTTCCCTGCGCCCGGCGGTCCTGAGCGCTCCTCTCCGGTGGAAACGCACGCTGACCTGGGGTCAGGGTTTCCCCGCCCGGCCCCAAGCTCTCTGGGGCTCGGAGCTCCAGCTCAGCCTCAGCCTGAGTCACAGGGCTTAGACCCGGCTCCTACTTTTCTTCCACCCCCGCTCCCACATTTAGATGTGAACAAACCCTGCTGCGCCCATTTCCTCGACCCACAGCACTTCTACCTCAGGAGGAAGTCACCGTGAAAAGCACTTGGGGGCCGTGGAGGTGAGGGCTGGGGGACTGTGCTGGCCGTGTGGTAAGGGAGGGGGCCAGGCCTGCTTGGGGAGTGGGTATTCTCCTCTGTCTGACTCTGGCATGGTCTGATGCCCTTTCTGGGTGGGCGATTGGGCTTGCTCTAAGGAGCTTTATTTACTCTCCCACCCAGTTGAACCCCGGTTCCACTGTCAGAGGACTGGTACCAGCCCCCCATCATAGCACCAGTCACTGCTAGTAATGGTCTGTCTATGCCTGTGCGCTTGGAGTTTTGTTGCCCACTGCTTTGCACCTGGCTCAGAGCGTAAGTGCTCAATAAACACCTTCCGAATGAATGAATGTCTCTGCAGCCGGACAGCAAACTCCTTCAGGGCAGAGGCTGTCTGTTTTGTTCTCTGGATCATCCCCAGTACCAAGCACAGCACCTGACACACTGTACAGGCTCAAGTGTTGGACTAATAGGTGTTGTTGGAACACACACTGTTTCTTGAGCACCTACTGTTTGTTGGTGCAAGGCCAGGTGTATCTCATCGCACAGTGGCTGTGAGCACAGACTCAGCAGCAGACTGCCTGGTCCCCAGCCCCACTACACTTGCGTGACCTGGCAGGCTCCTTACCTTCTCTGGGCTTCCTTTCTTGTCTGTAAAGTGCAAATGATTAGAGACCTCCAGTTTAGGGTTTTTGTGAGGATTAAGGAGTTAATAAAGCACTTAGGACTGTGCTTGGCACAGAGTGAGGCTAAATAAATGTTAGCTGTGGCTCTTATTTATGTACATTGTTTCTTCCCTCGAAGTACCTCTGAAGGGTGTCTATTATTACTTCCATTTTACCAGAAGAGAAATGGAGGATGCAAGAGGTTAAAATGACTGAGTCCAAATCCTATAGACAATAAGGGCAGGGCCCACGTGTGAACCACATTGGGCCTCTGGCCTGTGCCCTCGGTATTGCTTCCCATCTTGTGGGGGAGCCCGAGCTCAGAGCCTGGGGGTCTTGCTCTGGCAGAGCTCTGTCCTCTACGAAAGCGCTGTCTCTCCCAAAATGCAGAGAGAGCCTTTGCCAAGGTGCATGAGGCCCTGTGAGAGGGGGTTTGGTGGGATCCAAGATCAAAGTGGCTGCACCATTTTGGCAGGAAGCGCTGTTGCCCAAGAAGCTCCCCCTTTTCTTGAGCACCTACTATGTATCACTCTGAACTGATCTCTAATCCTCGTGACTAATCTTAGGAGGAGGAATCCTATTCCCCTTCTACAGATGAGAAATCCGAGGCTCAGAGAGGTGAAACCACAAACCTAGGTTGTTCGTTCGAGGTTGGTGGCAGTCAGGATTTGAACCCTGTTTGTCAGGCTTCAAGATTTGTGCCCTGCCCCTAGGTTATGAGCTTATGTGGCTCCATTCCTGGCTCCATATGCAATGGTTGATCTCTGTCCCACTTTGGTTCTTATTGGTCTCTACAGCACTCTTAATATACTAATATTGAGGCATCATGTATATGATTTCGCTTTGCAAATGGCTTTCATATATATCGTCTATTTTGAGACTTACAACCACCCTGTGAAATAAATCAAGCAGGAATTTCTGTCCTCACTTGACAGATGAGGAAACTGAGGTCCAAAGAAGTCAATAAATCACTTTACTAACCAAGTTTACACAGGCTGTCAGTGGTGGAGCTGGAGCTGGGACCAGGCTCTCCTGACTCTCCAGGGGTGACTGCGGTTAGTGGAGAAAGCTGGGGCCCCTGGGTGGGGGGACTGGGTTCTCATTCTGAACTTGCCCCCCTTTTTTCTGTGTGTCCTGAGATAAGCACCTTGCGTCTCTAGGCTTCTGTTTTGGCCTTTGTACAGCGAGGATTTGGACTGAGTGACTTCCAAGTCCCCCCCACCCCCGTGCAGACACCCCAGGTTTTTTGAGTTGGTGCCATCTTTCTTCCTCTGCCCCTGGTGAGAATAGAGAAGGAGGCTTTGAACCTGGACGCTTGTGCCACCCCTGAGTAAAACTGGGCTGGGAGCTCTCGGACCTGGGGGTGCTAGTCACAATCCAGGGCATATGCAGGTGCACCCCCTTCCACTGGACCCCAGGGCACTGCAGGCTGAGGGGCAATGATCCCAGGGGCCTAAGTACTAGTAAGAGACTGGACTGCAGCAGCAGAGGGCTGATGGAATTTTGGGGGAAATGAAGCTGCCATGGAAAAATGGGGGGTGTTGTGCCAGGGCCTTGGCAGAGGCAGGGTG
Organism: Myotis brandtii; assembly: GCF_000412655.1. Classification (NCBI taxonomy): domain Eukaryota; kingdom Metazoa; phylum Chordata; class Mammalia; order Chiroptera; family Vespertilionidae; genus Myotis; species Myotis brandtii. The sequence continues at coordinate 2,614,454 of NW_005371173.1, forward strand.
CCCAAAAAGCAGCAGAGATAAAGCCCAGGCTGCAGATTAGCTCCGGGATTAGCCCAGCCTCGGCTGCTCCTGGCTGCTTCTTATCTCCTGGAGGCTGGGCCCTCTCCCTCGCAGCTCTGAGCCCTGGACTTGCTAATTGCCTGTTAACCCCATGGTCTCTGTGACTGCCGGGAGGATGAGGGGATGGGGAGGGATGGGAGAAAACACAGCCAAGCCAGCCAGGGGAAATGGAAGCTGTGGATAGACGGAAGTCAGGGGGCTGAGAAAAGCCGCTTACATCTCTCCCAACCCCTGATCATGGACTGGGGCAGACCTGGAGAGAGGGCCAGGTGAAGAAGGGGAGCACACCTAGGGAGGGGTTCCTGGCTTGAGCGGGGAGCAGCCTCAGGCCCAGGTAAAAGTCTCAGAGGAACACAAGAAGCAGACACTGGACAGCTGGACTAAGCGATAGAGAGGAAAGGAGGAAAGCAAATAAGATAGAGATATAGACAGCAAAGGAACAGGGTGCCAGGTGGTGGGGGAGGGGTGGTGGTAGCCAGACCAATGGGAGGGAAAGACAGAGGCCAGGGCGATGGACAGGCCAACAAAAGGCAAGGGACAGAAAAACAGGCCAGATGGACTAGAGGCTGAGAACAGACAGGCCAGGAGGAGGGACTTGAGAGACAGACAGATCGGGGGACAGAGGCCAGGGAGACAGACCGACCCAGAGCTGGTCCAGGCTAACACTACAGGGGGGTGATCCGGGAGTGACAGGTAGGGGCTAGCCAGAAGGAAGGTGGTGGAGGGCCCAAGGGTCTGTATGCAGCGCAGACAGAGTCTCATCAAGCAGCTGTCCAGCCTAGGGCCAGAGGGCTCTGGGAGGCCATGTGCTCAGCCTAGGGCCAGAGGGGTGGACCTGGGAACTAAGGCAGAGAGCAAGGAAGGGCAGAAAAGAGGAGGGCCTTTTGAGGGATGAGGTGGGGTCTGGGATGGGGACAGGGTCCAGAGGTGTGGAGAGCAGCCACAGTGTTTGGACAGGTTCAAGCCTCAGACTAATGAGAGGGCATGGTTCTCTCGTGGCAAAGCCACGTGCAAGTCCCAGCTTGGAGGGCAAAGCCCTCCCAGCACAATTATAGCCAAAGACTATAGTTGTAAGCTTGACCTTATGGTCCGAACCTGGGGTCCCACGTAGCTGAGTGAGGTGGGCTTGATAGAGTTCAGGTGCATGTAATCAAGTAGATTGAAACCCACGAGAACGTTGTGACCACGCCCTTACTTTGCCTCGTGGAATCTGGCTATAAAATAAAGACACGGCTTATAGACGTTGTCGCTAGCTCTCCATCAGAGAGGACAGCGTCCCACCGAGACCCAGCTTTTTTTCCTTGTCTGTCTTTTCTCAATCCTTCACCGCCCCCACTCAGGCTCACCGAACCTGGCTGAGCTGGCTTGGCACACAGAGGCAGAGGGCTGGTGGTGGGCGATCTGGAGATAGCCCCTGACCCATCGGGTCACATTCTGGCCTGGAACCTGCCCCTTCCCATGGCTGAGCCCTAGACTCTCAGCTCCTGTGCACATGCCCTCCTTTCAGGCCTGTCCAGGGGGAGAGAGCAGTGGCCAGCAGTGGGACCATGTGCCTGAGTGGCCGTGCCGTCTCCATGGAAGAGACGGTGGTTGTGCTGCCACAAATGTTCTGCCACTTAGGAGCTGGCGGCTCCACCTGCGCTGCCTGCCTGACCCAGGGGCCGTCTCCAGAGCAACGTTCTGCTCTGCGCAGCAGTCGGGCCTGACCCAGGCAGTGCAGGTGGCCTGGCCCTGCCAGTCTGGCCTGTCCATTTCCTGCAAAGTATACACATCAGACTCAGAGTCCTTCTACCCCTCTCCCTTTGTCACACACACTCTGCACAGCCAACTGGAGGCAGGGGTGCCAGATAACCACTCCCCTCCAAAGCCATCAGAGCCAAAGCCTCCCTGATGGGCTTGGCCCTGCACAGGGTTGAGCTTAGGGTCATGCGCTGTGTGTCTGTGTGTACCTGTTGGAGGTATCAGGTAGAGAGGTTGGCCCAAACCTACTTGAGTCATTCATTTGCTGAACACTACCAGGCGTTTTATAAGCATTCTGTTTTGGCATCGGGCTCAGTTCTGTTTGCATCTCTGCTGTCATTTACTTGCTGTATGTCCTTAGCCAGGTCACTGTCCCTCTCTAAGATTCCTCATCGTTAAGTGGAGGTAATATTTACCTTGGCAGCTCAAAGGAGAAAACAGATCAAAGGCACGTAGCACAGGACCTGGTACTAAGTGGGGCTGTTTGATAGTGTTCACTCTGCACTCCTTCCCTCCATCTCATGTCTCCTTCTGCAAATTGCACTGGGCTCTGGGGATGCCGAGATGGTCAAGTGGGGCTCCTGGCCTCAGACAGTCCTTAGTCCCACGGGTGAGGCTGAGATGTGGGAAGACCACGAGTAGCCAGCAGTCAGGGCTCTGCCGAGGTGGTGCAGCATGCTGGGAGACACGAGTGAGCAGTTTACTACCCTGGTTCCCATGCAGCTCATGCCTTGTTTAGCCTCTCAACCGGAGCGTATACTTAAAACTGGCTGCGTCAGCAAAAGCTGGTTCCAACATCTTGGCCCGGAATAGGAAGAGGGTGGGTGCTTTAAAATTGGGGGCGAATGCTTATATATTCCCTCTGCCTTTCCCACACCACTGGGGGGCCCAGATAGCTTGCACCCAGCCCCCTTCAGGGCGCCCCTCTCTCTGGTGAGAGTGCCAGTCTAGCTGGACTCTCCCTCTTCACCTCAAAGTGCAACCAGCAGGTGGTTAGAAATGCAGAATCTCAGTCCTGCCCCCTAACACATTCAACACAATCAGAATCTGCATTTACCAAGATCCCCAGGTGCTCTGTGTGCACATCGACACATTGAAGTTTGAGAAGCACTGATCTTGGAGATTTCGGCAGATCAGCCCACCTCTCCAAGCCTCGTTTTCCTCACCTGTTGGACATAGGGTGGTTGTGAGGATGCAATTGGAAAGCATATGCTACACGTTTAGCACAGTGCCTGGGCCAGAGAGAGGCTCTGGAACTGCCAGCGATGTCCACTGCTGCCCCACAGATGGACACATGGAAGGCAGTTGGCCAGGGGTGACACAGACAGAGTCAAGAACTGGAACCCAGAAGACAGCGAGGGTGCAGAAGGAGGAGGGAAGGGACAGGCGAGGAAGTGAGGAATTGAGAGGCAGCAGATCTGGAGAAGAAAGAGTGAGGAGGGTGTAGAGAGTAGAGAAAAGGGGATGGGTGTTGGGTCACGTCAGCGGAATGGGGCGGAAACAAGGGCTGAGAGTAGACTTGGTGGAGGGGGGGGTCGGGCACCCTCATCTAGATGAATTATACTCCTCCCACTGATGAGCTGTGTGACCCTTGAGCAAATCCCATCACCTCTCTGAGCTGCGGTTTCCTGTCTGTAATAATCTGGCTAATTCAACCGGCCTGATACCAGGTTGCTGAGTGGGTGAAATGGGGCAGCAGTGGATGTGGCCCTGTTTTGTAAATGCATGGCGCTTGTTTTGTTTTAGGAACCTGAGGCAGCGTATTAGGATGATGGAAGAATGGTGTGAGAGGGGAGGATCAGCAAGGCGATTCACCTAGTGAGGATGGGAGACCTAACCCTGTCCCACAACCAGATCCTCATTCCCACTGCTCTCAACCCAACCCCTCTCCCTTCTACACCCTCCCTCTGAGGCATTTAGGATATCTTTTCCCTTACATGCCTCATGCCTTCTTCCCAGTTTTGCCAGTGTAGCAACGTTCCCAAGGAGAGGGGAGGCGGAGTGAGAGAGAGTGATTGAGTGCGCCGACCCCTGGCCCCCAGGGAAGGTGCTGCCTGTGATGGGTTTGACACGGGGGCTCTGTGCGGTGAGGCGGGCATGGGGGGTGGGGCGGACTTGCATCCACCTCTCCCTCAATCTCCTCCCCACCCCAGCTGCTGAATAAATCCCCACCACAGCTACGTCCCCAGCGGAGCCTCGACTTCCATCCCCAGGGCGCTAGTGCCATCTGGTGCCTATGCTGGAGAACTCTCTGCAGAGTTAGAAGATGGGCTTTGTTCAGCGCTGCAGTAACTCCTTATTAAACAGTTCTTGCCCAGCCAGTGTGGCTGAATGGCTGCGGTGGACTCCAGGAGGTCACGGTTGGATTCCCAGTCAGGACATATGCCTGGGTTGCAGGCTCGGTCCCCCGTGTGGGGCATGCAGGAGGCAGCTGATCAATGATTCTCTCTTATTGACATTTCTGTCTCTCTCCCTCTCCTCTCCTCTCTGAAATCAATAAAAAAATATTTTTTTAAAAAGAGTCCTTTTTGTCCCCCCCCCCCCCCCCCCCCCCCCCCCCCCCCAAAAAAAACTTTTTGGCCCCCCCCCCCCCCCCCCCACTGAGGCAGGTGCAGTCTATTGGTGGGGGAGAGTTAGACATTGAACTAAGAGACAAACAGATAAACAAGATCATCTCAGGTGTTGATAAGTACTTTGAGCAAATCAACAAACATGTTGATTGATGGTGGAGGTGGAACTGTGCACGTGTGTGGTATATGAGTGTGTGGTGAGGAAAGACGCTTAAGCTGAGGTTTAAGAGGTGAACAGCTAGCCCTGCCAAAATGGGAGGGGGAGGCATTCCAGGGGAGGGACCCCAGTGAGCAAAGGTCTGAGGAAGGAAGGCGCACCATGAGGTTGAATTTGTCAGAGAGCTGGGGGCAGAGTGGCAGGAGAGGTAGGCAAGGGTCACGTCACACGCAGACTTTCAGGTGAGGGAAGGAGTTGGGCTTTGTTCTGCAGGGAATGGAAAGCCGTTGTTGGGCTTTAAGCGAACAGGCGACTTGGGTGGAAGGAGCACCCTGGCTACTGTGTGAACGGCCTGGAGGCAGAGGCAAGGATGGGCGAGGGGAAAGCAGTTAGAGGCCCACTGTGGCCAGGTGGGCAATGATGGTGAAAGGGGGACACAACGTGGAAGGAAAGTGGATGAATTCTAAATAGATTTCAGATGTAGAATTGCCCACGACAGTTGCTGGTGAGGGAAAGGGAGGTTTCAGGGATTCTGACTTGAGAAATTTGGTAGATAGTGGGGCCCTTCACTCAGAGGAGGAGAATGGTGGGGGGGGGGTGCAGGATTTGGGAAGATGTCAAGAGTTCTGCTATTGATTTGTTAAGCTAGGGATGCCTTCAAACATCTAAGGGAGGATGTCAGCAGAAAAGATATAGCTCAGGTGAGAGGCTGGGCTGTAGACTGATTCCTGGAATATGGGACAGGTTTGCCCAGGCAGGGAAGGGGTGCAGGGAAACCTAAGGAGTGTTAGCTCTCCTTCCATCTCCCCTTCTCTTCTCTTTGACCCTGCAGGTCTATACTCGCTATGGGAAGTGTTATACTTTCAATGCAGACCCGCAGAGCTCCCTTCCCAGCCGGGCTGGGGGCATGGGCAGTGGCCTGGAGATCATGCTGGACATCCAGCAGGAGGAGTACCTGCCCATCTGGAGAGAGACAAGTACGCAGGCGGGAAAGGGACAGGGCCGCCCTGGGGACTCTGGCCAGGGCCAGCTGCCGAGGATGGCTTTCCAAAGGTCCCCCTCTCCACTGTGCAGATGAGACATCGTTTGAGGCTGGCATCCGTGTGCAGATCCATAGCCAGGAGGAGCCACCCTACATCCACCAGCTGGGCTTCGGCGTGTCCCCAGGCTTCCAGACCTTCGTGTCCTGCCAGGAACAGCGGGTGATCACCTCCAGCTGGGCACTGGGTTGGGCCCGGGGCTGGGCCTTTGGGCGTAGAGGGGATGCTGACCAGACCTGCCCTCCCAGCTCACAGCCCACCAGTCCACCCATGGACTTTGCTGGGGCTGTGGGCACTGGAGGGCCAGATGGTACTCCTGGGCATGACCCCATCATGCCCACCTCTGCAGCTGACCTATCTGCCCCAGCCCTGGGGCAACTGCCGGGCGGAGAGCGGGCTCAGGGAGCCTGAGCTTCAGGGCTACTCGGCCTACAGTGTGTCTGCCTGCCGGCTGCGCTGTGAAAAGGAGGCCGTGCTTCAGCGCTGCCACTGCCGAATGGTGCACATGCCAGGTGGGCACCCACCACCCTGTCGACCCTCTGTGCCACCCTGCCAGGCTCCAGAACCTCCAGGGGCAGAGGACTGCTCATGTGCACGGGCAGGTGCATGTGTGCAACATGTGTGCATGTCTATACCCATGTGAGTGTGTGTATTTGGGATTTTATGCATGTTTTAACATATGCACATAGATGACATGTATTTATACATACACGTGACCATGTACATATATACCTGTGTACTTCTGGGGGTTGTGTGCACATGTTTCAATCCATGTATATAAATGTGTTTGCATATGTGTGCACACAAGTGTGCATGTTTGTATGTCTATATGCATGTGTACATTTACATGCTTATATGCTTAAGCATGTATACATTCATGCCTGCATGTGTGTGTGCAAACATGTACATCTTGGGCGTGTGTGTGCATGCACAAGTGTGCCCACATTTGGGAATGGGGTGGGACAGAGGAGATGGAACCGTAGACTCCAGGAATAATCTTCTCTCCTTTCAGGCAATGAGACCATCTGCCCACCAAATATCTACATTGAATGTGCCGACCACACACTGGGTCCGTGCTGCCTGCTCCCTTTCCTGCTTCTCCATCACCCTCCTCTTCACCTCTCTGTCTACCCTCACCTAACAACCTTGGCTCTCCTCCTCCCAGTCTCTTCCTGGGGGTTCTTCCTGGGGGTTGAGCCTTATCCCATACCTCCAGGGGTCTGAAGACCTTTGCAGGTGTGAACATTTGGGTAAGTGGAGGCAGCTGGGTGAGGGGTTGCAGAGAACCCAGACTTCTAGGTTTGGTTCAGAATGAGCTTGCCTCTCTGGGGAAGTGAAATGACTCCTTTCTTGGTGTAAGGAAAAATGCATTGCTGGCTCCCAGTGTGGGTAAGACAGGCCCCATCTGTCCATAGGTCCTGTCTGATCTGCACTTCATTCATTCATTCATTTATTCATTCATTCAACAGACATTTACAGCCTGTGCTGGTGTGTGCATGGGAACAAGAGCCCTGCTCTTGGCAGAGCTCACTGTGGCAAGGCTGTGGATAGGCATTAAGACACAGTGTGTTAGTCCTTAGGTATGGGAACCTCAGAGATTCTACAAGGCCCCAGGGAAGGGCATGCACCTGGGAAGGCAGAGGGGCTTCTTAGAGGAAGTGACAGAGACTGAGACTTGAAGGGTACGTCAGAGTCACCCAGGTGAAAAAGGGACATGTTCTAGACAGTAAGAAGAGCGCATGCTAAAGACCTTGTGGCCAGAGAAAGCGTATGTCTGGGGCACTGAAAGATCAGTGTGGCTGGAGGGCAAAGCACAGCGGAGGGGGTGGGGAAGAGTAGAGGAGGCTCTGGGAAGCCAACAATGGCTTAAGGCAAGGCAAGAATACTATCTGATTTTAGGAAGGTGACTCTGATTACATGTGGGAAATGGATAGGTGTGGAGTGAGACTAGAAGCAGGGTGAGTCGGAAGAGCCTGGCAATAACCCAGATGATGTGGCCAGGGGAGGAGAGAAGTGATGGGCTTGAGATGCTGAGGCAGTAGAATCACATTGAGGCCTTCCCTGTTCCACACACCAACTGTGGCAGTCAGAGGGGTGGGTGAAGGGTGTCTAGTGAAGGAACAGGTGTGTGAGCAGGGATAAGTAAACCACAAGGGATGGTGAGACTTCACAGAACTATCAACACCAGCAGGCTTTCCTTCCCCAGGCCTGGATGGGTGCAGGAGGGGAGCCCCCTGGAACTCACAGAGAGAGCTGTGGTTGTCCGAGAGGGCTGATGGGCAGGAGCTGTGGTCACAAGAGGAGGAATGAAGGCCCTGCTCACGATGGCCTGGCAGTAAGGAAGCGGGGAAAGAAATACCCTGGTATCTCTCCCCTCCTGGCCTTCTGACCCTGCTGGGGCCTCCCAACCCAAAGCCAGAGGATGAGGGAGTCAGGTGACACATTTAGCAGAGCTCAGCCTCGTGGGCACAGGGAAAGACAGAGAATGGAGAGTGGATCTGAAGGTGTGAACAGAGAAAACCCAGCTTACTAAGCATACAAATCCTGTCCATCCACTTGTTCTCTTGTCTCTCCATCTGTCCTTCCATCCATCCACTCATCCATCCACCCATTCATCCCAGCTTCCTCTCCAAGTCCTTTGTGTGTCTGAGGCCTCATGTGTTTGATTAGCTCTGAGCGATGAGGACCCCCCTCCCTGCTGCCCAGGGAGCTGGGGACAGAGGGACAAGCCTGTGGGAGGGTGCCGGGAGCTTTGTCTTCATCTGCTTTGTTGGGTAGCCTGAAGCTGGTCCAGGAAGGGACCTCCCCCCCTCCCCCATCCAGTGTCCTCTAGGCAGTGCCAGTGCTGGCCAGTAAAAGCCCTTAGTGTGGGCATGGCTGCCTCAGGACAGCCTCTGCAGCTGGTGGGCCTTTGGGCCACCCCCCCACCCACCCCCACTGCAGTTGGTGCCTCTGTGTTGCAGACTCCCTGGGTGGGGGCTCCGAGGGCCCATGTTTCTGTCCTACTCCCTGCAACCTGACCCGCTACGGGAAAGAAATCTCCATGGTCAGGATCCCCAACAGGGGTTCAGCCCGGTACCTGGCCAGGAAGTACAACCGCAATGAGACCTACATACGGTATGTGTGTGCATGTGCGTGTTCGGGTGTGCATGTGTGTGTGGTGGAAGCCACCTTCACACCCGGTGCATGATGGAGACGGGGAGTAGGTTGGATCTTTGTTAATAATGAGCCTTCTGCCAGGAATGCTTTCAGTCCTTTTCTTCTAACCCCCACCCATCCTCCAAGTCACATCCTTTGTCTCCACCTCCGGGGAAGTCCTTGTTGGTCCACATGCCTTTCATTTGACCTGCTATAGCACCCTATCTCTGTCATTGCATGCACCCATTGTTTTAGAACCCCCGTGTATGTGTTTTCTTCCTCAGCAACCTGGGGCTGTTAAATGCATGTTGAGTGAATGCTGTGCTGAGGAAGAGAAACTGGAAGGACTGGGAGAGGAATGAGGAGGGGCCACACTGAACACTGGGTCTGGCACCCGGCAGCCAGTCTACAAATGCTGAGCATCCTGTGGGTGCCAGGCCCAGTGCCGGGTCCTGTGAAGACAGATGATTATGATACAAAACCCACGCCACAAGTTGTGGATGAGCCCATATGTGAGGGTGTGGTATGCTTCTCAGGCCCCAGGAGAGATTAATGGGCATGGGGTAGGGAAGCAGGGTAGGCATGAGCTGGGCCTCTGAGGAGCCTGGGTCTGTGAGAGGAGGAGAAAGGAGGAGAGAGGGGTGGCATCCCAGTTAGAGAACTGTGTGGTGGTGTGGAGATTGGCCTGAGTAGGAAGGGGACGAGAAGCAGGTAAGAAAGCAGATTAATAAGAAGGCACAGTGCAACAGATCGTGGGCAGTCTTGGAAGTGTGGAAGAGGAATTTTGGAGTGGACTGTTGGGCAATAGGGAGCCACTGAAGGTTCTAGAGAGGGATAGGGATGAGGCAACATGAACACTATTTGCTGCTTTGGAGGAGAAGACAGGCGGGAATCTGCAGGCCCAGGCATTCTTGCTCTCCCAGGCCTTTTGATAACCCTCAAAGTGTGAAGCTCACATGTATCTGGAACTGCCTCCCCTCACTGCCTTGGGGTGTCTGAGGGTAGTCACCAGCTTCCCTGCACAAGGGGCCTCAGAGCAGCATCTGCTGGACCTGGGATGTCCCTGCCAGCCACCTCCTTGGAAGGTGATCCCACATGGACACTCTGCTTCCTGCCTCTGCAGGGAGAACTTCCTGGTCCTAGATGTCTTTTTTGAAGCACTGACCTCCGAGGCCATGGAACAGCGAGCAGCCTATGGCTTGTCAGCCCTGTTGGGTGAGACCTGGCTCAGATTCCATGGGCATGGGTCAGCTGGGCCTGCTCCTTCTGACCCCGCTTTCATGATCCCCAGGAGACCTCGGGGGACAGATGGGCCTGTTCATCGGGGCCAGCATCCTCACACTGCTGGAGATCCTCGACTACATCTATGAGGCAAGGAAGGGGCCTGTGGGGGGCCACCACACAGCTGGCGGAGGAGAGGAGGGGGCCTGTGGGAAAAGCTGAGGGGAGTGTGGGCTTCCTGGGGGAGCCGGCTGCCGGGAAGTCAAGCTCTGGGTTCTTTGCCAGGGCCCCCTGACTGACTAGAAGGCCTGAAGTTGCTGAGAAGTCAGGAGAAGGGGGTGGGGGAAGAGGGTCGGGGAGTCCTAGTTGGGGTTTGCTGGGTAGCAAGTGCTATAAGGTGAACCTGGCTAGTCTGCCCTTCTCCTCTACCAATACCAGGGAGAGATGCCAGGATATTTCTTCCCCCGCTTCCTTACTGCCCTTCTCCTCTACCAAGTTTCCCGAGCCCACAACTGTCCCCTCACCCTGAACCCCAAGGTGTCCTGGGACCGACTGAAGAGGGTGTGGCGTCGTCCCAAGACCCCCCTGCGGACCTCCTCTGGGGGCATCTCCACCCTGGGGCTGCAGGAGCTGAAGGAGCAGGTGAGGATGAGCCCTGAGAGGATGCAGCCAGCGCCTTCTCCCGGGACTGAGCACCCTCATGGTTTCTGTACCAGCCTGAGAGGGGTTCCTGGGCTCCCTTGGAGCCTCTGCCACAGGGGACAGGGAAAGGCTGGCTGTGTGACGCTTGGGGGCATGGTTTGAACTCTCCCTCTTCACCTTGCAGAGTCCCTGTCTGAGCCGGGGCCGGGCTGAAGGTGGGGGAGCCAGCAACCTGCTCCCCAACCACCACCACCCACACGGCCCTGCAGGAGGCCTCTTTGAAGACTTCGCTTGCTAGGATGATGCTGTGTCTAAAAGGACCAAGGCATCTGGGACTCCTCCCTGGATCCCCAAAATAGTCTCCTCCTGCTCCCAGGACAGAAGGCCTGTGGGCAGCCCAAGGCTGACGGGGAGAGGGTGGTGCTCACTGGGAAGACACTCAGTTCCTGTTCTCACCGACCCTGGCGCCAGCTGCTTCGCACAAGGGTCCTTCTTGTCCATATCCCCTCCCAAGGTTGGTGCCTGGGGAGAGCTGGAGAGCAGACCATGGCCCCCTGTGGAGGAGAGAGGGGAGAAGAGAGGGAGGTGGAGGAAGTGGCCAACCCCAGAAGGGGTGGAACCCTCTGTACATTTGTATATATTTAGGGAGGACAGGGTGGGGGTGGGAGTACAGATATAGAAGATGGGTGGGGTTATGGGGGTGGGTGATTCAGTGACAGCCAGGGTCTCAGCCCTAGAGTGTCAGCAGGAGAGGGCGGGCTCCCAGGAGTTGGGACTGCTGGGCTTCTCCTACTTCCTGCCCCTCTCCAGGCCCACTCCATGGAGGCAGGGGGAGCGGATGGCCCAGCAGGCCTGGCCCAGCTCCCAATTCCCCCTGTCCCATCCCCACCCCCAGAGTCCCCTCTACAAGGAGTAGGCAAACCTTTCAGACCCTGGCTGAGCTTGGGGGTGGGGGAGAAAGTTTTCTCAGGCCTGCGTCTCCAGTCTGGTTTTATAAGTGCAGACGAAATTAGGAATAAAGAGGCATAAAGAATTCTCTGTGTCTATGTGTGACCAGGCTGGGAGCTGGGGCGGGGCTGGGCATATGCAGGACTTGGTCCCCAGGAAAAGGAAATCCAGGCCCAGCCGGGACAGAGTTTCCATCCTCACTGTCAGCTCTCCCTGCCCCTTGCCTACCTTTCAAAAACCCAGAATCACCAGTCCACACTCAGCCAGTTTATTAAAGGCAGAGAGCTTCATCAGGGTCCACAGGGGAGAAGCTGGGAGACACCCCACATTCCTCCTCTCAGCTCCCCCCTTTCCCAACAAGTCATCTACAGCCCAGCCCCTGGACTTAGAGGCAGGCCTGGCGTCAGGCGACTGCACTACATAAATATTGAGGCCACAGCTTGAGTCAGCAGTGTCAGGGGCAGGAAGGGGTGGCTCTGAGGGCACCTCCCACGGGGCTTCTCCTGAGCCTGAGCACCCACAAAGCCAGAGAGAGGAGGCCAGTGGGCTGTCCTGGAGTCTGAGGCTGTGGCCAGCCAGCCCAGTCCAGGGAGGCTGACAGGTGGCTCCGGATAGTTGGGGAGAAGCACCCCCAGGCCAGGGTTTTGGGGTACAGGGTGGGTTCAGGTGCTGTTGCCCTGCTCCTGCTCAAAGAGCAGCATGGCAAGCTGGGTGCGGGAGCCCAGGCCCTCCAGCACACTCTGGCGACAGCGATGGTACAGGTCCTCGCTGAGCCGTGCACTGCACGTCTGGGCCCGGTAGTGCTGCAGCAGCGCCGGCTCCACCGCCCGCAGCACATGCAGGCTGGAGAAGCGGAGGAACAGCTCGTACACGTCCATGCTCTCCAGGAGCTCCTCCTCCTGCTCCGAGGCCGCTGCCAGCTGCCCTCGGGCCGCCACATAGTCAGAGTTATAGAAGCAGGCCTCACTGGCCGCCTGGCGGTCAAAGTGGCCCGTGTCTCGGCCCAGCTCCGGGGGTCCTGGGCCCTGTGGTGGGGCCACGGCTGGGTGGAAGGCCTGGAAGTGCATGGGAAAGAAGGCCTGCCAGCCGGAGATGGCGTGCATGCGGCAACGGTTCAGGAAGTCAGGCGTGAGCACCGTGTCCGGCCCAGCCAGTAGGAATAGCGTGTCCAACGGGTGCTTCTTGGAGAGTAGATCCATGAGGCGCAGTGGTGAGGGGGCGGCTGTCTGTACACTGAGCCAGGGTACCCGGGCACCGGGGAAACGCTGCTCTAGCTCTGCCACATGGGCCTTGACAGGTGCGAAGACATCTGCATGGGCTGCCCGCTGGGCCTGTCGTGGCTCATATAGCAGCAGCAGGGTCAAAGCGGCTGCAGCATCGCCAGGCTCCAGAGCTGCTGTGGCGAAGGCCTCCAGGAAGCCAGGGGCCAGGTCACGCTCCGCCGCGGCCAGAGGCAGTAACACAGTGAGACGTGAGGCCTCGGTGACGTAGGGCACAGGCAAAATCTCCACGCGGCTCAGTGGCCGTAGCAGCTGCACCCGGTGAGTGAGGGGCCGGCGGCCACCCTGGGGGGTCAGCGCCTCCAGCTGCAAGTCCAGTGTGTACTCCATACCCCGAGCAGGATCAAAGCGACGGTAGCCATTAATCAGCTGCTGCTTCTGGAGCTGCAGGACTGGGTGGTAGCGGCGGTTGAGCTCCTCCAAGGCTGCCCCCAGAACATCGGCCACATCGGCCTGATCAGCCCCACGCAGAGGGCAGCGGGGCGAGCCATCAGCACAGGAGAAAGCATGCTGCTCAGTGAAATAGTCCCAGCGCAGCACCTCAAAGCGGGAGGCTGGGCGGGATGGTGCTGGAATGCCCACGGGCCAAGCGGCTGCTCGCTCCCCATCAGCTGCCAGACGGCTGGTGTTCTGGATCTCCCACTGGGTTGGAGAAACAGACTGTGAGCAAGGCAGAGACCCCAGGGGCCAGCTGGGGGACTGGGCAGACGGCAGGTGCCACTCGGGATGGGTCCTGTCCCCTGCCAACGTCTGCCTTCCAATGCCCCTACCTATCCTTTCCCCAGACGGAGGCAGCCTGAGAGCCAAAAGGGGGTTTCTAGAGGGACTTCTCAGAATGGACAGAAAGAAACAGGGACAGGAGGCAGATGTGTTCTGATTCTAGTGCTCATAGTTTATTTCCCTGGGATCTCTAAGACCTCACAGGATCTGCCAACCTACCCCCAACCCAGACCATACCTGCAATTCCTGGATCTCCTGGTATGTGCGTTCCAGCTCAGCTCGGGCAAAAGCCTTGTGCAGCTGGTACATGTGCACAGGGTCACGCACAGGGTAGGCGGTCAGGGCGCTGCGGAAACGAGGGTCCCCCTCCTGCACGGACTCCCCAGGGCTCAGCTCCAGGTAGCTATAATGCACTCCCTGGAGAGAAAGAGTAGGGGTCCATAAAGGGAAGAATGATGGAACAGCCTCCACCCCTCCCCTCCTAGTGTGTGTCTCATTTCCCCACCCTTGACCTGTTGTGGACTTGCAATCAGAATTGTGGTTTTAAGTACCTTGGCTGGTTGTCAGCTTGTGTGTGACCTTGGTCAAGCCTCTGCTAGTTCATCTAGGAAATGGGCATGCATCCTATCTCAGAGCTGTCCAGGGGCTCAAATAAAATAATAATTGCCAATACTGAACACCTACTATGTGCAAAGCTCTCTTATTTTTTTCTAATCCTTATAACAACCCTGAGCAATAATTATTTCCATTGGTATGGATGAGGATACTGCCACTCAGGAGATTCAGTAATTTACCCAAGGTCATAGGGATAGAAAAGGGCAAAACTGGCATGGAAATCCAAGCCTGTATCTCCAACCACCCCTTTGCCTCTCAGGGGAAGTACACAAGCTCAGATAGGAGGCACCAGTGGGGCGGCTTATCTTCTCACCTCGTGGTCACCAGTGCAGCCCACCCCTGTGGCATCGAGGATGCAACGTCCCAGCCACTCATCGGGACGCGCACTGACGATGTCGTTGCGGCAGCCTTCCAGATGGGGGCGCAGCTGCTGCAGCAGGGTGCGGGACAACAGTACCCCAAAGCCTCCGTGGCAGTAGCGGCCTGGGGCAGGCTCTCCACCGATGAAGTCCTGGGGCCGGCCCAGATAGAGGTGGGCAGCAGCTGCCAGGCTGAGGTGGCCAGCTAGGCGCACCAGTCCGTGGGCCTCAGTGTAGGTGGTATCAGGTACTAGGAAGAACCAGTCAAAGTCGTTGCCGTGCTGCTCCAGCAGGTGGCGTAGTGCCAGGTGTAGGTGGCCAATAGGCCTCTCCTCGCCCAATGTCACCACAGCCATGCCTGGTGGTGCCCTACGGCCCCGAGAGCCTGTCAGGAACACCACACGCTCTAGCCGGTGCCCCAGTGTGCGGTTCATGGCCACACCCATAGTGGACAACGTGGCCTGTGAGGTCAGCACTGCCACCAGCAGCTTCTGCCTGATGCCCAGCTCGGTGCTGATATAGCGGGTCCTAGGGGAGAAGGCACACGATTATCAAAGAGACAAGGGGGCCCTGGCCAGTGTGGCTCAGTGGATGAAGCGTCTGTCTGCAGACTGAAGGGTACCGGGTTCGATTCCAGTCAATGGCACATGCCCAGATTGTGGGCTTGATCCCCATTAGAGGGCTTGCAGGAGGTAGCCAATCAAAAATTTCTCATCATTGATGTTTCTATCTCTCTTTCCCTCTCCCTTCCCCTGTGAAATCAATAAAAGTATAAAAAAAATAATAAAGAAGACAATGGGGCCCTGGCCAATGTGGGTCAGTTGTTGGAGTGTCGTCCCTACACCAAAAGGCAGTAAGTTTGATTCCCAATTAGGGCACATAGTCAGGTGGTGGCCTCCATCCCCAGTCAGGGCGCATGCAGGAGGTAAACTGATTGACGTTTCTCTCTCCCTCTCTTTTCCCTTCCCTCCCTCCCTTCCTCTCTCGAAGATCAATATTTTAAAAACGTTTAAGGAAGACAGGAGGCAGCATACATAGGCTTCTGCAGGTCATGTCCTCTCTGGGCCTTCTCCTCACCTATGAATAGGATGAGAATAACATGTCTCTCCCAGGTGTCTGTGAATTTAAGTAAAATGTTAGTCTTGCCTACATAGTGCTTTTGGGAGATGGCAATATCCATGCAGATATGAGAGATATATTGTGGGTCTGATTCCCTGTTTCACTACTTAGTAGTTGTGCCCTTGAGCAAGTTATTTAGCGTATCTGAGCCTCAGTAGCCACATCTGAAAAACGGGGTTGACTGTATCTACTTAAAGCACTTAGGCAAATGCTTGACTCATAGGTACTCTACACACCGTGTGCACAGTACTCATTTCTATATAAATATGCCATTATACCACAAACACATCACAGAAATGATGTAATGGAATATATGGCATAGGGGTGTATTGAGTGTGTTTGGGGGAAGGGCAAGTTGGAGCTCAGGAGTTCCAGTAACTTGCCTTCCATAACACAGACGGCAAGTTGCAGAACTGGAATTTGAACTCAGTGTTGCCTAGGAGAATGACTTCAACTCCTGGGGAGGCATTAGTGGGATGGCTACATCATTTCTCTCCCACAAACCTCATCACGAGGTGTCCCACCCAGGAACAAGAGATACAGGTAAATCCTAGTTTTATCCCTTTTCTTTCCCTCTCTCTCTATAAATGCATTTTCATACCAATCATTTCTCTAAACCCAACTGCCAGCCAGGGAGCTCAGAGGAGATTTGGGGGACCAGGGAGTGGAGCCGGTTTAGCACAGCGCCTACCGGGTAGGTTCAGCCCAGAGAGGGCCTCAGACGGCTCCACGGCCGGGGAAGCAGGGCCATCGGAAGTTATCCGGCCCAAAGACTTCCTGGCCGGCCAGGCTCTTCCTTCCGGAGCCTGACCCGGCCCCGGCGGCGTCCCGGGAGAGCCCGTCCCGGCCGGTGCCCA
>NW_005371173.1:2631467-2631678 GCF_000412655.1 Myotis brandtii
ACGTGTCACTGCGAGGGCTCCGCCCCCGGGGTGGGGTCTTGGACTCCGGCTACCGGAGAGGGAGGAGAAGGGGGAGGTGAAAGGGGAAGGACCCCCGGAAGTGCCCCCTCCTCAGCGAGCGAGAGGGAGACGCCGGGGGCGGAGCCCCCTACCTCCCCCCGGCGTGGTTGGTGCGTCCCGGATGACGTCAGAGGCAGCCCGCCCCGGCCCG
>NW_005371173.1:2631924-2635657 GCF_000412655.1 Myotis brandtii
AGGCGGAGCGGCCGCCGCGCAGAGACAGGTTCCTCCGGCCCAGCAGCTCCCTTCCCCGCACGACGGACTTTTCCTGGACCCCAGGCAGCTGGAGCCTCTGGCGCCCAGCACCCCTGGACCCTCTGGCCTCTGCACAGCCTCTTTCATTCAAAAGCTCAGGTCGCTTCCAGCCCAGGTAGATTTTGGACAATCCCAGATTTAGCCGCCCACAGACGAGTCTCCTGGCTGCCTCCTCACTGGCAGCACACTGCCCTCATCTCCCCCCAACCAGTTCCCCTTCTGACTTCTTCATTCTGGCCCCCTCTAGCCAGACACTTTTGTTCCCTTTGTCTTTTGTCCCCCAATTAGCGATGCTTCTGGAGCTGCCTGATGTGGGCACCACTCCTTTGTCCAGCGTGTCCTTGCCTGGGTCTCCCACTCCCATTCTAGCCCCATCCTGGTGGAGACCCAGGACTCCTCCTTGACTCCAGCTTCCTCTCTGTCAGGCTGACCTGGGAGGGTGACTCCCTTTCGTTCCTAGCACTATGCCAGGCACTGTGGCGACACTGCGGTTCCAGCTCCTGCCCCCTGAGCCAGATGATGCCTTCTGGGGTGCACCCTGTGAACAGCCCCTGGAGCGCAGGTACCAGGCACTGCCGGCCCTCGTCTGCATCATGTGCTGTCTGTTTGGAGTCGTCTACTGCTTCTTCGGTGAGACCCCCAATTCATCCCTCACCTCGGCTCCCCATTCTCTCCCTATTTTCCTGATGCACTCCAAATCTCCTCCAGAACTTCACCCCTACCCCCACCACCGCCACCAAAATTAGCATGAATAACTCCCTTTTCTTACTTTCTTTCATACCACATGTTCCTATATCATCTAGACCAGTGGTCACCAACCTGTGGTCCGTGAGGTCCGAAAGGTTGGCAACAGCTGATCTAGATCCTAGAAAACACAATTTTTTTTAAAATTAGGCATGCTTCAATTTGAACCTGGCTTTGTACCTTACTAATTGTGATGCTTTGGGCAAATTAACTTGCCTTAGCTCAGTTTTCTCATCTGAACAGTGGGAATAATATGTTTTTATTGATTTTATGATATTTACCTCACATAGAGTTGTTGTGAGAATTAATAGGGACTCAATAAATAATAGCTATTGTGGTGAAGATGTGTTTGGGTCACTGTTCTAGCTAGACACTGAAAACATTTAGCAGGGTGATTAAGAATGGTCCCTTCACACAGACTTTAATGGGGGAGAGACTTCTGGGATAGTCACACCTTGATACATATTATAGTTTACCCTTGAATAACGTGAGGGTTTGGGTGCAGTCGAAAACCTACATATAACTTAAGTGGGTTCTCAGCATGCACAGATTCCCAACCATAGATCCAAAATACTGTTTTCAATCTGCAGTCAGTTGAATCTGTGCATGTAAAACCTGAGGATATGGAGGGCTAACTGTATATTTATTGAAAATATTAATGTATAAGTGGACCTGTGAAGTTCAAACTTGTGTTGTTCAAAAGTCAACTGTAGAGTAGGCTAGATAGTAGTCATACACATGAAGATCGCCTACAAGGTAGGCTCCAAAAATCAGGGTGGCTGTGAACAGTTGTGCAGGATGCCTACTATACAAGTGAGTTGAGGTCATAGGCAAGTGGGGCCTGAAACCCAGCTCATGCTCCACTTGCCAAACTCTAGGCCTTGGCACAAGGCTGCTTTGCCTAGAGGAAGGCGTACCTTTTTCTTTCTCTTTTTTGTTGTTGTTAATATGTTTTATTGACTTTAGAGAGAGAAGAAGGGAGAGGGGGAGAGAGAAAAACATTGATGTGAGAGAGAAACATTGATCAGTTGCCTCCCACATGCATCCCAAACAGGGATTGAACCCACCACCTGGGCATGTCCCCTTACCAGGAATCAAACCAGCAATCTTTTGATGCATGGGACACTCAACCAACTAAGCCACACTGGCCTGGGTGGCACACCTTTTTCTAATTTGCACAAAGGTGCCAGATAGACTAGTGGAGTAAGTGCCCAGTGACTCTACAGCTAGAGTTGCAGAACTTCAGAGAGGGGAGCAATCTCTATTGGTTGGGGCCCAAGGAAAGCCTCCAAGAGGAGCATTATCAGTGACTGAAAGAAGTGTAAAGGAAGCTTGGAGGTCTGGGTTCTAGGCTTGGCAGAGGTGGGGTGAGACTTGTGCTCTGATGCCTCTACACCTCCCCCCTAGCTTGGCTGGGTAGTAGGCAGGAATGGGAGCCAGATGGTCCTTTTCTTTCCACCCCCAGACTCTTGGCTGAACAATTGTAGAGTGGGCAGGAGGCAGTGCCCCTCTATGGGTTCAGGATACATTTGGGCCTCCAAGGAGTCTGTGTTACCTCACTCCCTCCCCTACCCAAATCCATACCCATACCCAATCCCTCTGCAGTTGCTCAATACACCCTGACATTCCCTCTCCTGTGCTTTCCTGCCACCTTACCCCTCTTGGATGCCCCCACTCCCAGGCTCTTGGACTCTGAACCTTGTGTACGCCCTGCTCCTCTTTCTGACTCCAGAACCTCCTGGATTCTAATGCTTCCCTTCATTCCCAGAATTGAATCTTCTCTTGGACCTTTCTCGTTGGCTCTCCCTGACCCCTTCACCCCCATCTTCCCAACTGTTCAGGATCAGCAAGTCCCTCACTCTTCTGGTTACCCTTAATGGACCCAATGACCCTATAACCTCCATTTTCCTGGAACTCCATAACCACTATTTCACCCTATAATTCTCTTTGACTCCCCATGACCCCTTGTAAGCCCTAGTGACCCCCCCCCTCCTCCAGCTATCTCATCACCTTTTATCCCTCTGACTCCACCCCCCTAACTATTGCTAGGAACTCATTGCCTGATTGCTCCTCCCCCACCAAGATCTCAATAATCCCATTTCTCTGGCCTCAACATTACCCTCTCTCTGAAACCCTTTAATACTCCCAATGATTCCATGTCTATCAATCCCCCTGACCTGCAAAGACCTCATCTCCTGGAACCAGTCCCTAATAACCCTGCTTCCCTTTTCTCTTTGTAACCTTTTAATGATGCCATATCTCTGAAGCCTTGCGACCCCTTCAAGACCTCATCTCTCAAATTCTTTCTGACTTCCAAATACCTCATCTCTCTGAACAATCCCCCCTCATAGACCCCAATGACTCTATTGATGATCCCCTGATGAACCCAGTGACCTATTTCTCTGACCCCCATGACTCCAACGACCCCAATGACCCTATCACTGATGCACTCTTGAGTCCAATGACCTGTCTCTGACTCCTCTAACCCTCAAAGACCAAATGTTCATCTCAATGTCTGTCTCTCTGTTTTCCAAGTGACTCCTAGTGACCTATCTCTCTGACCTCCCTTGACCCTAGTGGCCCCATCACTGGTGCCCTCAGGACTCCAATGACCCCGAATTTTCTTACCTTAGTGTCCTGCCTCTGGTTCCCCCGTGATTTCATGTTCTGACCCCTCCACCCCTTGCCTCCAGCCGGGTGACCTCACGTTGGCCCCTCACTGGCGCCTGTTCCCCTCCAGGTTACCGCTGCTTCAAGGCAGTGCTCTTCCTCACTGGGTTGCTGTTTGGCTCGGTGGTCATCTTCCTGCTGTGCTACCGGGAGCGGGTGCTGGAGACACAGCTGAGTGCCGGGGCGAGTGCGGGCATCGCACTGGGCATCGGGCTGCTATGCGGGCTGGTGGCCATGCTGGTGCGCAGCGTGGGCCTCT
>NW_005371173.1:2636074-2640823 GCF_000412655.1 Myotis brandtii
GGGTGGGGGAGCAATTGGGGAGTGGGGGGAGAAGCTGTGCACACCAGCAGTGGAAGGCCTCAATAGGGTTAGAGAGGTGACTTGATCGTGGTCTGGGAAGGAAGATAGGACCTCAGTGGTACTATTCATTCCACAACAACGTACGGAGCAGCAGCTCTGAGCTAAGCCCACTCCAGAACTGGAGATACAACAGAGACAAAAATAGAAGAGGCCCCTCCCTAACAGACATGCAAACAAACAAGAGAGTCCCAGTTGTGCAGAGTGATATGAAAGATATGCAGGGTAATATGAGTGACCTTCAGAGGCTATTATAGACAGGGTGCTCAAGGAAGGCCACTTGGAAGAGGTGACGCTTAAGTAGAGTTCTGCAGAATAAGGGACCAGCCATGCAAAGAGCTAGAGAAAAGGGAATAGCAAGAGTGGGGGCCTGAGAAGGGATGGGCGTGGCTTGCTGAAGAAATGGGGCTGGACTATGAGGACTGAGGGATGCTGATTATGTGGGCCCTCTGGGCCATGATAAGGATTTTATTTATGTTTTATATTTTTATTGATTTCAGAGATGAAGGGAGAGGGAGAGAGAGATAGAAACATCAGTGATGGGAGAGAATCATTGATTGGCTGCCTCCTGCATGCCCCACACTGGGGATTGAGCCCACAACCCAGGCATGTGCCCTGACTGGGAATCAAACCGTGACCTCAACCACTGAGCCATGCCAGCCAGGCTGGATTTTATTAGGAGGGCAATGAGATGCTGCTGGAGGCTTAAAGCAGGGAGGACATGATCTAATTTAGCATTTGGGATGTTCATTCTGGCTGCTGAGTGTAGAAAACACCGGGGAAGGCAAGTGTAGAAGGGAAACCAGTGAGGAGGCAGCTGAGGTTGTCCAGTAGAGGGATGATGATGGCTGGTCTTGGTGAGTCACCTAGACTTCAGGGTTGGGAGAGGGATGACAGCTGGAGAGGGGTACCTAGAAGTCTAGGAATCTTCCATAAAGAATTCAGAGGTAAAGAGCAATGGAAGTCCCAACTGGGAGGTGGGAGACCAGGAAAGGAAAGGGAGGGGTTACAGATAAGGGGAATCTGGAAGCCCTAGGCCACCAGGTAGGAAGGGTGGAGATGACACATGTGAACCCCTGAGACTCTCCTCTGCCCATCCCTTCACAGTGGTCATCAGCCGGCAGCGACGACGTGTGCAGCTGATGCGGATAAGGCAGCAGGAAGAACGCAAGGAGAAACGTCGCAAGAAGAGACCCCCAAGGGCTCCCTCAAGAGGTTCCCGGGCTCCTCCAAGGCCTGGGCCCCCTGACCCTGCTTATCGGCGCAGGCCAGTGCCCATCAAACGCTTCAATGGAGATGTCCTCTCCCCGGTGAGTACTCCGAGCCCCTCCAATCCGAATGGGGTCAAGGGAGTGTGTAAGCTCCGTCCAAGCAGGACTGGGCTTTCCCCAGGGGCTGGGCACTGTCTAGAAGGCCTAGTGTTTGTCCACCCATCATAACCCCTGCACCAGGAGCCTGATGGGCCCAGCGCTGGGATGGGGGAAAAGTGCCTGAGTAAGAATTTTAACTAAGTATGGTATGGGGTAGGGTCTCAGGGCTAGACTATGAGTGTGATGAGGTCCTGGGACTGCAGCCGTCTGGGGTGAGTCTCAGGCTTGTGGGGGTGCAGGGAGAGGATGTCTGCCTGAGGTGGCTCTCAGGGCAGGGGTCTGTGGCTGCACTCACACCTGTGTTTATTCTCCCACAGAGCTATATCCAGAGCTTCCGGGACCGGCAGACAGGAAGCTCACTGAGCTCCTTCATGGCCTCACCCACAGACATGGACTATGAATACGGGTCCCGGGGACCACTGACAGCCTGCACAGGGCCCCCTGTGCGGGTATAGCAGTCTAGCTGCTCCCGCCCACCTGGACTCTGTGGTCACCAGCTCTGTTAGCTTGCGGAGGCCTGCTGGGCCACCACCCAGCCCACTTCGCCCTGTAGCCTATGGCTGTTTCTCTACCCTGGAGAGGACTGGCCTGGCTGCTAGAAGGGAGGACCTGTCTCGGGCTATGCCTGTCTGAGGGAAAGCCCTCTCCCAAGGGGCTCCTGAGGGACAGGGGGTGTGAGCCCCTTTGGGGTGTGCTCAGGGTTGTGAGTGTGTCACCTGTGTGTGCGTGTGCATGAAGGGGTGGGGTTGGAGGGAACACTGGGACCCTTGCCTTAGATTTCTGACTGGTAGGGCTTCTGCAAGGTTTGCCCACCTCCTCTTCCACTGCTGGGGTCCCATGGGCCACTCTCCTGCATGTGTAAGTGGGGGAGGTCTGCCTTCTCCCTCCACTGCTCTGCCTCTCAGCCAGATTCATCCAAGGCTTCTTGTCCTTCTCCACTGCAGCACCCCTCACCCTGGTTCCCTGTCCTCTGCAAAGCCACCAGCCTGAGGGCAGTGGCAGAGGATGGGGGTGGGGGCTGCTGCTCTGGGCTGGGTTGGGGAGGGGGCCTGGGACTAAGGGGGCTTAAATGCACGATGCATGTCTGGTGTCTGTCACTGCCACCCTGGACACCTCATGCTTCTGTCTCCCTTCGCCCCACCCTGTTTTACATCTTTTATAAATGTGCCAAACTGTGGCTTCTGCCAAGAGTAGTTATCTTCAGTGGCTGGCACGTCCATGGGCCAACTTGGAAGCACTGTAGTTCTTGGTCCCCTGTGTCACTCACCACACAGGGTCCTCCAGGCCAGTTCTGCCCTCCTTCGTCATACAGAGAGCCAAGGAAAAGGGCTACACCACTTTTATTGTTTTTCAACACCTCTGGTTCCCTGCCTCCCATCCCTGCCCAGGGTAAGGGCATGCGCCTTCCAAGCTGTCCGAGGGCACCCACCTGGCCTGGTTCGGTCCTTCTAGCTACCTGCAGAGGAATAACTCAGCGTGGGGCTGGGGAGAAAGTGGGTACCACCTTCCTCCCTGGCAGAACCTGGGCACCCACACAGGAAGAGTGGCCCTCACCCTCTGCCCCACCCTTTCTGGGGCCTCTGTCATGGCTGTCTGCGCTGCAAGAAAGTGGGGGGGGGGGCCTGGGAGGGGTGGGGCAAGGCATCTGAAGGGAATGCAGGAATTGGGGTGGAGAGTGGGGCATCTCTTATGTGGGAGAGGAAAGAAATGGGACTAGCCCAGGAGTCCTCTACCCAGGCTGATGTTGAACTCACTGAGATCGGCAGAAGCCAGCAGAGAGCAGGAGGGGGTGAGGGAACTGTGGGGGCCACAAACCAGGAGCCGGTAGTTGGGAGGATAAGGACTTGGGTACAAATGGGGTACTCAGGTGAGACAAACATGGTGTAGTGGCAGGAGGAAGTGAGGAGGGTACTGGATAGGAAGCGGTGTAGAAAGGTGGGATTCGCTGCCCTGAACCCAGTGGTTCCTGTGGAGAACACAGCTCCTTCCTCTCCTCAGCCTAACAGATCCCTGGCCTCCCTACTTCCTACCTTCAGTACATCCCAGGACCAACTGGCCACCCCACGCCCTGAAATATCTGCGGTAGGTGTGTCTCAGCCCACCAGCTCCCAGGTGACCACTTATGCCTGGCCAGGCCTCCTGCCCAAGTCAGCCTCACTCACCCTCTACCAGCAGCCGCGTGTGGGCGCTGTCTTGGCCGGCCTGGCAGCAGTAGGTGCCCTGGTCCTCAGGTCGCACGTCACGGATGACCAGGCTGTGGGTGGGGCCATGGCTGCGCAGCTCGTACTTGTCTCCCGGGCACAGCGCGACCCCCTCCCGCAACCAGCACACGTGCCCCCCGGAGCGCGACACAGTCACTTCCAGGACCGCCCGGCGGCCCACCAGAACCGTCTTCTCGCGAGGCGGGCGGCGGCACATCTGGAGAGGCAGTGCTGGGGGTGGAGGACGAGGGCTTAAGTTAATAGGGACACGCAGGACCCCCAGGAAGAGAAACCCATCTTCCCTCCCCCCACGGCCTTCGCCCCGGGTCTCAGATCTCAATGCCACGGGCCCATTCCTCTGTACCCTCAACTCAAAGTCTCCTCCTCCCCCGGAGACGGCGCACTGCCCTCTGTGACCCGCCCAGGGAGAGCCCCCCGAGAAAGGGAGGTGGGGGAGGCAGCGTTCCTAGGACAAGCCGCCAGCCTGCCAGGCCCAGGGAAGGTGATGCCCACTCCAGGCCGCCCCCGCGGCAGCGGCTTACCCTCCACTTCCAGCTCAGCTGCGGACTGGGCGGGTCCCGCCTGGAAGCGGACCTCACCGGCGTCCTCCGCGCGCAGCTCACTTAGCACCAGGATATGTTTCTTCCCTGAGGACGAAGGGGGCGCTAGCGAGCGGAGCCACCTCTGGGAAGGGATCGGAGATGAGGGTGGTGGGGCAGGAGTAGGTCGCCGGGTCGATTCGGACGCGACAGACGTGCGCTAGGATGGGCGGAACTGGGATGCGGTGGGGGAGGAGGAGCGGGCCAGGACCCAGGGCTCCGACCCAGGGGCTCGCGGAGAGACAGGCTGACGGCTTGGGGACGTGGGGCGGGGCCCGTTCGAGATGGAGGCGGGGCTAATACTAGTGGGCGGGGTCTATGCGAGCCGGGGGCGGGGCAGCGAGGAGCTAGGGTAGCAAGTCGGCCAGACCTTCCTGTCGGATGCGGATGCGGCCTCCGGGTCTCAGTGGGCGGCCTCCGAGCTTCCAGCTGCCGGTGGTCTCGACCTCTGATACGGTGCACTCGAACGTAGCGCTGTCGCCTTCGCGGGCGCTCACCGGCCGGAGCTCGGACAGCACGGAC
>NW_005371173.1:2641871-2646363 GCF_000412655.1 Myotis brandtii
GATGAGCGGGCGCCCGTCCTAGGGATGGGGGTGGCAGAGGGTCCGGATGAACTCAGCTGGGCACCGGCGACCGCGGCCCTGGGAGGCGGTGGCGCCCTCTGTTGATGCCAAGCAGTTTGGAGGCGTGTTTATGTTAGTCTGCGTCCCCCAGTCTGGGGTGGAGCCGTCCTGCGCTTGCGAGCCGCGCTAGGAGCCTCATTGGGAAGGTGTCACCCTTTAGGGGACATTAAGGTCGAGAAGGGGCTCCACAGGCGTGGGAAGCCCAGAGTCATGTACCAACCACATTGGCCATGAGCATGGATTCTGGAATTAGACAAACCTGGATTCAAATACAGTGGGGCCTTGACTTACGAGTGTCCCGACTAACGAGATACGAGCCGTCTCTCGGCCGATTTTTTGCTTTGAGTTGTGAGCTAAAATTCGGGTTACGAGCCAGCTTCAGATACCCCACCGCTAGTTGGCGCAGCGAACGTCACAGTGAACGCCACAACATCAGCCCAGCATCACGTGTCTCACTCTTTCACTGTTGATTTGACAGGCGAGTAATTTGAGTTACGAGCTCTGTCACGGAACGAATTAAACTCATAAGTCAAGGCCCCACTGTATGGGCTCGGCCCCTTTTGTCTTCCCCTGGGGGCCGGGCCTGGGCAATCCTTTACCCCACAGAGCCCCATTCTCCTTGGAGATAACATGGAGATAACAAGACCTACCTGAAAGAGTTGTAAAGATTAAAGGATTAAGTGTACAGCACATCTGAGCACAGTGGCAGGCACATCCACTCAGTATTAGTTTGGGCCATTATTACTATTGTGGTGCCAGGGTGGGCTGGGCTGGGGCTGGGCTCTGACCTTCTCCCAGGTAACATCAGCCAAGGCCTGGGAAAGCTCGCACTCGAATGTAGCTGTGTCGCCCTCGGTCACCTCGAGGTCCTGTGGCACCTGCACAAAGGTCACTGGGGCCTCTGGGATGGGAAGAGGAGGACAGTGCAGAGGGGACAGGGGTGAGGGCCGGCTGAGGGCCTGGCTCCCAGGGACATGGAGAACACACAGGGCACAAGGTGTTAGTGGTGAACACATTAGGCAAGGTGAGCAGGGGAGGTCACCAGTGGGATGTGTTAGGACAAGTGGACAATGCTGGTCGGTGGAGGACACAGTGGAGTTACAGGGGTTAATGGGGCAGGAGTAGCCAGCTGGTGGTCACACTTTAAGGTGGTCAGTGTGGGTCATGCTGGTGCTAGAGGGACTGGGGGGAACTAGAGCAGAGATGCCAGTGGAGTCACCCACAGACAGGCATGGTCTGTGATGAACAGGAGCCACTGGACAATGGGGGGTACAATGTATTCAGAGTAGCAATGGGGGGATACACTGTGCTAGAAGCAAACATGGGGGACACAGACAGAGGGTCACTGGGATTTGAGTGGTCAGAAGGGCACACTCAGGTAGGCAGACGGGCACAGCAGGCAGGTGTGGTCAGTGGGGTCACACTCAGTGTGGTGAGTGGGGCCATGGTCAGCATGGGCAGACAATAGGGACCAGACTGGCTGGCACAGCCTGCTCATAGTGGCTCATAGTGGCCCAGTCAGTGGTAAGCAGGGACTGGAGGGCCAGTGGAGCCACACTCAGGTAGGGCAGTCGCTGGGGCCACACAGGGCCAAAAGGTGGGGAGAGCCACACTCTGGCAGAGAGGTCAGTGAGGGGCACACTGGGCCATGGTCAGTGGGGGCCACACAGGTAGTGGGATCAGTAGGGTCACACCCAGGCTGGTCAGCAGGCAGCAGTGTCCCGGAGGCCGCACCTCTCACAGTGAGTCTGGCTGCACAGCGCAGGGAGTCCGCTGTGAAGGAGATGCAGCCTGAGTCGGCCAGGCCCAAGCCGCTGAGTGCCAGGTGGTAAGTGCAGCCCTCTGTGTGAATGTGGCACTGGGGTCCCGGGCGCAGCCGGACTCCACCCCGGGCCCATTCCCCCATCACACCCTCCTGGGACAGCTCCAGCTGGAAGGTGGCGCTGCCCCCCTCGATGATGGTCACGTCCTCCAGAGGCCGCAACACCCTTAGCTGCCTTGCTGGTGGGGGGAGATGGGGAGAGAAGGAGGATGAGGGCTTCAGCTCTGGGCATGGGTTTTGGGGGTCTCACACACCCTTTGGTCCTACCTGCACCACCCCTAACACCTAACCTATGAAGGGCCTATCAAATGAAGCTCAGAACCAGGATGCAGGAAGAAGGGAGCACAGCCCACCAGACTTAGGGGGAGAGAGGAGCTTACTGGGGTTAGGAGAAGGGGGTGAGGTGTGGTTAGAAGGCTGAGGAGTTTCGGTGAGGGGTGCTGTGACCCTCACTCAGAGGAAGCACAGAATTCTGAGTCAGACATACCAAGATTGGACCCTAGCTCTGCCGTGTAGTTGTGTACTGTGTGACCTTTGACAAACTGCTTGACCTCTCTGGGCCTTAGTTTCTCCAATTATACAAGGGGAATAGCATTGAGATATGGATTTATTGTGATTAAATGAATGAAATAAATTATAAAAGAATATGTATCACCAACAAGAACCATTTACCAAGGTTTTTGTGGGCATTTTTCATGTTATCTCATTGAATATCCCCAAAGACTCTTGAAGTAGGAATCAGCCTCATTTTTAAGACTTGGCTCAGAGTGAGTAAGTACTTTGCATGAAGTCACACAATTCATAGAGGGCTCCAGCTTGGGGGATGGGGGTGCTATTTGCCGGCCACCCCTGCTTTTGAAATGGACCCGCGTATCCTGGGGTCTGTGACTAAAGGATAAACACCGCTAGTCTTTCTGGAGGATAATATTTATGTTTATAGCAAAGCCAACTTGGACGTGTGAAATGGAACGCAAAATCCACAGGGACTTCTAAGGTAAATAGAAGACTTTAGAAAAAGAAAAGTTTTGCTTCCAGCAGGCCCCTTCAGGTCACAGTCCTGGAGGTCAGCCAGGGCTGACTGGCCTCAGAAGCCGGGGGCACTTTGGTGGGGGCCTGAGGGGCCCTGGGCCAGCCAGGAAAGGCTGTGCCATAGGGCGGGCAATTCGTTAGGAGAGGACAGGGCACTCACGCCTTACGCTGAGCCTGGCCAGGGTGCGATCGTGGTGGCTCTCGCAGCCGTAGGTGCCTTGGTCAGCCAGTACAACACCGTGGATGAAGAGGCGGTAGATGTGGCCATCCTGGGCCACAGACAGGCGAGAGTCGTGGGGTAGGGGCTCCCCACCTCGAACCCAGCGCACGGCCCCTGCTGCACCCACTCGGCCCGTCTCCACTTCCAGGCACACGTCCTGGCCTTCCTCCACCCGCATGTCCTGCAGCCGCCGAAGGAACAGCAGCTCGGTTTCTGGGGAGGCAGGGGGAGGGGGCCATGGAGCCTGGGTGTGCCTGGAGGCGGACCCCCTGTTCCATCTCACTGGTTTGTCCCTGGGCACAAGGGCAAGGCTGCTAGGGTGGGGCAAGGAGGATAGGTAGAGGGAATAAGACCACTGCGTCCCCACCGGGACCAAACCTCGAATGTGGAGCCGGGCACTTGTTGCTGTGCCCCCTGCTTGGGCAGTCACCGTCCCTGCATCCTTCAGCTGGCACCCTCGCACGGTCAGGGTGCGGGTTGACCCGCTCTGGGCCATCTCTAGCCCAGGTCCTGGAGTGACAATGGCCCCATTGCGCAGCCAGGTGACATCGGCGTCTGGAGGGGAGACTTCACACCGGAACGTGGCGTCGTCACCCTCATGGACAGTGAGTGGTGTCAGCTCTGAGACCAGCTTCACCGGTGGCGGTTCTGGTGGGGGTGGTCAGGCAGTGAGGCGGGCTGGGTCTCTCTCTCTCCCCTTTCTCATCCCCTCCAGAGGGTAGAGGCGTCACCCTCAGTTATTTAAGAGACCTTTCCTGAGACCTACTGTGTGTCAGCCACAGGGATGTCCCAAAGGACTAGATAGATGCCTCTCTTGGCCAACTCCTCTCCATCCTGGCCTGGTACCCCACCTCTCTGGCTCCGTAATAACAATAATTCACCTACCATGGACCCTATTTATTTCATTTAACTGTCACAATAGCCCTATAATACAGCCCCCCCCTCCCGCCCCCACACACACACTTCAGAGCTGGGACTCAGAGAAGTTATGCCACTTGCCAGTGTCACTCAACTACTGGGAAGCAGAATCCACACTGGAACCTGGGTGGGTCACTCCAGAGCCCCTGCTTTTAACCACTAGGCCTCCTCCTATTTGAGAGTTTCTAGACAAGGGAGCTCTGAGCCCCTATCCAAGGAACAGTTGTGCATGAATTGGTGGGAGCCAGAGGCAGTGAGGTGCGGGGGTGGGTGGGTGAGGGGATCCCAGCATGGTGAGGGGTGTGGACCCTGGGGGGACCGGGGCCCAAAGGGTGTGAGGGGTGCAGTTACCTTCCACACTGACCAGGAAGATGCGGCTGTCCTGGGGTGCGTCGCACAGGTACTCCCCAGCGTCTCTGCTCTGTGTGCCCCGCACCCGCAGC